>NC_048602.1:4739094-5084094 GCF_003668045.3 Cricetulus griseus | reverse complement strand
AATGGACACCGATATAGTGGGAAATTACCAATACGGAGTCAGGTAGAAATATAAGGGTATTTAATAGGGAAAAGCCTTACTTACAGAGCGACCTAGCCAGGCGATGGGTCAGCAGCCTGTACAGCAAGTAGCAAAAAGAAACGGAAAGCGCAAACGCAGTCACACTAGGTCACTCTGACCACGCCCTCACAAGCGTGGTCAGGCACACCTGTAGCCAGCCCCTAAGAAGGCGTGGCTACAGCTTCCCCTACACACCACAGTGGGCATCCTGTCTACTTTCTGTCCATGCAAAGTCAAGGACATTGTGTACTCTCGGTACACAAAGCTACTGGGGATGCTCAAGGCACCGAGGAAGGGTGGGGAAGAAGTCCACGGACGGACAAATGTGCCTTCTGTAAACACGGTCATAGCAAGCCTCTAAGGTGAAAACAACACACAGGATCTTAAGAGCCCAGCGAGAGTGAGAGGGGGCAACTGTCCTGCTTCCCGTGCAGTGGGGTGTGAGGACACCGTGAAGACCAAGGCTGACAGTAGCTTTCTGTTAAGGTGGGGCTTAAAGAAGACAGTCAAGGCCTTGGTTCTGACACCCTTCTCAGGAAGAGGGAGTGGGTAGAGTTAGCACCTCGGACGGTACCAAGTTGGTGGGCTGGGGTGCCATAACGACCCAGAACCCCTCTTCAAGAGACTTAAACCAGGATTTAATCTGAAGGCTTCAGAAGTGCGCTGAAGCATGGAGACACTCAGAATCAAAACTCTTCATAGTGGCCTTGTGGCTTGAACGATGATAGGAATTTGACTAGGGAAATCATTGCAAGGAGCAGCTCCAGACAGATCAAGGGCACAGGCTGCTACTGGCGACTGTACAGTGACGCTCCACAGAGTTACAAGCCGAGGATGGTGTCCTAGTTAGACAGGTTTCAGGCGATCAACCCCCCTGGCTGTCACACAGGGGGATAGATCAGAGTGGGGAAGGAGGGGGGTGGGTGAGTGTTGGAGGTAGCCAGCCTAGGGAAGTCTCCACAAGGAAGAAGGCTCAGGCCAAGCTGTAAAGAGAGGAGAAATTCGCCTCCACTACAAATCCCCCTCTTGAATCCTAGTGTGCCCATTCCTTTGTTTTTTGTTGTTTTTTCTTTTCTTGGTTTTTCGAGATAGGGTTTCTCTGTGTAGCTTTGGAGGCTGTCCTGGCACTCACTCTGTAGACCAGGCTGGCCTCGAACTCTACCTCTACCTCCCGAGTGATGAGATTAAAGGTGTGCGCCACCAACGCCCAGCTTAGTGTGCCCATTCCTTAGCTTATTCAATAATTATCAAACCCTCGGATTTCCATGGGGAAACAAGGAGGACTGGCCAGCTTGTCTCCCTGGTTCCGAAGACAGATGGGCTCTGTACGACTTAAATGACACAGTCCTAGGATTAATTTCTGACAGAGAAATGGACGCACAAAAAAAAACCTTTCCAAACACTGTTTATTTCAGTAAATTCTGGAGAGAGGCAGCAAAAAAGGTATGCCAACACCTGGGCCGACAATCTAGGAGTGTACATTGACCACAGCAACATACAGGGCCAAGGTGCTGAGAGCCAGAAGTCCTGTGACTACTGCCCGGGCCAGCAATGCTGTCCAGCTGCCCAACGAGCAGAGGTGGACGAAGGTCCTGGGGGGGGGGGGAGGATATCACAATGAGGAAAGGAAAGACTAAACACACCCCCATTCGAACCCAGCCTCAAACCCCACCGACTCACTCCATGACAAAGGCCTTGTAGACGCTAAGGAACATGAGGAGGAGAACGGCAGGCCGGAAGGTGTGGTACAGGTCATAGCGTGTTATCATCCAGACCTGAGCCGAGGCGACTATGTAGTGGACCTGCAGGGAGCAGGGGAGGAAATGGGAAGTTGGGGGCCAAGTTTGGGGGAGAAGTATGGTTCACAGCGTGAAGGTGGGGGGGGGCAGGGCTGCATACCAGACTGATGTTGGAGTCAATGCTCATCTGGATGTATTTCCAGTCAAATTCAATGCCTCGGGCTCCCACCCAAAGAGGGATGCAGCTGAGGAAGGCAAAGGGAGGCAGTCTCCAGCACCCAGACCCCCCTGGACACCCAGACTCTGATCCCCACCCTCCAGCACCCCTGTGGGAACCAGGTGTCCTGTCCCAGAAGCCTGGGCTCCAGGTCGCTCCACACACCGGGACATAATGAGCTCAGCAGTGGCCCAGCCCAGGGCAGCAACCATGATCTTGTACTCCCCCTTGCCTGCATTCCGGGACATGACAAGGTTTAGGCCTATCAGGTCCGCCACATCCACACTGGCCTTCATGAATTCCTGTGGGTCAGGTAGAGACTTGAGTCAAAAACCACAGGGGCCGGGGGGGGGGGGGGAACCCACACCCGCACTCCGGGCCCCTCCCGTGTGCAACTCACCCCAATGAAGTCATAGATGCCACCTTCCCAGGTGGGGAAGAAAGTGGCTAAGAACAGCATCTGAGGACAGAAAGTAGAAAGGTCACCCGAAGGTGAGGGAGATAAAACTACGTGGTACTGTGGAAAGCCAGAGCGCTCAAGAAGGGGGTCAGGACGCTGGGTTCTGGGCGGCGGCGGCGGGGGGGGGGGTCATCCCGGGTGTACGTGGCAAGATCACAAGAGAGGGTGGGGGAAACAGAGCACATGGCTGGTTTCTGACAAGCCTAAAAGTTCACGGGGTGGTGGTGGAGTCTGAAGTCTAGAAAGGCCGGCGTGAAGGCAGGGGTAGCATTAGCAGCGGCTGTGGCGTAGCCCTGCGCTCAGCCAGCACTTAAGAGGGTTTCCCAATCTTCCCACAAGTGCTAGGAAAAACTTGCACCAACGACTCTGCCGCCTTCCACCCTTCCTCAGGTATGGGGGGTGCACAGTCCCTACGCGTGGTCTCAAGGGTGGCCCCGGGGGCGGCGGGGGAGGGCGACAGCAGCACAGCCGGGTCCCCGAGGTCTGGCACGCCCGGGGGCCAGACACGTGGAGCCCCGGAGCCCCTCACCTTGCATAGCTGCACAAAGAGGTAGGTGACCCCGGCCTGCACGCATTTCCAGAAGGCGTTGTACTCAGACCTGGGGAAGCGGGCGGTGAGGGGAGGGGTGGTCGGCCCGGGGCCCGCACCCTCTCCGCCCCGCGCCCGCCCGGCACTCACAGGCCGCTGCACTTGTACGTGATGAAATAGGGGAAGTAGGCGAGGGCGAAGCAGTTCCCGAAGTGGAACAGGGTCATCACGCCGGCCGCCCCGCTCCCGCCAGCGCGGGACTCGCCAAGGCGGCGTCTCTCCTCCGGGTGGAAGGAGCTCTCGGCCTCGCCGGCACCCGGGGCCTGGCGCCCACCCGATGACCGCGGCGCGGGCGGGCGCGCGCGCGCGCAGCCTTATGGGAACTGTAGTCCGCGCCCCCCCCGGAGCGTCGCGCGCCGTGACGTCAGAGAGCCCGCCGAAGCCCGCCGCCAGGGAGGACTGGCGTTCCCCGGGAGAGCCTGCGGTGCACGCCCGGGGCGGCGAGCGCTCGCCCTAAGCGGCTCGGAACCCAAGCGCCGCCTCATGCGAGAGCCCGGAGCCCAGCCCCGAACGCACGGTGAGCGGCGCGGAGACAAGAGGGCGGAAGTGTGCGCACTCTGGTTTTTATTTTAGCCTGGACCCGGCGGCGGCGCGACAGCCAAGCCTTCACCTTTGAAGGGGACCCGGGGGCGGCAAGGTGAGGTGCGCGGGGAAGCCAGGAGGGGCCTCCAGGGTTACTTCTCTCGGCTAAACATGTAGCGGAGGAGGTCGACCACACGGTTGCTATAGCCATATTCGTTGTCGTACCTGGGGGAGAGGAGGAGAGGCCTCGGTGGGTGTGCGCGCCCTCCTGCCAGCCTCTCCCGCCATCCTCGGGTGTGTCCCCCCCCCCTTTACCAGCTAACGAGTTTGACGAAGTTGTCATTGAGGGCAATGCCAGCCTTAGCATCGAAGATGGACGAATGGGGATCGCCGATAAAGTCCGTGGAGACCACCTAGGTGACGAGGAGTTCAAGGGTCAGTGTAGCGGACGGTGAGGAGCCTCCCGGGAGCCCGGGCCTTGACATTTGGCATTCACTCATCTAGCATCCTGGATAGAGTTCTTTTTTTTTTTAAGATTTTATTTATTTATTTATTTATTTATTTATTATGAGTACAACATTCTGCTTCCATGTATATCTGCACACCAGAAGAGGGCGCCAGATCTCATCACGGATGGTTGTGAGCCACCATGTGGTTGCTGGGAATTGAACTCAGGACCTCTGGAAGAGCAGTCGGTGCTCTTAACCTCCGAGCCATCTCTCCAGCCCTGGGTAGAGTTCTTTTGTGTTGGGTGACGGGATGTGACCAAGGCAGGTGTTACTTTTGTCTCAGGGACTACCAGAAGGGACCTAGATTGTGGGGATGGCTCAGTGGGTAAGAGTGCTTGTCACATAGGCATGGTCATTTGAGTTTGGGCAGGTGGTGAACACCTGCAACCCAGCATTCCAGATTCCCTAGGGCGAGATGGCTGCGTAGATTAGCTGAAACTGGCAAGCTAAAATTACAGCTTGCTTCAGGAAGTCAGCGGCGTGTAATGGAGGGAGACACGTCTGTTTCATGCCTCCACACGTGCCCTGTGCACATTTCCACATGCCTCCTGCAGGTTTTGTGTTTCCGGTTTTTGAGACAGGGTCTCCTTATGTAGCCCTGTCTGGTCTGGCACTCAAGAGACTTGCCACCTCAGGTGTGCACTCCCATGCCCAGCTAGCCTGAGTTCTCCCCGCTCCCCCAAGGCTGCTAGCACTTAATGGTCTGCATTTTTTTTTTTTTTTCTGGTTTTTCGAGACAGGGTTTCTCTATGGCTTTGGAGACTGTTGCCCTGGAACTAGCTCTTGTAGATCAGGCTGGCCTCGAACTCACAGATCCACCTGCCTCTGCCTCCTGAGTGCTAGCATTAAAGGCGTGCACCACCAACGCCCTGGCTGGTCTGCAATTCTTATTTCATTCCATGCAGAATAGCTCCTTGGTGAGTGAATTCCCCGTTCCCCCAGGGCTTCCCCTAAGGTTTCTTCAGTCCCTACCTGGTCCTCTGTGTAAGCAAGGATGCCAGCCATAGGCCCCTTGGCTGCTGATTTCATAGCCTCCTTAATATCTGAGTAGGAGGCAGGCTGGGCCAGGCGGCACGTCAGATCCACAACAGATACATCTGGGGTTGGCACCCGGAATGCCATTCCCGTTAACTTCCTGGAGAATTTTACAGTAAGAGTGGGAGTCAGAGCTCAGGGACTTCTGCTTCCACCCTCCCCTGGCCTTGGGGCCAGTGAGGTCCTCCTAGGGCATGCCCGGGCCCTGGTTGCAACATTGTAGCCACATACCCTTTGAGCTCTGGGATGACTTTGCCTACAGCGCTGGCAGCCCCGGTGGAAGATGGGATGATGTTTTGGTGAGCCCCTCGTCCTCCTCTCCAGTCCTTCTTTGACGGCCCGTCCACTGTCTTCTGAGTGGCCGTGTAGGAATGGACTGTGGTCTTGGGGAACAACAGGACCAAGATGAAGCCTTTTGGTTCCTAAGCTCTTCTTCCTCTTTCTTCTAGGACTTGGGAGGTAGCCTAGGTATGGAGACTAACAGGGCCACCACCACAGACCGTAGGAAGGGTGCCTGGAAGCCAGGACCTGGTCTTTGTAGAGTATTTCAAAAGGTGCCTCTTAGGGTGGGCTTCCTTTCCAAGCCACTCTCCCTGCTGACTCCATACTTTAAGCAAGGCCTTTAAAGCAGGGAAGAAGGTGTTGCCTTCCCTGTCGTCCTTCCCACCCCAACTCACCATTAGCCCTTCCACGATCCCAAAGCGTTCGTGAATAACCTTTGCGAGGGGGGCCAGGCAGTTGGTGGTACAGGATGCGTTGCTGAAATGGTCACGGTGTACCAGATGAGTGGCAGAGTCCCCCTTTCCCCCCCTTAACTCTTACTTAACCAGGTCTGGTTTTGTGAGATGTGAGGATGGGGGCAGGAGGGCCCACTGGGAAAGGGGAGGCCATAAGATAAAGGAGCCGTTGGAAGCACCCCTGGGGAATGCTGCCTAGCCATGTGAACATTGCTAGTAGTTTCACGGTGAAGTTAACACGAGGACTCGAGACTTAGGGACTGGTCAGTGGGAACTTGTAAAAAATGGGATTGGCGTGGGCAGGATCGAGCGTTCCTGTGCCTCGGCCTGGCATGTCTGTGGGCTACCACCCACCCGCTCGAGGATGGCTGTCATCCCAGGTACCTGACAATGTTCATAGAGCCAGGGTTGTATTCCTTCTCATTCACACCCATGACCAACATGGGCGCGTCAGGGGAGGGTGCAGAGACTACTACACGCTGGGCACCAGCTGAGATGTGTGCCTATGACAGAGGACAAGGGTTAGGGTCTCCAAGCACCACTGCCCCCCTCTTCCCAGGCAGCCCTGGACATCCTCCCCCACTTACCGAAGCTGCCTCTATGGACAGGTATACACCTGTAGACTCCACCACATAGGGACTTCCTACAGAACGCCAGGGGATGTCTTTGGGGTCTTTGCTGTGGAGTGGTGGGAAGGCTGTGTCAGTCTTCCTTGCTTGGGTGTCAGGCAAGTCAGAGGCCTCGGTGCCTTGACCTGCTAACACCCATTCCCTAACTCCATAGACACCTACCTGCTCCACACTGGTGCCATCTTGCAGGCCCACACCAACAACTTTCCCTTTCTTTTGTCTTTTTTGTTTGTTTTTGAGACAGGGTTTTTCTGTGTAGCCTGGGCTATCCTGGAACTCACTTTGTTGACCAGGCTGGCCTCACATATATCGGCATGCCTCTGCCTCCCAAGTGCCGGGATTAAAGACATGCACCACAACTGCCTGGCTATATATATTTAAATGTTTTAAAATAACTTATTTTAAGTGCTCTCCTCTCCCTCCCTCTCTCTCTTTCTCTCTCTCCCCTCTCCCCTCTTCTCTGTGTGTGTGTGTGTGTGTGTGAGAGAGAGAGAGACAGAGAGACAGAGAGACAGAGAAAGAGAGAAAGTAGTTGGATCCCCTGGAGCTATAGTTACAGGGGGCCGTGAGCCACTTATGGAGTGCTGGGAATTGAACTTGGGTCCCCTGAAAGGGGAATTTGTGATTTTAACCGCCGAGCTATCGCTGCAGCGCCATGGTGTGTACTTGTTTAATCTTTTGTGGTGCTGAGGATTGGCTCCAGGGCTGTATAAATGGAGTATTCTCCTACCAATCCACATCCATAGTCTCATTTCCTTAGTCATTCTACATGCGTGCACTGAGCTGTCACAAGCTTTCAGTCTTAGCTTTTTACCTGAAGGAAATGCTGTTCACCACCACAGTCCCACTACTGTGATCATTGTTCCAAAAATCCCACGTCAGGACAGTGGTGATGGCAGGCTGGGAGCAGGGGCTGCCCAGCCCTGGGTTCTGCCCCAGTTAGCTACCGTGTGGGAATGAATGAATGAAGCACAGGCTTCCCCTCTCTTCTTCTGGCCACATGGCTCTTTTATCCCTCTGCTCCATCAGCCCATGCTGTTCACCACCTGGCCCAGGTAGCTTTTATCTGGCGCACCCACTTTCTGGCTTTCAAGTTGGGGGTGCTTCCGCACAGCCCCTGGTGCCTATAAGTCTGTTTCATGCAGCGGCATTGATGGGGGAAGGCAATCGTATTGTATATTGTATTGGCAAGTTGTCACATGCTGTTTGGGCTCACCGAGAAGCTGGCTCAAGACCCGAGCATGTTTATGGCAAGTGTTTTTCAGGACCCCTGTCCCAGGGTGGACTTACCCCCTCTTACCTCTATGACAGAGAAAGGTGAGAACCGTAAAATAGACCAGGGGTAAGAACACAGTCCCTGAGAATGGAGGTTATTGTTGTTTATCCCATGGTGCCCAAGTGCTCGCCGTGAGAGAGCCTGTAAGTTCAGCCATGAGAGAAAACTCAGTCAAGAACCCCTTCTGAAACCTCGGCTTCCCCAGTCAGCCTCTGCTGGAGTTATAAGCCCTCGACTGGGTGATGCCACATTACACACTGATGCGATTTGTTCTTTTACTTAGAAGCTTCACCAGCTCTGCCTGGAAACTGACTCTTACTGGGTTATCCCCAGTTGATGTCTACTAAGATGTTCTGAGCGCCTGGTTTGACATTTTTCTATCTATCTATCTATCTATCTATCTATCTATCTATCTATCTATCTATCTATCCATCCATCTTCTATCATCTATCATCGCCATCTATCTGTCTATCTGACTATCATCTATCTATCATCACCATCTATCTGTCTATCTATCTGTCTGTCTGACTATCATCTGTCTATCATCTCCATCTATTTGTCTATCTGTCATCTAGCTATCATCATCTATCTGTCTGTCTATCTATCTGTCTGTCTATCTGTCATCTGTCTATCATCACCATCTATCTGTCTATCTATCTGTCTGTCTATCATCTGTCTATCATCTCCATCTATCTGTCTATCTGACTATCTGTCATCTAGCTATCATCATCTATCTGTCTGTCTATCTATCTGTCTGTCTGACTATCATCTGTCTATCATCGCCATCTATCTGTCTATCTGACTATCTGTCATCTAGCTATCATCATCATCTATCTGTCCCTTGCTGTTTATTTTTCCACTTTGGCTTGCTGTACATAGTTTATAAACTTATTCCAAACCACAAGTGTGGCGCTCACCGGTCATTCTCCAGCAGTATGGGAGTGGGGGTGCTGTGTGTTGAGGCTGAGGGAGGAGAGCACTGGTGATGTCCAGACAGATGCAGAAAAACTTGGGGTGACTGACAAGCTGCCCCACTGGACCTGCTCTTAGGGTCATGATTTCAAACTCAGGGCCAGCAGCTTCTGTTTGCCCTACACCCCAGAACCTACCCTCCCCTCAGCCTCCTCCAAACTCCATTTTACCTCATTTTTAAGCAAGTTAAAGGGACGCTGAGATATATAGAGAAACCCTGTCTCCAAAAACCAAACAAATAAAAAACAGCCCCCCCAAAACCAACAAAAACAAAAAAGATACACACACACACACACACACACACACACACACACACACACACACAGAAGCTGAAAGCATCCTGCCTGGGACTGGGGTTGTTTCTTAGACTTTGCCAAGTAACATGCCATTGTTTTTCTTTTTTTTATTATGGTGTAGCTCCAGGATAACTTAGAATCTGTGATAATCCTCCTGTCTCAGCCTCCCAAGTGCCGGAGTTTTAAGTGTATACCCCACCCCTGGCATGTTACTGCCTTATGTATAGATTCTGAATCTGTCAGTAAATAGTGGGACTTTCCATCAGCAGGAGCCCTGTGGGGTGGGCTCTATGAAGCCAGCCTTGCTTGGGTGTAAGAGGTGCAGGCCCAGGGTCCCCAGAGGTGATGACCAGTGTGGCAGAGAGGCACTTCAGGGTGGGATGCACAGTTTGTGGGGTACATGGGGGGTTTGGCCTCATTTTTGGGGTGCTGAGGAGCATGGGGGTGTTAGGTAGAGGAGTACCCTGGCTTGGTGGAGATTCAGAAGACTTCAGGGGATTCTGGGTAGGAGCTGGCTCAGTCGCCATAGGGAGTGCAGCAGAAGCAGGAGATGAGGCACCGTGAACTCACACAGCCAAGAGAACACATGCAGGTGTGTGTTAGCTACGAAGCACACAGCACCCACAGCGGTCCTCAACTGTTGTAGGCGCCAGAGGCCTTCCAGAGACCATGTCTCTGGACAGTGGCTAGAGGCACGCTCGTATAGCTGAGCTGCAGCGCGGACGACCGCCTCCCGGCCTCACCCCTCCCCCACCGCCCTTACCACTGGTACACGTTGATCTCAAGGTTATCCACTACTAGCCGTCCGTTCTTGTGCTCCACGGTCCCTTTGTATCGCCCATGCGTGGAATCATATTTGAACATGTATACCTGCGGCAGACGGAGCGGGGGTCCTCGTCTCAGGTGGCAGAGCAAGCAACAACCCCCCAGACAAAGTCCTCCACTTGTGGGAGATTCTGCAAGTCCCTCCACATAGTTCTTGGAACTCTCTCCCCAACTCCGGGGTCACTCTTGCTGGTCTCTCTCCGTCTGCTACTTACCATGTATTCTGGGTCAATGAATGGATCGTTCACAGCCACCACCTTAATGCCCTTCTCCATGCAGACACGCAATACCAGGCGGCCAATTCGTCCAAATCTGTCCAAGTGGGAACATGCAGAAAAGGCATGAGTGTGGGAACAGGGTGACAGGGATACCGTGGTGTCAAATGTCCCATGCAAGCTCACGTTGAACTTTGAACCACTGAAGGGGGCATTGAGAGGGTGGAAGCTTGGGGCTGGTAAGGAGGCTCAATGGGTTACTTAACTCCAAGCCTGACACCCTCAGTTCTATCCCTGGAACCCGTATGGTTGGAAGAAGAAATCTGACTCCTGCATGTTGTCCTCTGACCTGTGTGTGTGTACATATAGGCACACGCACACACACAGACACTTGTGGTCTCAGCAGCTGGGACTTAGAAAATAAGTGAAAAGTAGGAGGGTGGGGCCCCTGTGATGACCTTAGTGGCTTTATGAGAAGAAAGACCCGAAAGCTGGCTCCGACTCCGCTGGCAATGCCATCAGTGCACTGCCTTAGGACTCTGCAGAGTCCCCAACAGACACATCTCTTCAGTGTTGGGCGCTTCCAGTGTCCAGACTGTAAGAAATCTCTTCTCTTTTAAATGGCTCAGTATCAGGTGTGGAGTGATAGCCACTGAAAACAGACTGAGACAGCCCGAGGCTTACTCAAGGGGCCTAGGTTCTGTGTGGGTGTGGGGAGCAACCGCTTCTGTGTAGACCACTATTGCGTCATCTCTTGCCCAGGTGAGATTGCTCGTAATCAATACTTCCATTTCCCAGCCCCACCAACCCCCCATTCATGTTCTTCCCTTCTTGTCCTCCACTCCCTCTGACCCCCTTGTCTCTTCTTCCTCTCTCTTCATCCATCCATCCATTTTTGGTTTTTTTGAGACAGGGTTTCTCTGTCCTGAAACTCTGCCCTGTAGACCAGACTAGCCTGGAACTCACAGAGCTCTGCCTGCCTCTGCCTCTGCTGGGATCAAAAGTTTGTGCTACTACTCCCAGCCTCCAGCTCCCTTTTGTATTGTTTTGTTCTGTATTTTGGAGACAGGATCTCACTCTGTAGCCCAGACTAGCTTGGAACTCAGAATACGTAGCGCAGGTTGGCCTTGGCTTTTGGGAGTCCTGCTTTAGCATCCCTAGTCGCCAGTGTTATGGTCATACCTCCTTGCCTGGCTAATGTCCCCTATTGTTACTCCTATAGCTGGGTGGACCCAGGAAAACGTTACACCTCTCCATGTTGAATGAGATCTGCGTTTCTTACCATGGTGCTTTGGGTCTTAGACTCTGTGACCCCCCCCACTCCCCCCGCCCAGTTTGTTCTTACAGCTGTGCAGATTTCCTGACTGCCCTTAAATATACAAAGCATGCCCCTTCCATGCCAGAGCCCTTGCTTGCCTCACTCACTACCTTGAAGACTTTCCCGGTAGAGAGATGGCCGGCTGCCTTTTGTCACTCAGCCTCACTCCTGTGTCTCTTCCCAGAAGCCTCCAGGGCCCAGCCAGTGCTGCCCTTCCAGCCTTATATCTCCCAGGCAGCCTTGAACTGCCTTAGGCCTGTATCTGAATGCTGTCTCCTAGAAGGGAGTTCTCTGAGGGCTGGCTTGCCCTTCTGGCCCAGTGAGAAGGCAGGTGCTCCCAGCCCATAGTGGCCTGAGGAGGCTCCAGCTCAGGCCTGAGGTCCACTCACCCATTGATGCCCACTGTTAGCTCTTTCATGGGCTTTTTGGGTGGCTGAGGGGGTGGAGGGGGTGGAGGAGAAGGAGGAGGGAGTGGCCTCTCTTCTTTGACTTGAGTAGGCGGCGGCGGCGGCGGCGGTGGTGGCGGCGATGGAGCCCTGGGTGGTGGCTCCTCAAGTTTACATTCAGGTGGTGGTGGTGGTGGTCTTATCACTGTGGGGAGCAGAGAAAGTCCAGAAAGGGGACGGTGAGCTGGCTCAGTGGGTAAAAGTGATTGCCCCTGAGGCTCATGACCAGGCTTTGAACCCTGGAACTCTTATGGTAGAAGAGAGCCACAAGTTGTCCTGACTCCTCTCCCCTCACCCCTGCCTCGCATACAAAGGTATGAAAGTGCCTCCCATGTGGGGGCATGCACTGCTTGGTGTGCACATGTGTGCTCATGTGTGCTCATGTGTGCTCATGTGTGCTCATGTGTGCTCACACAAACACAGATGTCAACCTCTGCTGCCTCCCTGCCTCATCTTGGCCTCCGCTTCTCCCCTTTCCACCGTTGGAACCCAGAGCTCAGGCCGTCCTGGGGACAGAGTTCCCGGCCTCCATCCCCACCCCAAGCAGAAGCCTGCTGTGAGGAAGGCGAGTGGGAATGGGACCCCTGGAGGAAAGAGGCCTGGAAGCTGCCTGAAGCCCCCTCCCCAGCCTCCCCGCCTGCTCCTCCAGGACACTTAGCAGCCAGCATTGTGGTGGAGGAAGGGTTTCCAAGACTCTGGGCACCCCGTTTGAGGGTGTAGTGACTCCCAGACCACACGTTCCTCCTCTTCCCAGGGCCACCCGGAAAGGCTCTCCTCACCAGGACATGTCTGTCTCAGTAGTTGGACAACAGTGACATTGGTGAAGACGACGTCACGTTTCGACATGGCCTAAGGTCTCATGGCCTGGCTGCCTTGGGCCCCTCCGAGATGGTATTGAGGTATGAAGCTCCCCCAGGGCTTGGTTAGTGTCTCCAGAGCCTGTGGTGATGTCACATTGCCCAGTGACATCACAGAGGGACGGTGTGCAGACATCTGGAGTGGAACTGCTGCGTTCACACACGTGTGTGTGCGTGCTGTCTCCCTCCCTTTCGGCCCCCTCCCCCGTCCACCTGCTCCATGCTGGCCTGGATCTCAGAGGAGTTTCCCTAGAAAGGACCTAAAAAGCCCCTGCCAAGTCTCCCCTTGCCTTCCCCGGGTTCTCTAAGACACTCTCTTGTAACTGAGGCCCTCCTCCCCACAATGGAAGAACGGGGTAAAGCATGGCCTATAAAAGCCTGAGACTGGGGAGGACGGCCCCACACAAGTGTCTTCTGGACACAGGGGCTGCATCCCTGATCTCACAGCAGCTATTGCTGCCTTCGCCAGACCAAGCCAGTCCAGCCCATAGCGGGAGAATTCAGGAGCCCCCGCCTCTGGCTGAGGAGCTCCTGAGAATTGATGACTTCCGGGGGAAGGAGAATCAGTCTTCTTTAAGGGTGTGGATCAAGCTCCAGTGGATGCCCCCAGACCCCTCTATCAACATTACAAATGGGAATCAGTGTTCTATCAAAATAAACAAAAAAGACCAAAAGCCTAAGCTGGGCAGTGGTGGCTCACACCTTTTGCAGGCAGATCTGAGTTTGAGGCCAGCCTGGTCTACAGAGTGAGTTCCAGGACAGCCAAGAGCTACACAGAGAAACCCTGTCTCGTAAAACTAAACCAAACCCAAACAACGATAACAGAAACCCGGGAATTTGAGAGGGAATTGGTGTTAGGGAGGGGGTAGGTTTGGAAATGATCGAATTACATTGCCTATATGGAGTCAGAAGTTTAGTGAAAATAGTATATAATGTACAAGCCAGATGTTGTGGGATGTAACTAAGTCCCAAATCTAATGGGCCAGCTAGCCTGGAGTACACACACTGCAGAAGCTGCAGACCTGCAGCAGCACGGTAGGAGAGAGAAATGACGCCTCATATTTGTCCTCTGATTACCACACTGCTGGAAATCAGTTTCCTGACTGCTCATGCACACACACACACACACACACACACACACACACACACACACACACACTTTTAAAATTTAAAAGATAAAAATAAAAAAGTAAAACTATCACAGAATCTGTGGTAAAGTGAATGAAAGTTTTCTATGTAGAAAATGATACTTTGAGAAATATGTTACTGCCTTATATGGAAGATAAAATTATTAAAGGTTATATTTAAGCATTATTTTAGGAGGTTAATTAAATTTAAGGGACTAGACCACAGCACAGTGGTAGACCACTTGCCTGGCAGACGAGACCCTGAATTCAACACCTTCCCAAATAACCCCAAATATATTTAAGGATATATCAACTGTCTTATCCTGCATGGTGCCTGAGACCTACTCTGCCTATATGGCTGTGGTGGAACAGTGAATTTGGAATTGCAAGGGAAGGCTGGTAAACTCATGCAGGCTTATGAGAAAACTCACCCACAAAAATCACTTGCTGTATAAACCTGCCATGCTGAGTTCCCTTCCCTGCACCCATTGTAGACAGAGGAGCAACTTCTCAACAGCTGTTATGAGCTCCATTACACCCTCTCAACCCCTAAGCACTAAATACAGAAAATAAGAGATGAGATGACTCAGCAGTTAAGAGCACTCATTGCTCTCGCAGAGGACTCAAGTTCAGTTCCCAGCACCTACAGTGTAACCATCTGTAACCCCATTTCCAAGGGATCTGATGCCCTCTTGTGGCCTCTGCGGGTACCACACGCACAGGGTGCATATACATACATGCAGGCAAACACTCAAAAAAATTTAAAACTTAAAAATCAGACAAGAGAGATGGATCAATGATCAAGAGCATGTGCTGCTCATACAGTGAGCTGAGTTCTATTCCCAGAACCTACATAAGGTCTATAAACCCAGTTTCTGGGGATCTGCCTCCTTTGGCTTCTGTGGACAACTGCAACACACACACACACACACACACACACACACACACACACAGAGAGAGAGAGAGAGAGAGAGAGAGAGAGAGAGAGAGAGAGATACACATAAAGAAAAAATCTGTTTTAGAGCTCTTGCCTAAAATAACCAAGGTCCTAGGTTTGGTCTCAATACCTGCCTGGACCACACAGACACAGAAATTATATTTATATTATACTATAGCCTATTAAATATATAAAAGATTTAAGGCTAAAATTCCAAACATCTGTTTTGTTTTGTTTTTTTCTTGGCAGGGGAGTGTGCTGGAGGTTGAATCCAGGTCCCATATGCTAACCTTGTGAATGCCGTGGAGCCACACCCCAGCGTACACACTCCTTAATTAAAAAAAAAATACATGACATGCCAGGCACATGCCTTTAATACCAGCACTCAAGAGGCAAAGGTAGGCAGATCTCTCCAAGATTGAGGCCAGCCTGGTCTACGTCATGGGTTTCAGGACAGTCTGGGGTCTATAATGAGACCCTGACTAAAACAAAGCGAAAACCAAAACCAAAGCAAACTTCCAAAGGTGGGTGGAGTGGCACATGCCTAAAATCTCAGCCCTTGGAGGTTCAGGCAGGAGTAATGCTGTGAGGTTTTGGTCGGCCTGGACTTCCTAACAAGATTCTGTCTCAGCACTAACCAAACAACCAAACAGCTCAACCACCTTTGCCTATCCGGGGACCCAGGAAGGTCCCTCCCAGGTGTGTATATCCTAGTGATGGACACGTGTGGCGGCCTCCTCGCTGCAGGCTCCTTTCCTTGTTGTCCAATCCTGGAGTTTGAACCCAGGGCCTTAGGCATGCTAAGCAATTTTCCTACAATTGAGCCGCAGCCCCATCCCCTCAGGATTTAAAAATAGTGTGTGAGTGTGTATGTGTGTGTGTATGTGTGTGAGTGTGTATATGTGTGTGAGTGTGTATATATGTGTGTGTATATGTGAGTGTGTATATGTGTGGGTGTGGGTGTGTATATGTGTGGGTGTGTATATGTGAGTGTGTATGTGTGTGTGCGTGTGTGTGTGGGTGTGTATGTGTGTGAGTGTATATATGTGTGTGTGTTTGTGTGTGAGTGTGTGGGTGTGTATATATGTGTGTGTGTGAGTGAGTGTGTATATGTATGAGTGTGTGTGTATGTGTGTGTGGGTGTGTGTATGTGTGTATGTATATATATGTGTGTGTTTGTGTGAGTGAGTGTGTATGTGTGTGAGTGTGTATATATGTATGTGTTTGTGTGTGTGAGTGAGTGTGTATATGTGTGTGTGTATATATGTGTGTGTGGGTGTGTGTATGTGTGTGTGAGTGAGTGTGTATGTGTGTGTGAGTGAATGTATGCGTGTGTGAGTGTGTATATATGTGTGTGTTTGTGTGTGTGAGTGTGTATATGTGTGTGTGAGTGTGTATATGTATGTGTGTGTGTGTATATATGTGTGTGTTTGTGTGTATGTGTGTGAGTGAGTGTGTATATGTGTGTGTATATATATATGTGTGTTTGTGTGTGTGAGTGAGTGTGTATATGTGAGTGTGTATGTGTGTGAGTGAGTGAGTGTGTATGTGTGTGAGTGTGTATATGTGTATGTGTGTGTGAGTGTGTATGTGTGTGTGAGTGTGTATTTGTGTGTGAGTGTGTATATGTGAGTGTGTGTATATGTGTGGGTGTGTATGTGTGTGTGAGTGAGTGTGTATGTGTATGTATATATATGTGTGTGTTTGTGTGTGTGAGTGAGTGTGTATATGTGTGTGAGTGTGTATGTGTGTGTGAGTGTGTATATGTGTGAGTGTGTATGTGTGTGTGAGTGTGTATATGTGTATGTGTGAGTGAGTGAGTGTGTATGTGTGTGTGAGTGTGTATATGTGAGTGTGTATATATGTGTATGTGTGTGTGAGTGTGTATGTGTGTGTGTGTGAGTGTGTATATGTGTGTGGGACATGCGTAGTCTGTTCTGTCCGTCCACCTTGTGGGTCCTGGTGATGGATGCAGATCATCAGGCTGGGTGCCAAGAGCGTCACCGTCTGCACCGTGCTGTGCTGTCACTCTGGCCTGTAGAGGGCTCTGAGAGAGCGAAGGACCACGAATGGAAGCTGAGCCAGGTGGGACAGGGCAGGAAGTCCAGCATTTGGAGCATTGAGGACAACAGGGCTGGAGGTAGAGATGGGAGCTGCCACAGGCCAGTGTGGCCACGCTTTATAATCTAACGGGCACAGCTTGCCTGAAGACCGGGGAAACCAAGCAGCCAGCCACTAGCTCTTACCTCTGCCTCAGACTGAAAGGGCATCCTGTCTCCACAAATCCTCAGACTGAATCCACTGCCTGTCTCCACCAGAACTCAGACTCCCCAAACCTCAGTCTCCTCCCATCCTGTGTTCCTCTCCAGTGCTGGGATTCAAGGCATGGGATCCCAAGTGCTGAGATCACCTTGGTGTGAGCTCTGTTTCTCTTTTGGACTGGATCATTTTCCTGTAGCTCCAGGTAGCCTTGAACTAACAGAGATTCTGCTGCTTCTCTGCTGGCAGTAAGGGTGTGTGCCACCGCTGTCTGAACTCTGCGGCTAACCCTGCCTTCCGATCTTCAGGCAAGCTTTATTAGATCATAAATAAAATAACCAGAGCCAAGGGAATGAGGCACCAGGATTAGGGTCGGGAGCCAGTGGTCAGCTTGTCTGTCTTCCCCGACCTCTCCTCCCTACTCCTCACACCTGAGACCTGGCAGAGGACTCTGGGTGTTTCCAACTGAACTGAGAATCCCTGTCGGTGACAGTCGTTTCCTGGTGGCAGTGACCTTGTGCTCCCTGGTGACCTTGAGGGTATCTGTATCATAGAATTTGCAGCTCTATGCTCACAGAGTGGGAGGTTTGGGCCACAGAGATGGCTCAATGGGAAGAGGTGCTTGCTGCCAAGCCCGGTGACCTGCTTTGATCCTTGGGCCCCACATGGTGGAGGGAGAGAACTTTCCCCGACACTTGACACTTGGCACACACGTGCCTCCCTCTTCCCAAATAAAATGTAAAACCTTCTAAAGCAAAAGAAAGCAGAGACATTTATTCACGTAGAGTTCCAAGTGGGAATCTGCTCACTCAAGCTGTTCAGAGGACAGCGCTGCTTGCCCTGTTTGCACCCACATCCCCTCACTCTGCACAGCTGGGGGCCACAGAGCAAGCAAGCCCTGCAGTTACCTGACTGCTGCTGTGTCCTGAAGCCAGGGTCCCATACACATCCGCCCTAAGGACACCAGAGTGAACTGGGGGGGGGGGGTTGTCCTCCCAGAAGCCCTGGCTTCCTCTGGCTTGAGGACCCGAACAGAATACATGTGCACACACCCTGGGGCTGGGTTTGCCCAGCGTCTGGCAGCAAGATTTTACAGAGACCTGAGGTCCTGGGAGAACCCCAGCTGCACCATGCCTCAATTGGAAGACTGGCAAGTGGCTTGACCTCTGCTGGCCTCCACAGAATGGGGACAGTGAACACCCAGGCCTCACCTGGTGGCTGTTAGGGTGTGAACACATGCCTCCTCTAACCTGGAGGGTAGCAAGCTCCCCTGCTGTCAGCAACCCAGGGGCAACTCAGCCCTGGCCACCAGGGACATCAGTGAAATGGGGGAAACACACCCACCTAGACACTCTCACAGATGCTCCTGGTTGTCCCTGCCTCATCTTGGCCTCTGCTTCTCCCCTTTCCACTGTTGGAACCCAGAGCTCAGGCTGTCCTGGGGACAGAGTTCCCGGCCTCCATCCCCACCCCAAGCAGAAGCCTGCTCCTCCAGGACACTTAGCAGCCAGCATTGTGGTGGAGGAAGGGTCTCCAAGACTCTGGGCACCCCGTATGAGGGTGTAGTGACTCCCAGACCACACGTTCCTCCTCTTCCCAGGGTCACCCTGAAGGGCTCTCCTCACCAGGGCATGGCTGCCTCAGTAGCTGGACAACAGTGACATTGGTGAGGACGACGTCACGTTTCGACATGGCCTAAGGTCTCATGGCCTGGCTGCCTTGGGCCCCTCCGAGATGGTATTGAGGTATGAAGCTCCCCCAGGGCTTGGTTAGTGTCTCCAGAGCCTGTGGTGATGTCACATTGCCCAGTGACATCACAGAGGGAGGGTGTGCAGGCTGGAGACCTTAGCCCACCAGAGGCCTTTGAGAATCCCACACTGAGTATTTCAAGGCCACCCTCTGGCATCTAGAGTGGAACTGCTGGATTCACACAGATGTTCATGGTTGCTGTCCCCCTTCCTCCCTCCCCTGGTCCACCTGCTCTGTGCTTGCCTAGATCTCTGAGGAGTTTTCCGAGTTCTCTTGGTGTCTGGAAAGGCCTAGAAAACCCCTCCCAAGTCTCCCCTTAGCTGCCTGGGTTCCCAGGGGCTTAAGAGTGGCTCTTCTCACCCAGGCGGAGGAGATACTGTAAGATCCAGCAGTCTGGGAGGACAGCAATGAAACAGTCTCTCCCCTGCATGGCTGGTCCGCTGCACTCCTGAATCACATCAGGCACAGTTGCCTGCCTGCCCAGGAAGTCAACATTCTCATGGATGGGGGGAGGGGCTCGTGTAAGCCCCAAGCCCTAGCCCAGGAGCTGCAGACAGGGATAGGAAGAGTCAGTTTTCCTCAGGAGTGTAGACCAAGCACTACTGAGTGACCCCACACCCACGAATCTATTAGCATTACAAATCAGTGTGGGCTTAAAATTGGCGGTGCACACCTTTAGTCCCAGCACTCGGGAGGCAGAGGCAGGCGGATCTCTGTGAGCTTGAGACCAGCCTGGTCTACAGAGTGAGTTCCAGGACAGACTCCAAAGCAATACAAAGAGCCCCTGTCTCGAAAAACCAAACCAAACCAAAACAAGACAACCCCCCCCCAAAAAAAAAAACTTAAAAACCAAAAACAACAAAAATATAGATACACAGACAGGTAGGTAGGTATATAGACAGACAGACAGACAGACAGACAGACAGACAGACAGGAAGATATTGGGCTGCAAGATGTCCCGGCTGTTAAGAGCACTTGCTGCTCTTAAAGCTGATGTGGCTTCAGTTCCCAGCACCCACGCGGTGGTTTACAACCATCCATGACTCCCATTCCCGGAGGAATCCACCGCCCTTTTCTGACGTTTTAAGACACTACACCCATCTGATGCCTGTACTTATATGCAGGCAAAACACTCCTATGTAGATGGACTTTTTTTCGGGAGCTACCAGCTCACAAAAAAAATGCGGCAGAGACATTATTAATTATAAAAGCTCTGCCTTAGCTTAGGGTTGTTCCTTTTCTTTTTTGGGGGCGGGGGGTGGGTTGAGACGGTTTCTCTGTGTAGCTTTGGAGCCTATCCTGGCACTCGCTCTGGAGACCAGGCTGGCCTTGAACTCACAGAGATCCGCCTGCCTCTGCCTCCTGAGTGCTGGGACTAAAGGCGTGCGCCACCTCCACCCGGCTCGGCTTGTGTCTAACTAGCTCTTATAACTTACATTAACCATATTTTAAAATCTGCATTCTTCCTTACACTCATCCCCATTATGCCCATTCTGGTCCCACATCGGGCTCTCGACTCCTCCTTTCTTCTCCCCAGAGTGCTATCTGTCTAGCAGTCTGGTGTTGGGTAGTGCAATGATGGGGGACAAACCCCCAAAGTCTATTAAGCCAGAAGCAAGCTTTATTCCAGGAAAAGAAAAGAGGAAGCAAAAATAAAGATCTCCCAGGGCACAAAAACTTACCAGCTATAGACGTGACCACAGTCTAGGTTTGAGGTCAGGCTTAAAGTCACATTACATTTTTTAAGTTTTACAGCTTTTGTTTACAGGATGTTAGGATGTTAACTCAAGATGTTTGCGAAAGCCTGTGGCTGACAACTGCTTTTTGCTGTCCCTGAAAGAACACAAGGCAGAGTAGAGTCACGTAGGAGGACATTAAAAAATTAAGGGAATACAACACAGAGGGTCCCCTAGAGGCAATAGTTAGAAGCCAACCTCTGTCTGCTGTACCTGCCTAGCTGGGAAGCTGGGAGGCGGAAGACCATTGTTAAAAGTTTACCTCTATACACAGTGGCTGCCAGGATGTCTGCTCTTAAGGCAGAAAGTAGTTGTTAAATGACTCCCAGCTTTTTTTTTTTTTTTCTCAAAATATGTTTGGTGGCTTACAATTTTGTATTTCTATATTCCTAGACCCTTCATTGGCCTTTTATTAAATCAATCACAGTGACACATCTTCACATAGTGTAAAGGAATATTCCATAACACACACACACACACACACACACACACGCACGCACACACATATATAATAGAAATAACTTTTAAAAATGTTCATGAAATTGGTAGAGGGTAGGAGATAGAGGGGATATGGGGGGAGGAGTTAGTAGGTGGGGATGGATGAACTCAGACGTGCACACACACTCAGACACGCACACGTGCTGCCAGGTACGGTAGCATGCGTCTGCAGTCATAAAGGCTTGTGGACCAGCTAGCCTGACCCCTTCCCCCACAAGGTCACCTACACACTCTGAAAGGCCGGGGCTTTGCCTACTCTGTGTCCCATTGACTTGCAAGTGTGTGTGACACTTCTTTTTTTTATTTTATGTGTGTTCACACATGTGGTGGCCAGAGGGCAGCATTTGGGAGTAGCCTCTCTCTTTGTACCGTGTGGGTGTTGGCGATTGAATTCCAAACTCATCAGGCCTGGTAGCAAGTGTCCTAGCCTAGTGAATAACTACTTAACTTAACTACTTAAGTTATTCACTCCATAAATAAAGCACATTTGCCTTGTAGATGTTTTTAATTAAGGGGAAGAAGATTTCCATTACTTCTTTATTTTAAACTTTATAATTTGCAACTTTTAAAAGTTTTACATAAAAATTCTCCATCAATACTATGGGCTCAGTTTTAGGCCACAGCAATGACGCAAATAATGCTGCCACATCCATTGCAGAGTTTTTTCCTCCGGGGTTCTGATTCTGGCTGGTAGGGCTGGGGAGGTGACTCAGTGGCCTTTGCTGTTCCAGCTGACAACACTAGTTCCGAGCCCAGTCCTCCTGTTGGCCCCTCTTTTGGCCCCCACAAGTACCTGCACTCACATGGACAAACACTCACTCTCACACATAAATAAATAAAATTTAAAATATATTTGTAAATATTTAAACAAATAAATTATAAATGTTAATAAAATCGACTAAAAAATAACATTTTTTTTTTAAGTTTTGGCTTGAGGTTGAGGTTCAGTGACAGAACAATTACCTAACATGGCTCATAAGTCACCTGTTCTATAAAATGTGTGACCTATCCGATGTTCACACCTTGGTTTTTATTCCTGGATGGGTGTAGGGGAATGCTGGAGATCGAATCCAGGTTCTCAAACAGGCTAAGCATGTGCTCTTCCGTGGACCCATGCCCCAGCCCACACATACCTTGTGCTATGACTGTTGACAACTGCTCCGGACCATCTGTGCTGCTGAAGAAATGGAGCCAGACCACGTGTGGACACAAGCTTGGCACAGAGGTTCAATCTGTCAAAAATGCCATGTCAACAATCTCAGCTCTTGGGAGGCTGATGCAGGAGGATTTCTGTGAGTTTGAGGCTGGCCTGGACTACATAGGGAAACCCTGTATCAAAGCAAACAAAGAAAGGGCTGGAGAGCTGGCTCACTGGCTAAGAGTGCTTAATGCTCTTCCAAAGGATCTCGGTTCGATTCCTAGCACCCACATAGCAGCTCACAATCTTCTGTAACTCGAGTCCCAGAGGATCTGATGCCCTCTTGTGGCCTCCACAGGGCCCAGGCACACACAGACATATCTTTAGGCAAAGCACCCATACATGTAAAATAAAAAATAAAATAAAATATTAAAGCAACCAAACCCATCCCTGTAATATCTAGGAAGCACGGGTAAGGTGGGTGTGTCTGTATGTGACTGATGAACACATCTGGTCTCCCATTTCCTCAGTTTCTTTTATTTTCCCATCCTTGCTGGAGTCTGCCCAGGGCCTTGGGCAGGCTAGGTAAGTTTTCTTCCACTGAGCCACACCCCCAGCCCCTCAGGTTATTTTCTTTTCTTTATTCTCACCCCTACACCTCTGTGGAGGTCAGAGGACAATTTGTGGGAGTCTGTCCTCTCCTTCCAACAGTGGGCTCCAGGGACTGAACTCAGCTCCCCAGGCTTCACAGCAACCGCCTGTTACCAGCTGAGCCACCCCTCAGCTCTCATGTATTTTCTGCCCCAGTCACGAAGCAATCCCTAAGCCACGACTTCTGACAGCAGAGTATTCTTTTCCTTGTAGCTTTCCTGTGTCTAGCACCTACAGCTGTCCTGTTCCTTGTCACCCTCACTAGCTGTGTTTTCTGGAGATGCTGGATCCACACACAGGTGTCCCTCTGGATCTTGGGCACCGCCTGACACAAACAGGGCCTTCTCTCTCTTCTCCTTCCTTAAAAACAATATTTGTTTTATGTATCTGAGAGTTCTGCCTGTGTGCATTCCCAGTGTCCTTGAAAACCAGAAGAGGGCGTCTAATGCCCTCGACCTGGAATTACAGATGGTTGTGAGCCACCTTGTGGGTGCTGGGAACTGAGCTCAGGTTCTCTGCAAGAGTAGTCAGCGCTCTTAGCCACTGAGCCACCTCTCCGGGCCCTATCTTGTTCATTTCTTGACACAAGACCCCACTCTGTACTTGAAGTGTGCCTCGAAGTTGCTGGGATCCTCTTGCCTTAGACTGCTAGGTGCTGGGATTACATTTGCGTGCCACCATGCCCAGTTTACAAAGCAGGCTTTTGCAAGTGTCTAGGAAAGAGCATGGGGAACATGTCCCCTTGAGCTCCAGACCTTGCTTGTACTTTAGTGATTCACTGCCAGGCACCTTTACCTGCAGGGCCAGCTGACACGCAGCTGTGACCAAGGTGGGTGTGTGGGAAGGAGTCACCATCCGAGAGAGAAGGGTGGATGGCCCAAAACTCATACAATGACATAACCTCTTCCTTCCCCAAGTCCCCATGGCAGCTTTCCATGGGCTGCACACAGAGGTCCTGTCCCACAAAACCAAAGCCAGAACCATATCATGTCAAGAACCAGTCATGGGACACAGTCAGTAAGGCCATCTCCTGCTCGGATGGCCCTGGAAAAGTAAAATAAAATAAATTGGAGGGAGACAGGCATGGATCTGTAATTGCAGCTGAGGCAGCAGGATCATAGGGTCAAGGCCTGTCTGGGCTATAGAGTTGAGTTCAAGGCAACTTAATCTCAAAATAAAAATGTTTTAAAAGGTCTGGGTGTTGTGGTTCATGCCTTTACCCTTAGCCTTTGGAAGGCAGATCCCTGGGAGTTTGGGGCCAGCCTGGTCTACATAGTGAGTTGCAGGTCAGCCAGAACTACAAAGTGAGACCCTGTCTCAAAAACTAAGCATGAATAAAATAAAATGCAAACGTGTGTAGGGTACATATAACCTTGTGGCAAACACTTGCCTAGGATGTGTGAGAAAGCACCGTGTGTGGTGAGAGCCATCCAGATGCTACCCGGCAGTTTTCCTTGGTATGGTGGCACACACATGTCACCTCAGACCCTGTGAGGCTAAGGTGGGCAGATTAAGAGTTCTGTGGCAGCCTGAGCTACATATAGAAATCCTGTCTCATAAAACCAAAGCCAGAACCACATCAAAACACCCCCCTACCAAATGTGGGCACGGTGGTTCCTAATTATACTACTAGTACTCGGGATGCCGTGAGTTTGAGGTCAGCCTGGACGACAGTAGGAGGCCCTAGCTTAAACAAACAACAAAAAAAGGATGCATGACTCCCCAGGATCCGATGTTAGAAGTAGCAAATCTGATTAATAATGAGAGGGGAAAGAGTCATGAACTCCTCTCGCAACGAGCTGCCGCAGATCAGGGTTATGGGCCAATCTGCCCTTTGCTAGCGTGGTATCTTCTTTTCTAACTGTGGCAGACCCTGGCCTGACATCCCTGGACCAGCAAATACCACGTGGGAACACACACTACATGCTTCTTTGGGCCACTGTGACGCCAAGTGTGAGATTCCCAAATCCAACTTCTTCCACTGGCATCAGAAAACCAGCACAAGTCTATTGCTGCCGGCAGCAGTTGAGGAGGGAGATGGGGACAGAAAGCTGAGAAGAAGGGCTGCGGAGGGAGAGAAGGATGGACAAGAAAATATTGAGTGGTGGTGTGTGCCTGTAATCCCAGCGCTCAGCCACGGCGTTAGGACCATCAAGAATTCCAGGCCATCCAGCCTCTGACACATAATGAGTTCCAGGCCATTCTGGGCTACACGAGACCCTATCACAACAGAACATAGAAAAGATAGGATACCTTTTAGAAAGGGAAGGTGAACCTATCTATCTCGGGGTGGACCAGGATTCTGGTACCCCCCCCCCCCACCACACCCTGGCTCACTTCTCGGCCTGGCCTTTGACTCTCCATCATTTAGTGATGCTCAGACTGGAGTGCCACACCCAGGATTGCCTAGAGCTCTGCCTTTGTCACTGGAGTGTGAAACTGGGAAACAGATCCACTCTGCAGGGTGGCCCAATTAGCCACCCTCTGCTGTCAGAGCTGGGGAAGGCAGAGAGGCTCCAGGATCCCTGGTCCTGGGATGTTTGGTTCTGGGTGTGGCTACTGGTTCATTAAGGGGACCACCTCGTGTCCTGGTTTGAAGTTGAAAACACGTGCTGATTCTCAGCCACACCTGGGCACCCACACACATAACTCCAACACCTCCACGGGTGCACACCCTATGCACTCCTCCCTGGCTGACCTTCCCACCATTACCCCTCGCTCAGTCTCACCGTTGGCGTCAAAACCTAAACATCTTCACCCAACTGTTCCCCACCCACTGGCTCTCGTTTGCCTCCCTCTAAACTATCCCCCAGGTAGATATATACTGTGGTTGAGCCACTACCTGTTCCTGCTCTTCCTTCTCTAAGGCTGGGCTCCCACCCCAGGTCCCCCCCCCCCCCCCGCGTAATCTGAGCCTGTGGGGCAACGCTTGGGACTTCGGGTCTCGGCACTGGAGGCTGCAGGGGAAGATGGCAGGAGGCAGGAAGGGAAAGGTCCTGGCCCCCAGCCCTTAGGTTTGAGACAGCTGCTGCTGCACCAGGTCTCCGAGCCTCTCCCCAGGCCTGCTTCAACCGGCTTTTCAGGTATCTCTGCGTCCTCTCCCAGCGCATGACAAATGACAATCAGCCCCCCTGCCCTTGCCCGAGGGCTGGGAGGAAAGAGGCCAGGATCCTGTCATGAGCATGTATGTGATCCTGGCTCCCAAAATCTGCAGCCCCTCCCCCAAGAGACCCCACACAGCTTTGAGGACCCAGACACCCTTTCCCTCCAGCACCCGGTGAGATGGGCTCAGGCTTGGACAATTCCCTTGGCTTCTAACCCACCCATGTGTTCCATCTATGAATACTTACTGCACCCCAGCTAATGTCCCCTAAGTTGGGGGTTATACCAGTACCCAGCACAAAGGGCCTGATGGCTGCAAGTGTACAACCTAGAAGGTGAGACACACCCTTAAAAGCTAAATGAAGTTTAAGATTGCGATAAGTACTCTAGAAACAGCAGGATGACGTCACAGCATAATCATCATACCTGTAATACCACAGTGTGCCTGGGGATGATCGTGAAGGGCCTTCTGTGATGCAGGCCATTGGAGCCAGGTGCAGAAAGAGTGGAGCCAACAAGGCACGTGCAAAGCCTTCAGGCAGTAATGGGAGGGGTACTCGAGGAGCTGGCACAAGTGCCGTGTAACTGGAGCAGAGAGAGGGGTAGCAAAGGGACCCCCCACCCCCTACCCAAGAACAAAATTAGGTAACTTCCTCAGCTCCTGAGGTTCTCTCCTCCTCCGTGGCTGCTTTCCACTTTTCCAGCATTGTTCAGCTGGGCGACTGGCACATTTAGATCTCTAAGAGGGCTGCCAGGGTGGTTCCGTGGGGGCTCAAGAGCAAGGAGGATGCCGGTGGGAGAGACAGGAAAACAGGAGGGTGCTGGGCAGGGCAGAACGCTATGCTGAGGCGGAGGGCCTGAGCTGGTCAAAGAGCAAAGATGCTAGGATCTCTTCTGTGACTCATCCTGTCTTCCTCCTCCTCCTCCTCATTGCTCAACTCCAGATGTCTTTGGGAAACACCTCCCTGACTGGGAACGAAGTCACAGCCTCACAGGGGCAATTGAGTCATGGGGGTGGAGAAAGGGAGGATAAATAGCGGCCTAGCTCCCTCGGCTCCTCTCTCGTCCCTGCCTTCCCAACAGCATGCATCCCACAGTTTCGCTCAGGTCCTGCTGCCTTCTGCTGCTCCTGGGGGCTCTGCCCGCATGGGCAGCCCATGATGACCCCATCGAGAAGGTCATAGAAGGGTTCAGCCGCGGGCTGAGCAATGCAGAGAGAGAGGTGGGCAAGGCCCTCGAAGGCATCAATAATGGAATCACCCAAGCCGGAAGGGAAGTGGAGAGGGTTTTTGATGGACTTAGCAACATGGGGAGCCAGGCCGGCAAGGAGTTGGACAAGGTAGCCCATGGCATCAACAGTGGCGTCGGACACACAGAAAAGGAAACAGAGAAGTTAATCCACGGGGTCAACCACGCCGCTGGACAGGTTGGGAAGGAGAAAGACACACTCATCCATCATGGGGTCCACCACGGGGTCAACCAGGCGGGCAGTGAAGCAGGGAGGTTTGCTCAGGGGGCCCACCATGCCGCGGGGCAGGCTGGAAACGAGGCTGGGAGGCTGGGACAGGGGGCCCACCATGCCGCGGGGCAGGCTGGAAACGAGGCTGGGAGGCTGGGACAGGGGGGCCACAATGCTTTTGGTCATGGTTGGAAAGATGCTGAGAAGTTTGGTCAAGGGGCCCACCATGCTCTTGGTCAGGGTGGGAAGCAGACAGAGAAGTTAGGTCATGGGGCTCACAATGCCTTTGGCCAGGCTGAGAAGGAAGTAGGGAAGTTTGGTCAAGGGGCCCACCATGCTCTTGGTCAGGGTGGGAAGCAGACAGAGAAGTTAGGTCATGGGGCTCACAATGCCTTTGGTCAGCCTGGGAGACAGGCAGAGAAATTTGGTCAAGATGGTCACCATGCGTTTGGTCAGCCTTCGAAGGAAGGAGAGAAATTTGGTCAAGGGGTTCACAATGCCTTTGGTCAGGCTGAGAAGGAAGTAGGGAAATTTGGTCAAGGGGTTCACAATGCCTTTGGTCAGGCTGAGAAGGAAGTAGGGAAATTTGGTCAAGGGGTTCACAATGCCTTTGGTCAGGCTGGGAAGGAAGGAGGAAAAGTGGTGCAAGGGGCCAATCAGGGACTTAGCCACGCTGCAATGGAGGCACAGCAGTTTGGCCATGGCCATGGCCATGGTCATAGTTATTATGCTGCAGGGCAGCCTTGGCAAGAGGGAGACAAAGTCATGTATCCTGGAGTCAACCAGGCTGGGAAGGAATTGGAGAAATTCGGTCAGGGTGTCCACCATACCGTTGACCAGGCTGGAAAGGAGACAGAGAAAGCGGTCCAGGGGGTCCACACCGGGGTCAACCAAGCCCAGAAAGAGACAGAGAAAGTGGCCCAAGGGGTCCACACCGGGGTCAACCAAGCCCAGAAGGAGACAGAGAAAGTGGCCCAAGGGGTCCACACGGGAGTCAATCAGGCCAGTAAGGAGACAGAGAAAGTGGCCCAAGGGGTCTACACTGGGGTCAACCAGGCCGAGAAGGAGGCAGAGAAAGTTGGCCAAAGGGTCAACTATGCTGCTGGCCAGGCCGAGAAGGAAGTGGAGAAGCTTGGCCAAGGTGTCCACCATGCTGCTGGCCAGGCCGGGAAGGAAATGAACAGGTTGCAGCAAGATGCTCATAACGGGGTCAACCAAGCCAGCAAGGAGGCCAACCAGCTGATGAATGTAGGTGAACAGAGGTGGGGAAACTGGGGAGAAGGGGGTTGTGGGAGGGAAGAGGCTAAATCCTTGGGAAGCCATAACCCTGGGTTCCCTTCCTTCTACCTCCATTGCTACAGAGCTGGTGGCCAGCTGGTTAGACGGGCTTAACCATCTTGTTTGCAAAGCTTCACCTGAGACAAGGTGGAAGGGACCTAGTCCCATTATCAGGGAGCTGTCCTCCTAGATGAGGGACCCTAACCTGTCCCCTCTCCTGGAAGTAGGGATGATTCTGAGCTCAGACACTGTACAAACAGGTGGAGGCTGAGAAACCCCAGAACATGAGGGGACACTCTGGCAACAGACTCTGTTGTGTTCTGTCCTCATAACTAGGCTCTGGGCTGGTCAGGTTGAGGGTGATGACAATATGACATTCAGATAAGGAAACTAAGGCTCAGAGAGGCTAAGGAGGCTCACCAAGGTCACGTGACAAGTGCCCAGTGGCTGAGACGAAGTTCTCTTCCTTTGCCTCCCTGTTTGGGTAGCAGGGGAGCTTCTGGGGGAGCTCTTCCCCGTATTTCTAGAGGGAACAGATGCTGGAGGCCAGGCAAGCAGCAACAGAGCAGGCCCCAAGGAGGACCGGGGGAGCAGTAGCAGGCTGACTCCCGCCTGGCCCAGTTTCCAGTTCTCCACACTCCATAAGCAGTCACCAAGCTCAGCAAGCTGGGTTACCATCCTGAGGAGCCCAGAGGCTCATCTGTTTGGAGGGAGCCATGGAGGGCTGCGTGGGGAGGAGGGGACTAGACAGAGTCTTGGTGATGAACAAGACCCTGAGTGAGACCCCCCAAGCAGAGGCTGGGGGAAGGGCCTGACAGAACAGTTGAGGGTGGGGTGCCACTGGGGAGGGACACTGTGCTCAAGAGTGGGGGAGGAGAGGTGCTGGGCTTGAGGCTAGACTGTGTGGAAACGTGATTAAAATCAGGGCTGAGGGTGAACAGTGGGGGTCGCCTGAGTCTTCCTTCTCCAAGAGGGAAACATTTCCCTCACACCAGATTTCAGGAGAGCTTGGGTGAGGCCAGTCAACAAGGCCTCCTTCCTGGAGTCCCGTCCAACTCTCCCAGGTGGGGCTCCGGGTTGTCTTTCAGGACAGTGAGTGAGGAACCCAGGTCAGCCTGGGCTCCCACTCCAGACCTAGGCATCTTAGAGGAGGGTGGGTTCCCGGGGAAGAGGAATGAGGGAGACCCTCCCAGGTCAAGGGGGGGGGTAAGTGACGATCTGGCCTTTGTCTTTAGGGCGCTCATCAAGGCGGGTACACAGGCCAGCACGGAGGGGCAGGGGCCGCAACCACTACAGTAGTATCTGGGGTGAGTCTCTGGGTGTAACGCGGGCTTGCAGCTGGGCGAGGGGAGTGGAGGCTCCTGGAGGTTCTCCCAGTGACACTGGGTGATTGAAGGTGGGTGACTGGCTTTGTCGTTGAATTCCAGGCCTCGGTCAACAAGCCATTTATCAACTTCCCAGCTCTGTGGAGGGTGAGTGTCCATATGACTCCCACACCCCACCCCGCCCTTCAACCTGGACCTCCCTTCCTATAGTCTTCTGGCAGTCAGCATCCCTGAGGACAGACCCAGCCTCTCTAGAGACCATCCAACCTGTTCTTGATCTGTTCTGGCCTTTCGTCACCCCCTTGCAGCTCTGGGTACTTTCCAGTCGCCGTGAACAAACATAACCTGACAGAAATCACCTCCAGGGCACTGGAGCATCTGGGAGCCAGGGAGGGTGGGGAATGCTGAAACTCTCCCTCAAGTGTCCATCAGGGCTCCCCATCTGCCTCTGCTTCTCGCTGGCCCGCCTGTGGGTGCCTCTGCTACCCTGCCCTGCTGCTTTGCGTGCGTGAGCGGAGTAGTGGTAATTTGGCTTGGCAGGTAGCTAGCTCCCTTCCAGAGCATAAAGGTTGTTGTGGGATTCTGGTCCTTATTCTAGTCCACAGTCTTGCTTTGTCTTTCTTGAAAAAAAAAACAAAACAAAACATTTGAAATTGTGTGTGTGTGTGTGTGTGTGTGTGTGTGTGTGTGTGTGTGTGTGTTGGATCCCTTAGAGCTGGAGTTACAGGTGTTTGTGAGCTGCCTAATGTGGATGCTGGGATCCAGACTCTCTCTGTGCTTCAAGATTGAACAGAAACTGCTATGACCTGTTTCCTGAGCTTAGGGCCCAGGGTTCAGAGTGTGTGACAGCCCTAACTCGGAGTGACCGCAGATCATCTGAGGTGAAAGGCACAGGAGTGCCTTCCCCAGCTCTCCCCATTATTCCAAGACAAACAGCTTCTGTTCTCACCATTTCTCCAGAGTGGAACAGGAGCCTGAATCTTGTGGCCACGCGCCTGTATTTAACGCCTCCTCTCCTCTCTTCCAGAGTATCGCCGCCATCATGCCCTAAACTGATGCCCCGCTGAAACGGCCTGGAGGAGCTGGCGGTGGTGGGAGATTTCTGGGTGTCCTTAAAGGGACTGCTTTGAGCTTTGTGAATAAACACGAACACACTGGCCTTTCTCATCATGGTTCACTGTGCTCCCTAGAGAGGGACGGCCAGGGTTGGTGTGTGTGTGGGGGGGCTTGCACTGTCTCACTTGGCAGAAGGAGCTGGGAATTGCCATATGGATGGAAAGTGCTGGAGAGTTCAGCCTGATTGGCTTGAAGAGGGCAGTTCCCAGACGGGAGCCAGCCACACACTTGACTAACATGCACTGTTTATGCTCAGAGCTGGGAAAGGCAGCTGGGCAGGGGAGCAACCGCTGGTGGGGTGTGTGGTACCCAGAAAGAAACAATGGCAGCTTGTGTCCGTTGTGCAATAGACAAGCTGGGTGCTTTCCAGGCATGATCTCATCGAATCCTCCAACCGCTCAATTAGGTAAAAGTTCTGTTATTATCCCCAGGTACGAAGGAGTCTCGTGGAGGCTTGCACAGTTAGAAAACACTTGGGCAGTTAGTGGAGGGAAAGAAACGGACACTCAGCTGGGTGGACAGGTGGGAGAGCCTCTTCAGCGCCATGGGTCGGGACACAGAAGGCCCACTGTTCAGGAACGGCTCAGGCACAGGGGTGACAGAAGTGGCCAGCAAGTGCCAACCACAGAGGCTGCGCAAAAGCCTCCTTGTGCCAATTTGTCTCACAGCCTGGCACAGACGTCTGTATTACCCCTGTTGGGTGCACGGAGACTCCACGGGGCAAGGGCACACTGTCGGTCACTCACCAGAAGCAACAGGCCTGCATCTGGGCACTGCTGAAGCCCACATAGAATGCTGCCTCGCATTTCCTGAGGTCCAGAGCCCTAGGAGAGCTGCAGCTTCCTGGAAGCTGCAGGCTGTAAGGACTTCCTCCTCCAGTGTCTACAGGCAAAGACTGCAGCCTGCTTCCAGTTTCCCAATTCCGCCACTGGACCAAGACTTAGACAGGGGGATTGCGGCTGGGCGTTGGTGGCGCACGCCTTTAATCCCAGCACTCCGGAGGCAGAGGCAAGCAGATGTCTGTGAGTTCGAGACCAGCCTGGTCTACAAGAGCTAGTTCCAGGACATCCTCCAAAGCCACAGAGAAACCCTGTCTCGAAAAACCAAAAAGAAAAAACAAAAACAAAACAAAACAAACAAGCAAAAAAATCCAGCGGGATTGCCCTGGGGAATCTGTTTTTGCTGGGCAAATGTTAGACCATGAAAAGCCAAGGCCAGGTTGCAGCTTGGTCACAGAGTGCTTGCCGGAAACATCCCCTTAAAGTGCGAGCTTTTTAAAACACACACAAAACACACACACACACACACACACACACACACACACACACACACACACACACACACACACACACCCTCGAAAAGAAAAGACATCCTCAGGCACAGAGGAGCCCTACGTTTGCACAATAAAGGTGATACCCCACATGCTTCCCATTTACTGACCTTTCCCTCTCCTATTTTGAAGAGTTAACTCAGGCCTTTAATCCCAGCATTCCAGAGGCTGAGGCAGGCAGATATCTGTGAGTTTGAGACTAGCCTGGTCTACAGAGTGAGACCCTGTCTTCATTTTTTTTTTAAAGGAGTATTTTCGTTTCATAACATCTGAAACATTCTGAAAATGTTTTAGAGAAAAAAAAAAAAAAGAAAAGAAAAGAATTTTACAACAGACGTTGTGATTTCACCACTCAGATTCCCTCATTATTGTCTTGAACTTGCTTGAGCACGCGCACGTCTGTCTAGCATCAGAACAACCTTAAAAAAAACCAAAAACAAACCATGCCTTTATTTATTTACTTTGCATGTGTACGTGTGTGGGCATGCACATGCCTCAGTGCACGTGTCGAGGCGAGAAGACGGTTCGTGGGAGTCTGCTTTCTCTTTCCACCATGTAGGCCTGAGAGTCAAACTCAGGTCCCCAGGCTTGGCTGCAGTCCCCTTCAGGTTCCAAGACATCTTGCTTATGATTAGTATTTTATTATTAGTAGTAGTAGTCGTATAGTTTTGTTAGTTTTTTGAGTCAGGGTTTCTCTGTGTAGCCTTGGCTGGCCTCGAACTCAGATATCCAACTGCCTCTGCCTCCCGAGTGCTGGGATTAAAGGTGTGCGCCACCAATGCCTGGATTATTATTGTTGTCATTATTGCTATTATTACTTTAATGGGCTCTCCCCATTTAGACCAGATTGGCCTCAAACTCTCAATCCTTGCCGGGTGTAGTGGTGCACAGCTATCATCCATCCCAGGGCTCAGGAGGTGTGGGGGCCGGGGGGGGGGGCAGGAGGATCAGGGTAAGCCAAGGCCAACTGGGGCTACATCTTTCATTCATCCTTGTCTCAGATCAACAAGGGTCACAGTCACAACAACAAAACCACAGAAACTTTTGATCGTTCTGCCTTTATGTCCTGATTGCCAGGATCACAGGCACTCGTCATCATCCACATTTTTTTTTTTTTAAAGTGCATTTCAGAGTGTGCAGCAGACATCTGTGGGCTGCCCTTTGGTAAACAGAGCCATGACAGACATTTGGTGACCAGCTCTGTCCTAGATTCATGGTGATAGGCCAGTCCCTTCTGGAAGGTGTCCTACAGCGCCTGCTTTCCAAAGGCAATATTCAAGGGCACCGTTCTTTTAGCAGGTAAAAGCTTGCATTGGCTATTTTATTTTATTTTTTAATATTTTTAATTATTTATTATGTATACACTGATCTGCCTACATCTTTGCCTACAGGCTAGAAGAGGGCACCAGATCTCATTACAGATGGTTGTGAGCCACCATGTGGTTGCTGGGAATTGAACTCAGGACCTCTGGAAGAGCAGCCAGTGCTCTTAGCCTCTGAGCCATTTCTCCAGGCCTATTTTATTTTTTTAGTTACACTTATTTATTTACATATTTAGACCTTTATGTATTTGTGTGTGCATGTGCACTGGTACCATGACCAGTGTGTGGAAGAGATGATTCTCTCTTTCTACCACTTGGGGGGCCCTGGGATTGAACTCGGGTTTGGCAGTTAGCCTCTTATCCACTGAGTCATCTTGCCAGCCCTCACATTGACTATTTCTTTTTTTTTTTTTCTTTTTTCTTTTTTCTTTTTTTGGGTTTTTTGAGACAGGGTTTCTCTGTGTAGCTTTGGAGCCTATCCTGGCACTTGCTCTGGAGACCAGGCTGGCCTCGAACTCACAGAGATCCGCCTGCCTCTGCCTCCCAAGTGCTGGGATTAAAGGCGTGCGCCACCACCGCTGGGCTGCATTGACTATTTCTTACGCACATTTTCCCACCCAGTTGGCTTGCAGAGTAGCCCCGAGGGTACGAGGGAATGTGTAAGATGATTCCTTGGTGACTCACAGGCCCCTCTCTTTGCTGGGATGGGGCGGGGTTTGCTGCCCTCTGCTGGAATGTTTCCCCCTCATCCTTCAGGTCACAGCTGCCTTGACCACATCTTCCCTGATGATTCATTGGTTCCCAGTTGCTGTCCTCTCTCATGACACCCTGGTCTCGTCCTTCACAGTGCCTGTGGCAATTTGCAATTAGAGCATAAGTGTTACTTGTGGAACACTCATCTTCCCTGCAGAGTTCCAGCGGTGAGGTCAAGGGCAGACCCAGATGTCTGACACATGAGCTAAGTGGGGCTAGGCCATGGAATGAGAGACGGGAGAGAGAAGCACTTGGCAGGGAAGGGTGGATCCAGGGAGAGAGAGGAGGGGCCGGTTTCTGCATATGCCCAAGAGCAGGGTGAGGAATTTGGGCTGGACCTCACTGCTCACTGCCACCTTTGATGGGTCTTTACTGGGTCTGTGTTCGGCACTCTACAAACATGGTTCATTGTGTCTTCACAAGTACAGGGAGGGAGGCAGACACCCTCAATATCCTTCTCACAGATGGTGGAGAAGCAGGGAGAGAGTGGCCTAAGGCCACTGGGGGTGGGGTGGTGTTTGTGCGGGCTAAGTCGCCTGCCTGAGAGGTGGCCTGCCTTCCTGTGACCTGCAGCAAGGGAAGAGTGTGCTTTAGAACAGGCCTCTTTAGAAACAAGTGTGTGTGTGTGTGTGTGTGTGTGTGTGTGTGTGTGTGTGTGTGTCTGTGTGTGCGTGCGTGCGTGCGTGCGTGCGTGCGTGCGTGTGTGTTGGGCACCACACAGCTACAATCCAGGATGTGCAGACATCTGTCTGGCAGCATGGTAGAAGGGTTTATAGAGCTAAGGCAAGAAGAAAGATCATGAGCTTAAGCCTAGCCTGTACTACATAGTGAGTTCCAGGCCAGCCTGGGCTATGTTATAATGCCAAGTCTCAAAATACAAAGTTAGGGCTGGTGAGGTGGCTCAGCAGGTAAAGCCTCTTGCTGCCAAGTCTGACGAATTAAGCTCAATGCCCAGGACCCACATAGTGGAAGGAGGGAAAAAATAACTCCCACAAAGTGTTCTCTTTTCGCGCGCGAGCACACACCACACACACACACACACACACACACACACACACACACACACACACACACGGCACATAGGCAAAATATCAATACACACAGAACAATGATTAGGACATAAGTTTGTTTATTTACTCGTTTATGCATGCCATGTGTGTGCGTACATGTATGTCCACATGCCTGTATGGGGTCACTAACATGCCAGAGACAGCATAATGCCTGAACCTTTCATCGGGTGTTGGTCCTGCTTTCCACCTTGTTTGAGACAGAGTTTCTTTTTTTAGGGGGGCGGGTTTCCGAGACAGGGTTTCTCTGTGGCTTTGGAGGCTGTCCTGGAAGTCACTCTTGTAGGCCAGGCTGGTCTTGAACCACAGAGATCTGCCTGCCTCTGCCTCCCGAGTGCAGGGACTAAAGGCGTGCGCCACCTCTGCCTGGCCAGAGTTTCTTTGTTTGCAGATGCATACTCTAAGCTAGCTGGCTCAAGAGCTTCTGGGCTCTCCCCAGTCTCTCCCTCCCATCTCACTTTAGGAACACTGGGATAACAGACAGGGACTACTGTGCCTGGCTTTACATGGGTCCTGGGGATTCGAACACTGGTCTTTATGAAAGCATGGCAGCCACCCTCTTAGTCCAATTAGTTTTATCTAGTTTCAGTTTATGTGTATGAGTGTTTGCTGCACCTGTGTGTGTACCCTGTGCATGCACTGTCCATGGAGGCCCAGAGAGTGTCCGATCCCCTGGAACTGGGGTTACACACATGGTTGTAAGCTGCCACCTCTCCAGCCACCCTCACTTTTTTGAGACGGGGTTGCACAAGCTGGTCTTGAACTTGGGATCCTTCTGCCTCGGCAGGCAGAAGGATGGGGTCACAGGTGTGCACCACCGGACATGGCTCATTAAAACGAACAAGAAGTTAACTTTGAAATTTTCATACCTGTGTATACTGTATAAACGGACAAACACGACGGCTCCCTGGCAAGGTTGAGGTTTTGACTGTAGATATGAGGGAGAGAACAGCCAGAGGCATTTGGAAGAGCCATAGCAGAGAGAGAGAGAGAGAACACTTACGTGGCCAGCAGGAGAGAGAAGCAGGAGCAGAGTAGAGGGGGAGAGACGGAGAGAAAGAGGGGTGTTGGAGTGAGAGATTAAGACCAGGGGGAAAGAATGTGGGCAAGAACGAGAGGCCAGAGAGAGAGAGACCACAGCCCAAATAGCAGGGCTATGAGGAGAAATGAGCAGCTGGGCGTCGGGGGAGTCTGCCAGCTATGGAGGGGGTGTGTGTGAGAAAAACTAAGTGCTTGGCATGCTGAGGAGCCTGGAAGCCAGCGTGGAATTTGGTATTCTAGTAGGCACTGCAGATAGCCATTTGCCCCTTCTGTCTAAGAGGAATGACACCTTTGGTAGAGGGGACCGGCGTCACAAGAGGGATGCAGCCTTTTGTCTAATGGCTAGAATGTGAGGAAACGGAGTGAGTTTCCTTTAGACCTGGCATCCACAATGTGTTTTAACTGTTTCCGCTCCGTGACTGCCCGTCAACTCCCCCAAGACCCACCCCCCCCCTCTCTCTCTCTCTCTCTCTCTCTCTCTCTCTCTCTCGTTATTATTATTGTTAATAACCCCTGAGTCTAACATTGCTGACCGTGTGCAAATTGTTATGATGGAGCCATCTGCTGGGGGAATGGGCACCCTACCAGCGGCCACATTCCAAAGAAAAGTGACCAGCTCTCGCTAGGTCTTGCTATTTGCTGATATGATAGTTTACATAAGTGACTCCAGAAATTCTACCAGGGATCTCCCACAGCTGATAAATACCTTCAGTAATGTAGCAGGATACAAGAGTGACAAAAAAAAAGTAGCCCTCCTATATGCAGATGATAAAAAGGCTGAGAAAGAAATCTGAGAAACATCACCCTTTACAACAGCCACAAACAGCATAAAATATCTTGGGGGTAACTCTAACCAAACAGGTGAAAGACATGTATGACAAGAACTTCAAGTCTTTAAAGAAAGAAAATGAAGAAGACACCAGAAAATGGAAGACTCTCCCATGCTCTTGGGTAGGTAGGATTAACATAGTAAAAATGGCCATCCTACCAAAAGTCATCTACAGATTCAGTGCAGTCCCTATTAAAATCCCAGTACAATTCTTCATAGACCTGGAAAGAAGAATATTCAACTTCATATGGAAAAAGAAAAATCCAGGATAGCCAAAACAACCCTGTGCAATAAAGGATCATCTGGGAGCAACACCATCCAAGACTTCAAGCTCTGCTATAGAGCTATAGTAATGAAAACAGATTGGTATTGGTACAAAAATAGACAGATAGACCAATGGGATCAAACCAAAGACTCTGATATCAACCGACACACTTATGGACACCTAATTTTTGACAAAGAGGCATAAAATACAAAAAGGAAAAAGAAAACATATTCAACAATTGGTGCTCGTATAACTGGCTGTCGACATGTAGAAGACTGCAGATAGATCCATATCTGTCGCCATGCACGAAACTCAAGTGCAAATGATCAAAGACTTCAATATAAATCCAGCCACACTGAACCTCATAGAAGAGCAAGAGGGAAATACATGTGAACACATAGGCACAGGAGAGCACTTCCTAAATAGGACACCAGTAGCACAGACACTGAGAGCAACATTTAATAAGTGGGACCTCCTGAAACTGAGAAGCTTCTGTAAAGCAAAGAACACAGTCAACAAGACACAAGGGCTCCCTACAGACTGGGAAAGATCTTCACCAACCCCACATCTGACAGAGGGCTGATCTCCAAAATATACAAAGAACTCAAGAAGCTAGAAATCAAACTACCAAATAATCCCACTAAAAATGGTGTGCAGATCTAAACAGAGACTTCTCAACAGAGCAAGTGTGTCAAATGGTGGAGACACACTTAAGGAAATGCTCAGCATCCTTAGTCATCAGGGAAATGCAAATCAAAACAACTCTTTGATAGCATCTTACACAGATCAGAAAGGCTAAGATCAAAAACATGGATGACAGCTTATGCTGGAGAGGATGTGGAGAAAGGGGAACACCCCTCCACTGCTGGTGGGGGTGCCAACTTGTACAGCCCCTCTGGAAATCAGTATGGCAAGGCTCAGAAAATTAGGGATTAACCTACCTCAAGACCCTGCAATACTGTAAGGAGCCGTTACAAGCTAGTGCACATGCGCACTAGGTAACTTTGTAACTTTCCAGCCCTTGGTCTCCGCCCCTCCCTTGACGTCATATGGTCCGATCAGCTGACGTCATATGGTCCGACGAGCTTCAGCCAGTCAGAGAGTAACACTTCTGAGGCGGCGGTTGCCAGCCTATATAAGGGAGGGGTTTTTGGGTGTTCAGAGTCTCCGCTCTGTAAGCTGATGCTCTCCCTCTCAAGACGCATTAAAGCTTTACTGCAGAAGGATCCTGAGGAGTGTGCCGCGTCGTTTTTGCTGGCGAGACGGTTAGCGCGGGACACAATACCACTGTTGGACATAAACCAAAGGAGGCACACTCTCACCACAAGGGCGCTTGCTCAATTGTGTTCATAGTGACATTAGTCATAATAGATAGAACTTGGAAACAACCTAGATGCCCCTCAACTGAAGAATGGATAAAGAAAATGTGGTACATTTACACAATGGAGTGCTATTCAGCGGTAAAAAACAATGACATCTTGAAAGTTGCAGGCAAATGGACAGAACTAGAAAAATGCCATCCTGAGTAAGGTAACCCAGACCCAGAAAGACAAATATAGTATGTAGTTGCTCATAAGTGGATACCAGACATAAAGCAAAAGATACCCAGACTACAATCCACAACGCAAAGAAGCTAGAACCCTCTTCTAGAAACAGAGGGAGGCAGATGCAGAAATCCACAACTCACCATTGGGCTGAGCTCCTGGAGTACAATCGAAATGAGGGAGGAGCCATAATATGAACAAAGGAGTCAAGACCGTGATGGGGAAACCCACAGAATCAGCTGACCCGAGCTAGTGAGAGGTCACTGACTCAGGTCTGACAAATGGGGAACCTGCCTAAGACCAAACTAGACTCCCTTAATATAGGTGACAATGGTGTGACTGGGACAGTATATAAGGCCACTGGCAGTGGGTCCCAGATCTGACTCTAATGCACAAACTGACTTAGTGGAGCCCATTCTATATGGAGAGAGCCGAAGGAGAGGAGGGAGGAGAAACTGGGATTGGAATGTAAAAAACAAATTAATAAATAAAAAAAATCAAACAATGAAAACAAAGATATAAAGGAAAAAATAAAAAAGGAGCCATCCACTGCCAACAGCTCCTCAGCAAGAGGCGGGGCCTCAGAAGTGCTCTCCCATCCAATCTGGAACGTTGGCTCCCTTGGTCCTGTACAGGTCTTATGTGAGCAACCTCGGCTGCTGTGGATTCGTGTGTACCACAGTGGTCTCATGCCCAGGGCTTCACAGCTCCTCTCCCCGGCCCCCAGCTCAGTTCTTACGGTCTTTGCACCTGCCCTTTGAAGGGATGTGTTTCCCAGCTGCGGGAAGTTGGGATAGGTGACCCGTCTATGGCCGGATACCCACAGTCACTTATTCTCAGCATACTGACCAGTTATGAGTCTCTGTGTTAGTCGCCACCCACTGCAGAAGGAGCCTCTCCAGTCAAAGTTGAGAGCACCAAACTCTTTGGGTAGAAACATGAAGACTAAGAAGGCAGTTTGACAGCATGGCCGTCTAGTGAGTGAGTCAGCACCAGCAGGTCTCCCTCCAGGGTCTATGATCTCTCTGGTCGTGAGCTTTTGACCAGGTTTACAGTACCATACACAAAATCCCTTCGGAGGAGCAGGTCTCAGAACCAATCAGAAAGTGATTGGTTACTCTCACAACCGTCATGCCACTATTGCCCAGAGGGTGTAACTTCCCCGGCAGTTTGTTACTACAAAGTGGAGGCCCCAACCCTGGAGAAGACCATTTGCTCTTTCAGTCGCCTGCATGGTGCCTTCCAGCACTATGAGAGTCAGCCAGCTGGGAGAGTTTCCTGATCAGCTCCAGACTGATGTCTTGATGCCCTGTAACTAAAGTGTGCAGGTGCCACGGAGTCCAGAAGAGGGCGCTGGATCCCTGCAACTGGAGTTAAAGTCCGATGTGAGCCACTTGAAATAGGTGCAGGGAACTGAATTCGGGTCCTCAGGGAGAGCAGCAAGCACTCTTAATCTCTGTGTCATCTCTCAGCTAACTTTCCTTTTTAACAAAGAAGACCCAGGAACTGTGGCCAGCTACAAAACAATGTTTGCTTTACTCTGTGCTTTTCTGGTAATTTCTACCTAAGATCCATGTGATCCCTATATCTTTATTTTTGAGCAATATAAAGTATTTTATTTATTATTTTTATTATTATTATTATTATTATTATTATTATTATTATTATTATTATTACGTGCAAACATATCCCTGTGAGTGCATGTCTGGAAGTCAGAGAACAATTTTCTTTTCTTTCTTTCTTTCTTTCTTTCTTTTTTTTTTTTTTTTTGGTTTTTTGAGACAGGGTTTTTCTGTGTAGCTTTGGAGGCTGTCCTGGCACTTGCTCTGGAGACCAGGCTGGCTTTGAACTCACAGAGAGCCGCCTGCCTCTGCCTCCGGAGTGCTGGGATTAAAGGCGTGCGCCACCAACACCTGACCCAGAGAACAACTTTCAATCTTCCGTGTGAGGTCAGATGATCAAACTCGATGGTTAGCCTTGGTGGCAAGTGAGCCATCTTGCCAACCTGTAAAATGTTGTTCGTTGTTTGTTTGTTTGTTTGTTTGTTTGTTTGTTTGAGATAGGGTCTTGCTATGTAACCTGTGCTGGCCTTGACTTCCACGTTTTGTTGATCTGTGCCACCATGCCAGGCTCCTGTGGTAGTCTTAAGAAAGAAAGTAAGCTTCTATAGAGAGAGCAAGCATCCCATCGGTGGAGATGGGACAGGGCGGGCGTTCAGGACCAGGCACATGAAGCCTGGCCAGGGCGACCACAAAAGGACTTTTGAGTCAGTGGGCACTCTGTCCGGAGTTCCTCCTCTACACAACCTCCGGGTGGGATGGGTGGGGCCAGGGACTGGAGGCTCTGTCACTCATCCCGGGGCCCCAGATTTCCTCCTGCACCCCCCTCTTCCTACATGGCTTCCGAGCAAAATCAAAATTAATTCCATCTAGACAAGAAAGGGTTGGTGTGACACACTGGAGCGACAGACAAGGCTTCGCAGTTCAGGCTCTGCCAAAGGCAGGTCTGGGCTTGGCTCTTGGTTCCACTGCAGGCCCTCTTGTGTTCTCTGAGCCACAGTGTCTAGATGGAGGGGGGAGGGAGTTAATAAAAAGAGCCGTCTTTCAGGCCTGGATGATTCTGACCATACAGAAGCCGGAATAGAAATCTGGATGCATAGAAAGCTTTGGACAAACTGGAGCTGTGATTATTATTATCATTATTATAGCAGCAGTAGCAGCATAACTAAGTGTCAGCAATGAAACAGAAGGGGGAAGGAGCGGGGGACAGTCAGCAATGGTGTTTATACACAGAGAAGTGTTGAATGTTACAAGTTGGGGTGCGGATGTTGGGGTGGGGAGAGACTGAGAGACATTGAGAAAGGCAGATGGAAACTGGCCCCTCCTAACTAGGTGATGAAGCTAGGTGATACAAGACAGTTCCAAGTGGGAGGACCCAGGGCCCCTGGGAACACAGAAGCAGTCACACTTGTCAGACAGGGATGAGCTGTGGGGAGGATGCCCGGGTTCCCCACTGGAGCTGTGACCGAGGGTGAGGGCCAGGGGGTGTTCTAGTGCTGTCCCCTCCTCCCTTGCCAGGGCTGCCCTGGCCCCTGGGGAAGGCAGCGGGTGTCAAGCAAGCAGCATGGTGGCTGTGGGCTCTCTTACAGACACACATGGCCCTCCATCCAGGTAAACAGGATGGGTGTCTGGGTCAGCTTCTCCCTCCCTTGGTCTTTCCCGCCTACTCTTCCCCTGGGGGTGGCTGACCCGCCCAGCTCCCCTGTTCCGCGCCCAGGGCCCCTGAGCTCTCAGTGACAACTGCCCAAATCCTTCCTTGCTGGACCACTCACAGAGGGGTCCAACTCCTTCGACACCAGGGTCCCCAGAACCTCAGAACTCAACTGCAGCCCCAGAGTTCCTAATGTCTCCTGGGCTGTGGAGATTGCAAGGACAGTCACCTGCAGGCAGAGGCATGCCAGAGGAGAGGTGGGAGCAGGAAATGCCCACTGGACTCAAGGAGGGGCCAAGAAAGGTCACCTGTCTCCTGTCCTCATGTCCCTGAGCTTGATGGCTTACTTGGGATGGGTCCCCTAGCATTGTGGCTTCCCTCTCCTTATACCCTTGGGGGTCTCGCCTTTTGGGAGTCCTGTTTCCTAAGTACCCCCACCCTGCCACCTCCAGAGGGCATCGACACCTATCTCCTCAGATGCTCCTGTCCCCACCCTGTGCCCCAAATTCCTGGGGTTAGGCAACTGGAACACCTTTGCATCCTTCTCATTCTATTTTTCCCCTCCCTCCCTGATGTCCGGCTCTCTCTGTTTCAACACAGGCTCTCACTCACAATTAAGCTTCATTACCCTATCGGTGGATAGGCCCTGAGTCACTGGAGGAGGGATCTTGGGCTGCCCAGCCCTGATACCTTCTCCCAACCTACAGTATAAGGGGTAGTGGCGAGAAGGAACACTCTGGAAAGCAAGGGAGTCTGGGAACAGAGAGAGAGGGGGCTGTGGGTCCTCAGGAAGGTAGAGTAAGCCAGCAGAGAAAGAAAGGCAGGAGGGTCCCATAGTCCAGAGGAAGAGAGAAGGGAACAGGAAACAGATCGGGCCTCAAAGATCCTCAGGGGAGCCATGAAGCTACGGGGGTCCCTGGCCTGCCTCCTGCTGACCCTATGTCTGGGTAGCGGGGCAGCTAGCCCACTGCAGAACGGAGGAGAGGGCGTAGGAGCAAGTGCCTCACAAGGAATGGGAGACGCCATTAGCCACGGAGTTGGAGAGGCTGTGGGCGAAGGGGCTAAAGAAGCAGCCAGCTCTGGAATCCAGGACGCCCTTGGTCAGGGGCATGGAGGGGAAGGTGGCTATGCACTGAGGGGGGCCCGAGGGGATGCTTTCGACCACAGGCTTGGGGAAGCAGCGCGATCTCTGGGCAACGCTGGCAATGAGGTTGGCAGACAGGCCGAGGATGTCATTCGACGAGGAATAGATGCTGCTCACAACTCCGGGTCTTGGGTGAGTGGTTGGGGAAGCTGGGTGCTGCCAGGGGCTGAGGGTGGCTGGGGCAAGAACCTTGAGAAGTGAGCCGAAGGGTGAGCAGACACTTCCCTGGGAAGTGTTTCATGGATCTCTCTACTGCATAGTCTCTCTCTCCGCTCCGACTGTCAGAGCTCGGCACACTGAGGACAGGTGTGTTGTCCTTTCAGGGGACATCTGGAGGCCATGGAATGTTTGGCTCTCAAGGTGGTTTTGGAGGCCATGGCAATCCCGGTGGTCAAGGGACTCCCTGGGCCTCAGAAGGCAACTTTGGCACCAACTCTCTGGGAGGCTCTGTGGGTCAGGGTGGCGATGGCAGTTCATTCGGCTACAAGGCCAACGCGCAGGTAAAGTCACCACCCAGACCCATCCCTCAACCCTGCCCTCCCCACCCCTCCTTACCCTCTGCTTCCTAAACTGGGTTTCACCCTCCCTGCAGGGGGCTGTAGCTCAGCCTGGCTACGGGGCAGTGAGAGGCAACAACCAAAACTCAGGGGTAAGAGAGAAGGGAAGGCTGTCTGGACGGGTGTGACAGAACGGGGTCGGGGGTGGGGTGAGGAGGGGGGACAAGGAGGAAAGGAAGGGGTGGGGGAAGGGATGGAGATTCCAGGCCAGGAACTGGAAGTGGGTGAGGAAGCCAAGACACAGGCAGCAGAGAGGCCTGGCCTGTGAAGGTGGCTTTGACATCTCTGCCCTTGTGGGGTCCCTTCCATTCGCAGTGTACCAACCCCCCATCGTCTGGCTCCCGAGAAAGCAACTCTGGGGTAAGAGGAGGCGTGGCCTGTGGTTCCGCTCTGGGAAGGCTGGGGTGCACGGCTTCCTAGGTGGGCTGAGGTTATGCAGAGCCAAGGAAAGAAAGGGACAAGTAAAGTGTAGGGCCCTGTCCTTAGCTGTTGCTTTGTTCTGCTGTCCCGCAGGGAAGCAGCGGCGGCGGCGGTGGCAATGGTGGCCACGACGGCAGCAGTGGCAATAGTCACAGCAGCAGTGGCAATAGTCATGGCAGCAGTGGCAATAGTCAAGGCAGTAGTGGCCACGGCAGCAGCGGTCATGGCAATGGTAACCAAGGCAACGGCGGCCAAGGCAACAGCGGCAGCAGTAGTTCTGGGTCCCGGGTAAGTTTCTTCCTGGGGATGGGGTGATGATGGTCCTGGTGGTGAGGACCCAGGCTCTGGGGTTTCCCTTAAAGCTGGGTGGCTTCAGTGACAGTGGTCATCCTGAGACTCCTTCAGCCCTGGCTCCCCACCCTCCCAGGTCTAATTACGGGGTTCCTTAGTAGGGGGTGCTGGCTCCCTTCCTGTGCACGCTGCCATGGTGGGAGAGTTCTGGCTCGGGTCTAAACTTTACTCCTTGCTGAGAGTTAGGGGATGGAAGAAGACAGGTCGGCAATGGATGACATTGCTCTCTCCAGCACCTGGAAGGCTGGGGCAGGGGGATTGCTGTAGAGTTTGAGGCCAGCCAGGGCTACATCTAAAACAAAGCAAACAAGACATCCCCACTTGTTTGGAATGCTTGGGGATAACGCGGGAGGGGGTGGGTGTCTCCATGGAGACTTAAGGGCGGCTGTGGTGTAGACAACACTGGTAACTCTGCAGAGGTGAGGCCCCCACGTGATGGGTGGGAGAGCCGGAAAGGTGTGCCTGAGAGATGAGCTCCAAGAGAGGGTGTCCAAACTCAGGGTCATACAGTGCCCTTAGGGGTCTAGGGAGGCAAGTATGAGCTGCAGTGCTTGTGTAGCGTGTACAGAGACCTGTGTTCCATCCCCAGTTCCCCAGGAGCCAAGTGTGGTGACACACTCCTGTCATCCTAACCCCTGGGGGTGGCGGCAGCATCAGGAGTTTTAAGGTCATCCATGGCTACCTAATGAGTTCAAGGTTACCCTGGGCTACGTGAATAAATAAACAATAACATCACTGGAGGCTTTGTGTGCAGAGCCTGAGAGTGCCCTTTCTCTCCATTCAGGAACTGGAGACGTCTAATTTTGATGAAGGCTATTCAGTCTCCAGGGTAAGGACTCTAGGGTCCCTTCTTCCTTTTTTTTTTTTTTTTTTTTTTAAGAAAGGGTGCATAAAGAAGGGACAGGCCCTAGCCTGACCCCTAATGGCAGCTTCTTTTAAAAAAAATTCATGAGGGGTGTGTGTGTGCACGCTTGCGTGTGTGCGTGCGTGCGTGCGTGTGCGTGTGCGTGTGCGTGTGCGTGTATGTGTGTGTGTGTGTTGGAGAGCTAACAGCTCAGACTCCCAAAGTCACTGTGTGTTTCCAAACCCCAGGCCATACCTGGCCTTCTTTTACTGAAGTTCAATTGCCTCTAGCAACCAGTTGGCCAAAGGTGAGGAAAGAATGGAGGCCGGGAACTCCTGTGTCGCCTTGCACACACTTTTAAGACATCATGCTGATTCTTTCCTTGCAGGGAACTGGCTCGTCCTCGGGCAGCCGAGGTGGCAGTGGCAGTGGGAACAAACCCGAGGTGAGTGGCACAGATGCTGGGAGAGAGGTCAGGGCCGGGCTGGGCCGGCTGAACATGGGGGGCATTGCTGTCTCCCAGGGGGAGCTGGTTATTATGCTGTCATGGAGACTGAGATTGTAGATCAGTGGGAGATTGAGAAAAAAAAAAAAAAATCTTTCCTTCACAGTGTGACAACCCTGGGGATGATGTGCGCATGGCCGGAGGCTCTAGGAATCAGGTGAGAGGCAAACTTCCGTGCACAGCGCCAGCCTTTCATCACTGTGACGGTGCTGTGGCCCCAGGAGCCCACTCAGCTCAGCCCCAATGCAATCCTTGGAGGGAACCCAAACATAGACCCCCGAAATACTGAGTCTCCAAAGTCACAGTTGGAGAACAGGACAGCATTCCTTCTGCAAGTGCGTGCGTGCGTGCGTGTGTGCGCGTGCGCTCACTCTTGCACATGGCCAGGGACTGAACCATAGGCCTTGTTCATGTAGGCAACCGTTCTACCACTGAGCCACAGCCCTTCACTGGGGGGTTCTGGGGTACTCTAACTGCTGAGCAACCATGCCCTCCCAGCCCCTCAGTGCTGAGTTCCAGACAAGTAGTGTTCTACCATGGAACTAGTCTTCATTCTTATTTCTTTGACTCTTTCTTTCTCTCTTCTTTTCTTTTTTAAGACAAGAGCTCACTAACAGGGTCAGTTCAGATTGGCCTCAAACCCACAGCAATCCTTTTGCCTTAGCCTTATAAATTCTGGGATTACAGGCATGACTCATCAAGGTCAGCTTCTTTTTAGTTTTTTTTTGTTTTTTTTTTTTTTTCAAGACAGGGTTTCTCTGTGGCTTTGGAGGCTGTCCTGGAACTAGCTCTTGTAGACCAGGCAGGCTGGTCTCCAACTCACAGAGATCCACCTGCCTCTGCCTCCCGAGTACTGGGATTAAAGGCGTGTGCCACCAACGCCCAGCCAAGATTTTATTTATCTATCATGTATACAGTCTTCTGCCTGCATGCTAGCAGAGGGCACCAGATCTCATTACAGATGGCTGTGAGCCACCATGTGGTTGCTGGGAATTGAACTCAGGGCCTCTGGAAGAACAGTCAGTGCTCTTAACCTCTGAGCCGTCTCTCCAGCCCCTCTTTGTAGTTTTTATCTTGAGACAGGGCTGGCTTTGAACCCCCTAAACAGTAGCCCAAACAGGTCTTAACCGTGGATGGCAAACTCTTACACATTGTGCTTTGCTTTATATCCTGAATTGGTGTGAGGAATCCATGTGTAAACCAGTCTCATTCTGTTTATTTATTTTTTTAGAAAGGCTTTCGCTAAAACCCAGGCTAACTTCAGACTTGTGATGCTCCTGCCTCAGTCTCTGGAGTGCATCGCCATGGCCACCTTCAGTATTTTATCAGCCCATTTTAGAGACAGTCGTGTCAAATGTCCCATCATCCCTGGCCAGTGAACTCTAGTAGGGGAGTAGCACACATAGGCACCTTCCTTAGTTGTTCTGGAAATCTGGGCAAAAGGGTCAGCACCCGCAGTGATGCTGGCTGACATCACTGTGACACTCATGTCCACACCTAGAGGTCTTGTGCAAAATGCAGGTTGAGCCAGCAGATCTGGGGTGGGGCTGGGACTCCGTGATTCTCATCCTTTCCCTGGAGATGCTGAAGCAGCTGAAGCTGCTGGGCTGGGTGGGCCCTGGTGGATTCCGAGTGCAGCAGAGGTCACTGGGTAAGGGGCAAGATGGGATGGGGAGAAGACGGAGAGGAGGGGAGATTGAGCAAGAACTTGTATATTAGGTGGTAACTTGTATGGGTTCCGGGTTTTAAGAGCAAGGCTTCCAACTTGTTAACTCTTGTTCCTCTGTCTATCTATCTATTTTCATCTATCTATCTATCTATCTATCTATCTATCTATCTATCTATCTATCTATCTATCTATCTTTCAATCAACTTTAAGAACATAGGGAGTCAGCTTTAGTCTCCCCACTCGGGAGGCAGAGGCAGGCAAATCTCTGTGAGTCCCAGGACAGCCAGGACTACACAGAGAAACCCTGTCTCAGAAAAAACAAACAAACAGAGTCAGCAACGTCATGGTTGTTTCTATGGTTGTTGCTGTTGGTGTATTATTTTAAATGTCTCCATTATTTTCTAGTGTTTACGAGTGCTTACATAATTTTATTTTTTTCTTCTTTTCTTCCTTTTATGGTACTTTAGCAGAGAACAGGGAGGTCCCAGAGCTCCCAGGGGACATCAGGGCAGGGGGACAGCAGCCTTTGAGAGTAGAAACTTTGCTGGCAAAGAAAACAGTAGCCACTGGTCTTTAGCAGCAATGCTAACAGGGCAGGAATCCCACATCCTGGTCAGGTCTGCAGCTAGCTCTGGGAATGAGGAATGGACAATGGAGCTGCTGATCTCTAGCTTAGGAAGTGGCTAAGCAGCTTAGCTGCATACCGCCTGCCGCAGGGACCCAAGGGCTTGCCAGCCGCCACTCCCTTTCTGCCGGGTACAGACACCAGCCTATCTGGAGTTTCTAGTCTGTCGCTTTAGTCCAGCAGCCTGGCCAGGGGAAGACTCAGATGACTTGGTGGCATTGGCGTTTCTCCCGGGTTCTGGAGAAATGAGTATTAGCAGACGGTGATGTATTAGGAAGCAGACGTGAGCAGTCACCGGGCCACACAGGAGAGAAGGTGCTGTCCACACTCCCCTCTCCACCCCTGCACCCCTCTGCACTGCCCTCTCCTCTTAAATTGACTTCTGCACTTTATGTCTCCCTAGGAAAGTAGAGAAAGCAGCCGGCTCCTTGGGGGTTCCCATGACTACCAGGTAAGGCAGGGGACAGCCAGGGTGGCTTAGCAGAAGGAACAGTGGAGGGTGGGACTAGCAGCTCTAAAAAGGATGAGTGACTATCGGGAAAACAAAATGGCTGCTGGGCTCTCCCTCCCCTCCCCTACCATTGCTCCTCTCCTCCTTCCATTTGGCATCAGAGCCATAACTGATGGCAAGTGGGAAATCAGACAACAGTAACAGAAAAAGGACAGAGATCAGTCCTGGAGGGAAGACTCACAATCCTAATGACTGGGGAGGGTGAGGCAGAGGCTTGCAAATTCAAAGACTGCCTGGTCTGTAGAGTGTGTTCAAGGACAGTCTGGGCAATGAGACTGAGGATAGAGAGATCCTATCTTAAAAAGTAAAAGAGAATTGGGCGTGACTCAGTGGTAGAACCCCTGCCTAGAATCCCCCAGTGAGGGGCTGGGGGCGTGGCTCAGTGGTAGAGCCCCTGCCTAGAATCCCCCAGTGAGGAGCTGGGGGTGTGGCTCAGGGGTAGAGCCCCTGCCTAGAATCCCCCAGTGAGGGGCTGGGGGCGTGGCTCAGTGGTAGAGCCCCTGCCTAGAATCCCCCAGTGAGGGGCTGGGGTGTGGCTCAGTGGTAGAGCCCCTGCCTAGAATCCCCCAGTGAGGGGCTGGGGGCGTGGCTCAGTGGTAGAGCCCCTGCCTAGAATCCCCCAGTGAGGGGCTGGGGGCGTGGCTCAGTGGTGGAGCCCCTGCCTAGAATCCCCCAGTGAGGGGCTGTGAATGGGGCTCAGTGGTAGAGCCCCTGCCTAGGATCCCCCAGTGAGGGGCTGGGGGCGTGGCTCAGTGGTAGAGCCCCTGCTCAACATATGTGAGATTCTAGGTTCTATTTCCAGTGATTCCTACCCCCGCAATAGAGATCAGGGGAGTATGCATGCATACGTGTGTATGTTCATATACACACCCATACACACACAAACACATGTGTACATTTCAACCTGTTTAATAACTAAGTATTGAAAGTGGAGAGTTGCTGAACTTTGGGTATGAAGCCTGTTAAAAGTCAGGTCTGCCGCTCCTCATCTATGCTTCTTCAGGCAAGTCAACTGACCTCTTCTGAGCCTGGCTCGCTTGCCTAAGAAGGGACAGTGAACCCTGACCAACTCATCTTCCTTAGCTAGTGTAGACTTTTCTGTATCCTGGTCAAACCAAGGTGATGCAGGGTCCAGGCAGGCAAAGCCTGATACTGCCTGTGGGACACTTGTGGAGAAATGAAGTCATCTCAGAGGTGTCCTGTGCGGGTGTGCTTGGCGCACAGTAGGAACACACGCCATGTCTCGTCATTTTCACTGGCCTTTGTAGGGGCCAGGCAGAAGAAAGTGGAGGCAGAAGTCTGTCAGTCAGCCACTGTGGTGGATCGCTGTAACCACTGTTAAACCCGGGAGGCTGATGCAGGGGCATCACTGCAAGTTTGAGGCCAGCCTGGGCTACATAGTGAGCATGTGTCTCAAGAGATCGGGTCAGCTGTGTGGCTAAAGCCATTCGTCTTTTTGAGCCAGGAGTTCAGGGGTGGGAGAAAGAAGAGAAAAGGCTATGGTGAGGAGAAGAGACTTGGGGCCAGTGGAGGAGATGGGTGGGCCTGGGCTAGACTGGCAGGCACTTGTGTGACCGTGAACATGAGCCTGGAACATGGCTTCCTTTCCCTTTCTCAGGAGCATGGGTCCAGTGGGGATGGTGGACGCAATGAAGCTGTCAGTGGACTCAAAGCTATGGTGAGTGAAGTTCTTACTCCACCCTGGGGCTGGGGTGTCAGGCACACCCGGTCTTCTTCCTCCCTGATGCCCACACCCCTTGCCTCTGCCTCTTGCTCACAAAGTGGACTCTTAACCTCCTGCCGTTTCTCACCCATTCTTTAGAACTCTGACCCATCTTCCTTGCCCTTCAACTTTGACAGTTTCTGGGAGGTAAGTTTTGAAAGCTTGCTCGGGTCCCCTGAGGAGAAGCAACCCTACTTCCTCAGTCCTCCGCACCCCAAGAGAAAACCGTGGCCTTGATCTTTTATTTTAAAATTTTGTAACTTTATTTTTATTTTATGCATATGAGTGATTTGCCTGCATGTATGTCTGTGTACCACACGGTGCCAGCAGAGGCCAGAAGAAGGCATCAGCTCTCCTGGAACTGGAGTTACAGATGGTTGTGAACCTCCGTGTGGGTGCTGGGACTAGAACTCACTCAGATCCTCTGGAAGGGCAGCCGGTGCTCTTAACCACTGCTCTGAAGCAGGCAGGCAGGCAAAGCCTGATACTGCCTGTTGGCCACTTCTGGAGAAATGAAATCGCCTCAAAGGTGTATCTGGAGACTCAAAGGTCTCCAGCTTGGCCCTTGACCTTTTTCTAGCCTGAAACACAAACAAAACAAAACAAAACAAAACCCCCAAAGTCAAGCCTTGTTTCTTGATCTGATTTGGACATTTCTTTTTGTTTTCAATGCAGAATTTTAAATCCAAGTTGGGTTTCATTAACTGGGATGCCATAAACAAGGTAAGGGCCACAGGCCGTGCCACTGATGATTTGAGAGCAGAGGACCAGACAGAGGCGAGCTAGACATCTTCATGGTGATGCAGAGGGATGGTAGTGATGACTACTAAGAAGGTGGTTAGGCAAATGCTCAAGCCAAAAGAATCCAAAACCTGGAAAGACAGGGTGAACTGGGGAATTGTTGGGTGCTGGCAAGGAGCAGAAGGGATGGGTGTCTTTAATATCTCAAGGTAAAGAAGCAGGTGACTCCTCAGCCTCAGTCTCCCCTTTAGACCTGTGAGGTGCAGGTCTGTCATCTTGGCAATTTGGGAAGAAAGGACAGTAGGGTTAGCAAATTCAAGGCTACCCTGGACTACAGAGTGAGTTCATAGCCTGCTTGGGCAATTTAAGGAGATGATACCTCAAAATTAAAATCCACCAGTGAAGGTCTGAGTTGAAATGAAGCCTCTGCCTAGAATCCCCCAGTGAGGAGCTGGGGGCATGGCTCAGTGGTAGAGCCCCTGCCTAGAATCCCCCAGTGAGAGGCTGGAAGTGTGGCTCAGTGGTAGAGCCCCTGCCTAGAAATCTCCAGTGAGGGGCTGGGGCGTGGCTTAGTGGGAGAGCCCCTGCCTAGAAATCCCCAGTGAGAGGCTGGAAGTGTGGCTCAGTGGTAGAGCCCCTGCCTAGAATCCCCCAGTGAGAGGCTGGGGATGTGGCTTAGTGGGAGAGCCCCTGCCTAGAGTCCCCTAGTGAGGGGCTGGGGCGTGGCTTAGTGGGAGAGCCCCTGCCTAGAATCCCCCAGTAAGGGGCTGGGGGCGTGGCTCAGTGGTAGAGCCCCTGCCTAGAATCCCCCAGTGAGGGGCTGGGATTATGGCTCAGTGGTAGAGCCCCTGCCTAGAATCCCCCAGTGAGGGGCTGGGATTATGGCTCAGTGGTAGAGCACTTTGTGTTTTGGCCCTAGGTTCAATCCCAAGTGCTGAAAAAGAAAATTCTTTAAACTAAAATTAGGGCTGGAGAGATGGCTTGGTGTTTAAGAGCACTTGCTCTTGCAGCAGACAGAGGTCAGATCCCAGCAACCACATCAGGCAGCCTACAACTGCCTATTAACTCAAGCTCCAAGGGATCCAATGCCCTCTTCTGGCCTTTACGGGTACTGCTCCCCAACACACAGAGACAGACACACAAATAACAAATTTAAGAACTAAAAAGGTAAACATTTTTAAAAAATGAAAAATAAACTCCAAGTTTGCTCTTTTAAAAAGCCGTCTAAACAGGCACACCTGTCATCCACAGTCGCGGTTTCTGCCTGGGAACTTTTTCTTTGCCCTTCATCCTCTCATTTCCCAGCAAGCTATCGCGATAACAAACTATCCTGGCCAGGGGCATCACTGTGATAGGGATGGATAGGGCGAGGAGAAGAGGAGGCTTCCCCGCCCCTGCTGTGAGGATTGTACTCGAGCCAGGTCACTCCTAAGCCTATCACACATCTGGTACCCAGCAGCTCCCCCTGTCCATTTTCCTGTGGCTCTGGGTTTTCAGTCCACATATGGCCTTGTAGGGTCACTCACCTTCTCATTCAGCAAATTCCTGAGAGTCATGCCTACTCAGTCTGCCCAATCCCTTTTGTATAGAGCTGGGGATTGAATCCAGAGTTTCACCAGGGCTGGGTAAGCAGCTCTATCACTGAGCCACACCCCAGCCCCTCACTGGGGGATTCTAGGCAGGGGCTCTACCACTGAGCCACACCCCCAGCCCCTCACTGGGGGATTCTAGGCAGGGGCTCTACCACTGAGCCACGCCCCCAGTCCCTCACTGGGGGAGTCTAGGCAGGGGCTCTACCACTGAGCCACGCCCCCAGCCCCTCACTGGGGGATTCTAGGCAGGGGCTCTATCACTGAGTGACCTCTATAGCATTCTTTTTCACTTCTTATTATGAGGCAGAGTTTCACTAAGTTGTCAAGGCAGTCCTTGAACTCTGCCTTGTCCTCCTGCCTCTGCTTCCTGAGTAGCTGGAATGACAGGCCTGAGACACCAGGCACAGGAAAATTGGAGGTTGTTAAGAAATGACAGTACACACCCAAGAGACTGGGGTGGCCTTCTCATGAGTCACCGAGACACATTTAAAAAAAGAAGAAGAAGAAAAAAGAAAAGAAAAAATATTACTTACTTGCTAAAGTTTAGAAATTGGATGGCATCACTTAATGACTTAGGTGTCTGGCTGATCTTGAAAGAGTTGGCCTCTCTGGGATTCCCTTTCCATGGCACAGAGTGGTCCTACTGTGTGCTGGGGATCCTTGCTCTCCAGTAGGTACTCTGACCCTGTCAAGCATTCCAGCCACCTGATTGGCCCTTTGAATGGCTAACATTTTAATATTTATCCTAAAACAACCTGTCCAAGATTTGGGGTCTTCATGGGAGACTGGGCAGTGGTGAAATGGGGACGAAATTTTGCAAACTTCAGGAAAACCTGTTTAAATTCTGCGAAATGAGGCAAAGGTATGAGAGACAGGTGTTTCCCCGTTGCAATGTGTTTCTGGTTTAAATGAACACAATAATTTCTGCCTTATTTTTGTATTTTGTTATTTAACTCTGAGACAGAACCCCCAATGTAGCTCAGGCTAGCTTTGAACTCACTAGGTTGCCCTGGTTTACCTCAAACCTGAGCATTCCCTGACTTGGCCTTCTGAGTGCTGGGATTCCAGACATGCTACCACCTTGCCTGGAATGAGTGGTCCATTTTTTTTTTTTTAAGAAAATAGCTCCGGGTGGGGCAAGCCTTCTTGCTGTGGTCCCTAGGGGACTTGAGGTTCCCCTAGGAGACCAGGGCACAGGCTGGCACTGCGCCAAGCATTTTTGCCCATCCGAGGAATGCTAGCTAGATGGGATTCACAGGGACTGGCCTCCCAGCAGGTCAGTCTGGAGGAAAGTGGTAAGCAGAACTGGACAGGACAGGGCACCCAGCTCCAGTCTTCCCCAGTGGGAGGGGGTGAGGGAGCTAAACACTTCAGCCGGTGAGGGATGGGCTCTAGCCCAACCAGGGACCCGTGGCTTGTGTGGAGTGATGACAGTGTCTTAAAAGACCCATGCAGAATTAAGAGCAGGGTTCCCTGTCAGCCCCGGACCCCACCCCGCCCTCTGCTTCCCAGAGACACCTCCTTCTCTAGCTTCCTCTTAGAACCCCCATTTCTCTGCTCAGGACAAAGGGAGCTCTCACAAACCATGACCACCAGATGAGGAGCTACCAGCTGGATGGGAGTCCCCACCATTCCCTCACCCCGACTCTCACCCCGCCCCCTGGAAATAAACCATAGCTGTCCCACACTGCCGGTCTCCGGTCTCCGTTCCTTTCTTCGCCTCCACTGTTGTCCTGGGAGGGGGTACAGAGATGTGCTGGTGACTGTGGTAGCCCTGGGTCCTAAGGGCTTTGTGACAGTCGTACCAAGGAGAGGGACAGAGCTGGGCGTGGGTAGGCATACAGCATCCTCATGTAGCCAGTCTCTCTCTGTTTCCAGGTTCTGGTGTCCCTAGGGAACCCCAGAATGCCTTGCTCACATTAGTCACAAGGCAGCTCTGGAGGCTGAAAGGGGGAGTCAGGGCTTTGGGGGAGCAGGGCTTTGGGCTCCCGGCTAACGTGTTCCCCCATCTTTCTTTCACAGGGCCGCCTCCCGCCTCCCAGCACTCGGGCCTTACTCTATTTCCGCAGACTCTGGGAGGTAGGAGAAGTCCCACTCTCCAAAGACCTGGGGACCCTGGCCATCACGCCCACTCTCTTCTCCCTCAAAACAGCTATTGTCCACCTGCCACAAACATTGTCCCTCTTTTGGGGGGTGTTTGTTTCATTTCTGCAATGCTGAGGCTTGAACACAGAGCTTTTCACCTCTGTTACTAAGCGACATCCCCAGCTCCTTGCTCCTTTTTTTTTTTTTTTTGCTGTTATTTTATGGTTTTGAGAAGGGATCTCCCTATGGAGCCCCAGCTGCCCTTGAACTTGCTAGCTAGCCCAGGCTGAGCTTGAATTCACTGTGTAACACAGGCTAGCTTGGAACTCACAGCTTGTCTTGTCTTGTCATTCTGAGCGCAGGGGCTCGGGGTGTGTGCCGCCACACCTGATGACTCTTATTCATCTTTGAGATAAGCCATCTCGTTATATTTTATCCCCAGCACTATCTCAAACTCAAGCACCCCCCCACCCCCCAATTTCCCGTATGCTGGTCTTCACCCAATCTCAGGCCACACCTGGCCTTTCCAACAGCCACCTGGCACCCTGCCCAGTGTGTTCTCATTCCCTACCCTTTGAGTTCTGGCACCATGGGCATGCTCTCATCTCTCCTTCTCCTTCCAGAATTTCAAACGCAATACTCCTTTCTTCAACTGGAAACAGATTGAGGTAAGGGGCTTGGGCAGACCTTCTCATTTGGGGGTGAGGCAGCCGAGCTTTGGAGACTCAGGCCTGGCGGTCCCTTGACAGATAGGTGGCTTAGTGACGTTCCTGTCTGGGTTTTCTCCTTTTCCACGACGAGGGAGGACACCTTCCCTTCCCACTGTCTTTGGTTTATGCAACTCTGAGTTGGGTGGAGTGGGAGTGACAGGGAAGCTGTGAGTCACCGAAGCAGGAGTGAGGTGGGAGGGGTCTCCCTAGGATAAAATCCCGGGGCAGGAGGCTTGGGACTCACTCATTACACCAGAGCAGAACCATGAAGCCAGCCACTGTCTCTGCTCTGCTGCTTATCCTGCTGGGTGTGGCCTGGCGTGGAGACAGCCACAGCTGGGTGGGTACTGAGGGAAAGTGGGTGGAGGGGAGACCACAAGATGGGGCTGGAGAAAGGGCTCAGGGTCAGTTCTGAAGCAATGGCAAAGGGGTACAGGGGAGGAAAACCCGGGGGGGAATCAGGCATTCCGGCAAGTGCAGGAGGCCTGGACAGCTGGGGCTTGGGGGGATGAGCAGGTCCACTGTGTGATGTACAAAGCCACACCTCAATGCTGTGTGACTGGTAGCTCTGGGAACCAGAACCAAGGCAAGGCTGTCGGGGTTCCTCATGCACACATGTAGGATCAGAGTTACAACAGTGTCATTTCTTTCAAGAAAAAACTAGAAATCGGATTTTAAATCATTTGCAACTTTTTTTTAAGAAGACCAAACAGAAAGTGTCTAGAGGCCTGTGAGTGGCCAGTTTGTGACCTCAGTGCCAGAGCTGATAGTGAGGAAGTGTGGCTCAGTGGTAGAGCCCCTGCCTAGAATCCCCCAGTGAGGGGCTGGGGGCGTGGCTCGGTGGTAGAGGCCCTGCCTAGAATCCCCCCAGTGAGGGGCTGGGGGGCGTGGCTCGGTGGTGGAGCCCCTGTCTAGAATCCCCCAGTGAGGGGCTGGGGGCGTGGCTCAGTGGTAGAGCCCCTGCCTAGAATCCCCCAGTGAGGGGCTGGGGGCGTGGCTCAGTGGTAGAGCCCCTGCCTAGAATCCCCCAGTGAGGGGCTGGGGGCGTGGCTCAGTGGTAGAGCCCCTGCCTAGAATCCCCCAGTGAGGGGCTGGGGGCGTGGCTCAGTGGTAGAGCCCCTGCCTAGAATCCCCCAGTGAGGGGCTGGGGTGTGGCTCAGTGGTAGAGCCCCTGCCTAGAATCCCCCAGTGAGGGGCTGGGGTGTGGCTCAGTGGTAGAGCCCCTGCCTAGGGTGGGTTTGATCCTTACTGCCTGTATCAAATGTGGAGGAGCTGTGGAGTGTGCGCTCTAAGTGCTTCCTTGCCAGACTTCCCTTTTCTGGGAACTACCCTAACCCTGAGCTTCCTGGAGAACAGCACCAGAACAGAAGGATTAAGAGGCAGCAGGGTCTAGTGTGTGCACGGGGCTGGCTGGGGCTGAGGCACACACGTGGGTTCATCTCCTTTGTTATTCTAGCACCGTCTCTGCTCAGAGCTCCCAACCACGCGGCAGGTGTGGGGGTGGTGCTGTTGCCCAACGGCCCCGAAACCCTGCAACCCTGAGTGTGGAAATCTCTGTCCTGTATCTATCTGGGCCACCGGCATCCTCCAGTCCTACTGGACTTGGCTGGGGCCATTACAGGGGTGGAGAGGGATAGGCAGAGCCCCAAGAGGAAGTGGGGCATGGAGCGGAGGCAGCACAATGTGTGGGCTTTGGAAGCTGGCAAGGCCCGGAGGGCAGCGGCCAGAGCCACTGACCATAGCTTCCTTTTTTAGGGCTCAGATCTTTCGTCACTGCAGAAGAGGGCAGGTGGTACTGATCAGGTGAGTGCCTCTGTCTACAGGCGCCCCTGGAAAGTCTCTCAGCTCCATTCGTAAGACTGGCTAATCTGAAATTCTCTCTTTTACCCCCACCCCACCTGATAGTTTGCTCAGCCCGAAGCAGCAAGACAAGAGGCGTCAGCTGTCACAGCCAAGGCAAGCTATCTCCTCCCCGGCCCCCTCCCCCAACATAAATGCCACCCTTTCTCCTGGTCTCCTACCCTCACCCCCATGTTGCACTTGAGGATAGGGGCCAGGGAGGAGGAAGGGCCTGATGGGGTGGGCTCCAACTGGCCTTGTTGGGTAACACGAAAGAAAGCCAACGTTACAAGGAGGGGACAAAGCATGGGCTCCTAAGAAACCTGCTTTCTGGGCAAAGAAGCGAAGTGTTTTTTACACAATGTAATGCCATCTTCTCTCCTCTGCACCCCCTATGTCCTTCTGTTTCCCCCAGAACTACTATAATAGCCAGCAGGGGAGTCCTGGTTACAACTGGCAATACTATGCCAAGACCACTGCCAAGGTGAGCTTTGAAAAAGTTTTGTTCTCTGTCTCTGCTCTCTTTCTTGTTTTGGTTTTGTTTTTTTTTTTGTTTTTGTTTTTGTTTTGTTTTTGTTTTTCGAGACAGGGTTTCTCTGTGGCTTTGGAGGCTGTCCTGGAACTAGCTTTTGTAGACCAGGCTGGTCTCAAACTCACAGAGATCCACCTGCCTCTGCCTCCCAAGTGCTGGGATTAAAGGCATGCGCCACCAATGCCCGGCTCTCTCTCTCTCTCTCTCTCTCTCTCTCTCTCTCTCTCTCTCTCTCTCTCTCTGTGCGTGTGTGTGTGTGGTGTGCTCGGAGCAGGAAGAGGCTTGCTTCCTTTCTCCATCACACTGCTTTGTAAGGGGGACTCTAGTGTGTGTCATCCCGTCCTGTGTCTCGTGTCATTCCACAGACTTGCTTCATAGGGTGGCTTTCTTGCCCTTCGTGGGGCAGCCGCTGGGGTGGAGGGATACCCCACATCCTAGAAGCTAAGCTTAGGGACTCTTTGGTGGGAAACTGAATTCTTCGAGCCTCTTTGGAAATTAAAAAAAAAAAATGATGGGGAGGGGACAATTGAGAGCTTGTTTTGCATAGCTGCAGACAAGTCAGTCTTAGGGACCCATGAGCTGACTCAGCGGGTAAAGGGGCTTGCTGCTAAGTCTCACAACCTGAGATCAATCCCTTGGACACACATGGAAGAAGGAGAGAACTGACTCTTCTACGTTGTCTTCTGACCCCCACGTGTGCACTGCGGCCATATACATACATATGCAAAATAAATAAATAGCAGGCAAACAAACAAAAAGCCAGAAGGCAGTCCTAGGAGTTAGGGGCATGGCTCCCCTGTAGAGTGGCCATCTACCAGAGGCAAGGCCCTGGGCTCCGTTCCTGGCATTGCAACCGATGCCGATCAGCCAGCCATTCAACCAGCCAAGAAATAAGCAAGGTGATGTTTTAACACCAGAGCGTGAATATGGTAGACACTAGGTAGGCTGGTGAAGAAAAAAGCCAGGCCCGGGACTTCCTTCTGCTTCTCAGAACAGTGAAGTCCTGGCTCGAGAGTCCTCTCTAAGATTAGAGAACTTGCAGCCTGTGGCGTATCATCCCGGCTACCTGGGTTGGGGTGGGGATGGTGGCTGAGGCAGGAGGATCACAAATTCAGGGACTGCCTGGGCTACAGAGTTCACATCTAACCTGGGCAACTTAGAGGGATTCTGTCACAAGATATAAAGGTCAAAAAGGGACTGAGGACATTGCTCAGTGGTAGGACACTTGCCTAGGTATGCGAGAGGCTCTTTGACTTTGAAGTAAATGCCACCAAGGCATCATCTGACCTCTATCCACCCCATGGAGGGGAGAGCTCTACTCCTGCTCCTCCACCGTGTTGCGGATTTGGGGTTCATTCATTATTCAGTGTCACCCTGGGGGAAAATCCACAGACTGAGTATTCACGGCCAGCCTGAAGGGCCTTGCTGGTAATGTTGACTTGTGCCTGTGAGGGACCTAGGGAAGCCTGAGGCCAAGGTAGAGAGGGCTGCCACGACCCTGTGTCACCTCCTTTGTTTGATCTTCTCTTTCCCAGGGAGGAGTCACACCTTCGTCGTCCTCGGTGAGTGGGGGCGGGGATTGAGAAGAGGCAGCTGAAGACAGAGGGACCCCAGGCTTCTGGGGGTGACAGGGCGCAGAGAGGGGCCTTGGTGGGAAGCCCCACAGTGGGTGAGGGACAAACACTCCATGCAGACAGAGCTTAGGTGGGAAGTTTTATTGGGGGAAGGGGAGAGAGTAGGGGAAGGGAAGGGAGGAGAGAAAGACACACACACACAGAGAGAGAGAGACAGAGAGAGAAAGAGAGAGAGAGAGAGAGAGAGAGAGAGAGAGAGGAGAGGACAGAGAGACAGAGAGAGACAGAGGGAGAAGGAGAGGGAGAGGGAAAGAGACAGAGACAGAGAGATGGAGAGAGAGAGAGAGAGAGAGACAGAGACAGAGAGAGAGACAGAGACAGAGAGAGAGACAGAGGGAGAAGGAGAGGGAGAGGGAAAGAGACAGAGACAGAGAGATGGAGAGAGAGAGAGAGAGAGAGAGAGAGAGAGAGAGAGAGAGACAGAGAGACAGAGAGAGACAGAGGGAGAAGGAGAGGGAGAGGGAAAGAGACAGAGACAGAGAGATGGAGAGAGAGAGAGAGAGAGAGACAGAGAGAGAGAGAGACAGAGACAGAGAGAGAGACAGAGAGGAGAGGAGAAGGAGAGAGAGGGAAAGAGACCGAGACAGAGAGATGGAGAGAGAGAGAGACAGAGAGAGAGAGAGAGAGAGACAGAGAGAGAGACAGAGGGAGAAGGAGAGGGAGAGGGAAAGAGACAGAGACAGAGAGATGGAGAGAGAGAGAGAGACAGAGAAAGAGGCAAAGACCTGCCTGCCTCTTGAGAGGAACAGCTGGACAGAGAGATTGGGAGTGGGTGGAGCTTGTCTCTTAAAGGGACCTTTTGCACCTGAGTACAGAGCCAGGGCACTGCTTGCCAGGCATGTAGGGGTGACACACTCTGCCAGGTCCCTGAGGGGTGGGGCCAGGTGTGCCTGGATGCCAACAGAGGTAACAGAGCGATGTCCACTCAGCCATTACCCTTGTCTTACAGGCTTCCCGGGCACAACCTGGCCTGCTGAAGTGGCTGAAGTTTTGGTAGGTAGGTGTCAGGGAAGCCACACATGGCCGGATGTCAGCAGTAGAAGTGGCCATCTCTCGGGCAGGCTGGGAGCTGGGCATTCCCTTGGGCCTCAAGGAGCAGCAGCAGCAATCAGGTTTCCTTGGGGTGCTTACTGAAGAGGGATGAGGGAGAGCACCCCACTTGTGGGGCCTGGAGAAAGATTCTTTAGAAAACGGCCAGGACACATTGGGACTGTGTATGAGTGAGGGAATGCTGTCTGTGGGTGAAAGGCTGCAAGGGGGGGGGGGAGTCTACAAAGGCACAGAACCAAGGAGAAGGCTGGCCTGAGGTACTTACGGACAGTGAGCCTTCCAGGAGACAAAGGTTCAGAGGCTCGGTGAAGTGAGGCCCCAGGATGGACGTCCGTTTCCCTTGGCGCTGTTTCGTTTTTCCGTTTTTGAGACACGGTCTCTCTGTGTAGCTTAGGGTGGTTCTGAACTCCTAATTCTCCCAGGTGCTGGTGGCACAGGTGGCACACACCACCATGCCTGGCCTGGAAAGTGGTTACTGAGTACCCCAGTGAGACCACAAAATTTGTTTTATATAGAAGTAAAAGTGGCCAGGCAGTGGTGGCGCAAGCTTTTAGTCCCAGCGCTTGGGATCTCTGTGAGTTCGAGGCCAGCCTGGTCTACAGAGAGAGTTCCAGGACAGCCAGAGGGTCACAGAGAGACCCTGTCTAAAAAACAAACAAACAAACAAACAAACAAAAAAAGACATACAAGTGAGGTGACTGAGGGTGGACGGGCAGGAATGTTCACAAAAGGGTTTGTTCTCCATCGATGTGGGAGCGGCTGTGTTCTAGCATTTGTTTTTCTCCTCCTTTTGTGTTTTTTTTTTTTTCTTCTAGAAAATTCCTTCTAGTTACCGATGACGCTTCACGAACACAGGTCTTCAGGGAGCTTGACTGTACTTACCCACAATCCTCTCTGCTGTGACAGACCTGCCTGGGCATCGACATCCCCCAGCAGCCCACCTGGGGACCTGGTCCACTTGTCCTCACCCTTCCCATTCAGCTGTGGTGTCTGGGAGACAAGTCAGCCTCACTGGATAGCCAGCCAGCTTCTTCACCGTCTCCCGTTTGTGACGGGAAGTTCCCCTGACAACGCAGTAGGAACTTCCTGCTTTATCTCTGTGGAAATAAAACACAGCCTCTTTTGTTTTCCTGAGACTTTCTCAACTTGTCTTTCTTTAATATCATTCTCCTGACCTGGGTGTGGGGGAGTGGGGAGGTGTGTGGATGGCTGAGAACCTTTCTCCCCAGCCTGGAATGAAAGATGGGGTGGCTGGAGAGAGAAGAGACCCGGGCTTAGGTTTGGGTAGCCCGGGTCTCAGCGAGTGCAAGCGTCTCCATCTGCGAAAACAATTTTTGCCTAACATACAAATACCACGTTTACTGCAGCTGTAGGTGTTTGATGGCCTGAAACGGCAATAGGCCAACGGCTCAAACTAGGGGGTTGGAATCAGTAGGCTGTTCAAAATGACAGGCCAGCTCCAGGGGTGGGGACAGGCCAGCAAGGACTGGTGGAGAAATGTTGGGGCATGTCATAACACTCCTGGTTGGATGGGGACTGGCAGATGGTGGCAGCATTTAGGAAGCTAGGGAGTGAAAGGGAAGCCAAAGCCACTCACTACCTTGCTATGTAACCAGGGCTGTGACACTGGGGAAAGAGGCAGGGGCCCTGCACACAGGCTGTGGAGGCCCTGGGACCGGGCCAGACGGTTCTGTGTTTCATGGAACTGAAACGGGGTGCCCAAACGGAGGAGGTCCCCCATCACTGTCCTCCCCCCCCCCCCGATATCCACGGAGGGGAGCAGGAAGTAAGAGAAAGGCAAGAAACCCTGCCATTTTAGTGAGTTCTGTGTCATTTGCAAGTTACCTAAGTGCTTGGCCGCACTGTCCTCTGTTGTAGTTAGACACAGGGCCTCCAATAAGTTGTGAATCAGTGACAGAAACCCGGCCCTAAGCTGACTCAGGAGAGCCACCCGATCAAAGCCACCTTCCGGATTGGAAATTGTGGCCTTACTTCTTTGCTCTGTCTTCTCCTGAACTTGATTCTTAAATTGAGGCTCTGGGCTGTTATCAACTGTATGGAGGGCCTTGCAGTATCGCATCACAGCCACACGGGGGCGGACGAGGGGACGTCCCCGGGAGAAGCGGTGCGAATGGGGAAAGGTTGGGAACCCAGGTTCCCTGGGGCCAATTAACGGGGATCAAGATAGCTCCTGACTCTTAGGTGATGTTCCCGGTCCTGTCGAGTTCAGCGTGAGGCTGTGTGGTGCAAGGGGCCCTCCAATAAGGGGCAGCGGGCCCTTCCTCCTAGCTGGCCCTTGGTTTTTGCTGGAGCTCTGAAGTCCCAACTTTCAAGCTTCTCATTGGCCCTAGACTGGGCCTTCAAAGTCAAGGATCTGGTGGGAGAGGCTCTGGAGGTGACAGGGTGATCCCGGTTGATATCTCTGGCCTCTCTCTCCCTGCTTCTCCCCACGGAGGTGTGTCTTCAGCCTTCTTTTTACTTTTCTCATTAATTTGTTTTTCATGATGCTTATTGTGTGTATGTGTGTGAGCGTGCAAACCCACACACGCTGTGCACAGCGTGTGTGTGTGTGTGTGTGTGTGTGTGTGTGTGTGTGTGTGCGCGCGCGCGTGTGTGTAGGCCAGGGGGATAACTTGCCAGAGTCCAGCCTCTCCTCTCCTATATGGGTCAGACAATATGCCTGATGCCCTGATGGCAAGGCCCCCTTACCCACTGAACCAACCTTCAGGCACTACTGGGTTTTATTTCCAGACAGGTTCTCATCTGAGTTGCCCATGCTGGCTCTGCCTCAGGCACCTGGTCCAGCTCAGTCTCTCCTCACCCTCGGTCTTTCTTTGTTTCTTTTTGGAAGTCGGTTCACAGGCCCCTCCCTGGGTCCTCTTCTCTGCTGTCCTCCCAGCACCTGTTACCATCACTCTGTAATTGTTTGTTTTGTTAGGCGGCTCTCCGCCTCCTCCAGGGGCGCAGGAATGGAAGGGCTGGCCGTCTTGTCTTTCCTGACTTCCCATTAGGGAGAACTGAAGTGTCTGTCTGCCCAAGATATCTTTATGGCTTACCCAGTGGGAGGAGGGTTTGGAGTTGAGTGGGGCCGATCCAGGAAGTCTTCCTGGGAGAAGTTTAGGCAAACGGCTTCCAAGTGGGAGGAGGGCCTGCTGTTTCCGGGAGTGTGGCAATAACGGCTCTGGCTGGAGATTTGTCTTTCCCACCCTGATGCCCCACACCCTCTCCTGAGACTCCAGGCCCCCTTCTCTCTCCAGGGATGTCCCCGTTTGTCCCCACAGTCCCCGAGTATCTGGTGTCCATCCCTTTAATCACTCAACTCCGGTCCCCAGGAGGCTGGCTCGCTCCTGCCCCAGGATGCCATCACGATGTAGCAATCAGGGCTGGGCCTCACCTCCTACCCACATTCAAGTTCTGTCACATTTGGGGCGGGTGGGGGCAGGCGGTAAGAAAGCAAGGGTTTACTGATGTTCTCAGAGAAGGAACGGGAATAGCTAGACCTGGAGATGGGGTTCCAGAGTCTGTGGGACCCCATCACTTTATGTATTCATTCAAAGCAGAGTGGGACCCTGCGAGACTTTCTTTGTCACCTCCCTGCTCCGTGACTGAACTGTTGTGACCTCTCTTACTGAGAGCTACCTGCCCCTCTCCCCACTCCATTGGACACTGGACACTTGGGGGGGCACAAAGTCACCAAGGCAGTGTGGATGGAGGAAGGGGAGGGGCGTGGAGAGGGAGCCTCACTTCAGTGCTTAACATAGAAATCACTTTTCTCCTGAAAACTCATCAGGGAGCCTAACCTATCTTTCCAGCGGCTTGGGAGGCTGAGGATGGAAAGTTCAAGGCCAGCCTGGGAAGCTTGTGTGTGTGTGTGTGTGTGTGTGTGTGTGTGTGTGTGTGAGAGAGAGAGAGAGAGAGAGAGAGAGAGAGAGAGAGAGAGAGAGGAGAGAGGGAGGTCCATGCTTATGAGGGTATAACATGCCTGCTCATGTCTGAGCGCCATCCAGGAGACAACGTTGGGAGTCATTCTTCAGGAGCCACCCACCTTGTTTTAGAGACAGGGTCTCTCACTGGCTTACTAGTGTCCAGGCTGGCTGGCTAGTGAGCCCGGGGAGCCGCACTGCTAAGCAGCGTTTTGCATGAGTTCTAGCGATCTGACTCGGACCTCATGCCTCCATGACAAACAGTTCACTGACCACACTATCTCTCTAGCCCCTGGTCTAAGGCCCTGAAGGAGAGAGACCCTGTTACAAAAACTAAAAAGAGGGCTGACAAGATGGCTCAATGGCTCAGCTGGTAGAAAGCCAGAACTGACTCCTGAAGTTGTCTTCTGACCTACACACACACACACACACACACACACACACACACACACACACACACACACATACATGCACTCTCCCACGCCCACACGCCCCCCACATGCACACACCCACATACTAAGTGTAAAAACTAAAAAAAAAAAAAAAAAGTTAAAGAGAGCTGAGGATGTATATAGCTCAGTAGTAGTTTAGCTGAGCATGTACGAAGCCCTAGGTTCAACCCCCGGTACCGTGAAACAAACAAATGTTTGGGTCATCTGGAAGGTGACGAGTGAGATACAAGTCATCAGACCAATGCAGCCGGCTTTGGCCTCTGCAAGGGAACAGAATTCCTTCTGTTAAACGCTTGTGTTAGAGGTGTTGTCTTTACATACTATAGCTACAAACACAGGGTCCAAGGCAGGGGACAATCTTTGTTTGATTAAACTTCTTGTTTGTTGGTTTTCTGAGATAAGATCTTGCTATGTAGCCCAGGCTGGTCTCCAGCCCTCCAGGCCCCTATGGCCACCACACCCAGCTAGAACATTGCCTTCAAAGACATACTTGATGTGGGAAGATGATTTTTCTATGTGGGACATCTGGAAACAGAGGTAATTAATTGTAGGCTCACTGTAGGACACACAGTTTCCAAATGTCAGTAGCCAACACCGCCCCCCCCCCCCACATACCTTGCGCTGTAGCCCAGTATTGTGGATTGAACTCAGGGCCTTGTACATACTCTACTACTGAGCCACACCTAAACCCCCTCACTGGTGGACTCCAGGCACGTGCTGTACCACGGAGGTATCTCCTCAACCCCCCTTTTACTTTTTATTTTGAGACATGCCAGTAAGGTGCTCAGGCTGGCCTTGAACTCACTCCACGTGTGCCTTGAGCTTCGCATCCTCCAGCCTCAGCTGCTAGAGTACCTGGTATGACAGCCCTTCACTGTGCTTGGCTGGCTAGGTCATTCTTTTCATTTGCTGAGAGCGTCTGACTAAGTTCACTTAGAATAGCACATACCCGCCTGGAGCTTTGGTCACAAGGCTCATCTGGCTAAGGGGGCTACTGAGTCTGCCTTACATTCTGGTCGAGAGTTTAATGCGTACCAAATGTTAAAGCCCTTTCAGAGACACAAAGGACTACCAGAGACCCAGCTCAGGTCTTGGAATCCCAGGGCCCTCACACTGGCCCCACCACACACCCATACCAGCCATGAGATCTCTGTTAAGCTATTTAACCTCTGTATTTGCTGGGGCTCCCCCACCCACAGAATGTGGGTAATTATAATGCCTATCTCCCAGACCTTCTGATAATCTGATGAGATCATGCACTCAGAATATTTTAGCACAAGGCCTGCCACAGATTCAGAACAGGCAACGCTAATGGTGCCATTAGGTGGAAGGAAAAACATCATTGAGATGTCAATACGCTACAAAAGCCTCACCATAGAGCAGAGCCCAGAGCCAGGCACAGAGGCGACAGTGTGGTGTTGGTGTTGGCTCGGCTGTGTTTGGGCACTGCGTGTGTGCCTGTGAGGCAGGGTTAAACTGGATTCCACCATTAGCATGTCTAAATGGAGCTGATTTGCAAAACATCTGTTCTCTTTGGAATCTTCCCTTCTTCCAGGACTTCTGTTCATGCTACCCCCGGTGCACAGGCTTCCATGAGCGCAAGCAGGCGCTACTAATTAGTGAAACAGAATGAATCCACCCTCTCACAAAAAACCGTGTCCTCCAGAACACCCTCTGGGAGGCCTCACTCCACCTGCCTCACTTTAATCTGGTTCTTGTCCCCTCCAGGAGTATCAGCTGAAGCTGACAGTCACGGTCACATGGTCATGCCACGAAGAGGGTGTTCCCCAGGCTGCGTCCTCCCGTGGCTTTAGCAAAGTGGAAGATGCTCTGTGCCTACAGGAGAGGCTTCGTGAGGGCTAAAGAGGGCACTGGGAGGTGAGGACGGCCGGGGGACTGCAGTGCCAGCCTCTGGGGTTCATAGAGATTCCTCAGGAACGACACCTGGCCCTCCCACCCTAGACCTGACAACTGTGTGTGTTGCCTCAGGTTGGGGTTAAGGAACCCAACCCTCAGATAAGGGGTTGCTTTGCCAGGACAGCTCCAAGTCTGTGTCCCAGCACCTCCCTGTGACACCGGTTGGGCCATCTGGACCTCATTGCAGAGGTTGCATCATCGGGCTGTTTTGCCACTTTGAGGTGATCCCACTCCCGCCAAGGGTGGGGTGGGAGCCGGACTGTTCAGGAAGCCAGAGCTGGGAGGTCAGGCCAGCTCGGTGCACCTTTGTCGGGGGCCATGGCAAAAGTAACCTTGGACCTGTAAGGGACTTGGGCTGCTTCAGAGAAAGTTGCCAGCATTTTAAGAACAACCCCTTATGTTAAAAGAATAGCTGCCTTCAGTCCTTTCTTCCTGATACATAACATCTGGGCTCATGAAGTAGCTTATAGAAGGAAAGATACATTTCATGGTCAGGTTACCTAGCAACCCTTCCCCCCTTCTAACTTCTAACACCTGTACTCTGCGACCTTGGTAACATCCTGTACTCTCAAGGACTCACACACAGGGACATTCCTCAGCCTGGTTATCAGGCAAGCAGCCTGAAACGGCCTCTCCCTTCCTGCCAAGCTCCCCGCTTGGCACCCCGATATAAGGTCCCTGTGAAAAATAAAAATTGCAGCTTGATCAGAAACCTGTCTTGCTGCCGTTCCTTGTTCTCCCTGACCCTATCGTTCTAGGTTCTTCATATCGGGGTGTGAGCTCACAGGTCGGGGCACTCCTTTAGTTGGGTCTCTGGGACACTTGTTTCTGTTCCTTTGTGTTTCTGGTTTCCTTGCCTTCCTAGGTCATCTATGTGAGATCCAGGAGCACATGGATAATAGGCATGGCCCAGGCCCGGGAGAGGAAAGTGCGGAGCTGGGCCCCGGGATGAGTGGGTGCAGCGCTGATGGCCCCAGTCTCCATCCCATTGTACACAAGGCATGCTGCCAGCGGATAGAAAGGGGATTCACACACAGTTCCTGAGCCGGGGATTTAGCTCAATTGGTAGAGTGCTTGCCTAACATGCCCAAGGCCCTGGGTTTGAGTCCCAGCATCACAGAAACCAGAGGTAGTGGTGCAAGGTTGTAATCCCAGCACTCTTGAGGTGGAGGCGGAAGGCCCAGAAGTTCAAGGTCATGCTTGGCCGTATAGTGAGTTTGAGGCCAGCCTGGTTAGAGAGCCCTGGAGACATCTATATCCGAAGTGTGCTTCCCCTACCAACCGCCCCCCCCCCAAAAAAAAAACCCACACATATATGAGACTTGATATTTCAAGAGAGAAACAAAAGAAATTAAGTTCAGGCATGTGCATTATTCAGAGAGATACAAACAATTCTGAGAAGAGACAGGTGGGCCTAATGGGAGAAGCCAGGGTGGATGCTGAGTTCTGAGAGCCGGCGATGAGCAAAAGTCACTTTAGGACTAAGGGAAGGTTTAAGCTGTCAGGGTGACATATGTGTGTCATCTCAGCACTGGAGAGGCTGAGGAAGAGGATCAGGAGCTTAAGATTATCTTTCCTTGCCTATACAGTGAGCCAGCCTGGGCTACACGAGGCCCTATTTCAAAAAAAAAAAAAAAAAAAAAGCAAGGAAAGGAAGGAAGGAACGGAGAGAGGGAGAGAGGAAGAGAGAAAGGTGAGAGGCTGGGGCAGACGCCTGGTGGAGGAAGGGGCATGCTTGGGAAGGAGTCTGACTTAGCCAGCATTCGAGGTGTATAGGAAGCAGGCAGAAGAGGGAAGCCGGAAGGGCAGGCGGAATCTGCAGTGTGGAAGTCCTTACACCACTCCAAGGGCTTTAAAGGGATTTGTCAGGGTGGAGGAACACAAGAGAAGAGCGAGGGACAGAGGAAAAGAGACCAATGCAGAACGAGAGCTTGCTGGGATGCCAACTCTTGCAGGGACAGGCCCAACCTGTCCCTGTCCCATCATCTCATGCATGAACAGACACCCAAGGCAGCCTCACCTTGCAAGAGCCTGGGGAGGAATGGGAGTTGAGAAATCCAAGGTATACTGGGAACAGTCTATGCCTCCCCCTCCCGGAGCCCCAGGGGTGGGCGACGTGATCTGGGGGTGAGTCAGTTGGGTGGGAACCCCACTCCTTCTTATAGCCACCTCCTGGCTGATATAAGGCGCCACCAGCGAAGCCCCGCCTCAGAGCACCCCAAACCTGGCACCATGAAGATCCCAATTCTTCCCGCTGTGGCTCTCCTCTCTCTTCTGGCATTGCACGCCGTCCACGGAGCTGCCCTGGGGGGTGCTGAGGTGAGCACACCGCGAGCACTGGCCTTTCTTAGACCTATTACCCAGCTGTCCCTTGGTGCTTCCTGTCCATTGCTGGAGAAGTGGCTCTTACTTGTTGGATGAGAAGTTGGGATTCTGAGGGGGTAAAGCAAGTGGGAGAGCTTGGGGGTGCAGCTTGGTGCAAAAGGAGGGAGGGGGCAGAATAGAGCAATTCTGGGAAGACGGGATGCTTACATATCCGGAAAGAATGGTGAGGAGGGTCTTTGGGATCCCCCTAATCCTGCCTTCTTTCTACCTCCCTGAGTAGCTTCCAGGGATGGGAGGTCCCCTGCTGGCCTACACTCCTTAGACTGGGTCCCCAGATAGAGATGACCCCTGGAGTCCCTCTGCCTGTCTTACCCTGAGGGAGGGAAGAGCGTTCCTCCTGGATTTGAAAGTCTAAGACAAGAGGCTTGGTCTCTACTGGGTTTGAGCAAGTAGCCTCGGTAAGCAGGATCTCAAATGAGCTGGGGAACTTTGACAGGTCTGAAGGGCATTTGGTCTCTGTGCCATCAGACTGTGGCTAAGTGGAGAGAAGGTAGCCACGGTGGTTGGAGCCTTATACTTTTCATGAGAGACTGGAAATCTGTGTTTATTTATGAATTCTTGCTTATTAAGAATTAGCTGGATGGGCTGCAGAGATGGCTCAGAGGTTGAGAGCACTGACTACTCTTCCAGAGGACCTGAGTTCAATTCCCAGCACCCACATGGTGGCTCACAACCATCCGTTATGAGATCTGGTGCCCTCTGCTGGTGTGCAGATATACATGGAAGCAGAATGTTGTATACATAATAAATAAATAAAATCTTAAAAAAAATTAGCTGGGTGTAGGGGGACACAATTGTGATCCCAGCACTTGGGAGGCTGAGGCAGGAGGATCAGGGGTTTGATGTTCATTTGGGCTACGTTGTTAGACCCCCCCCCCACACACACACACACACACACACACACACACACACACACACACACACACACGAAGTATTATAATTTTTATTTTTAAGATTTCAGTTTTCACTAAGAGTGTATGTATGTGTCTGTGTGTACGTGAATGGACACGCCAGTGCCGATGGAGGTCAGAAGAGTTTCTCACCCCTGGAGCTGGAGTCCCAGGCAGTTGTGAGGCCCCTAATGCAGGGGCTGGGAACCACAGGTGTCCTCAACAGGAGCAGCAGGTGTTCTTAACCTCTGAGCCATCCTGCCCGAGTTTAATTCAAATTTAAAACAACTATGTCAAACCACCAAGCTCTACAGATTGGGACCCTGCCCAGAGGGCCGTGGGGAGGAAGAGATAAGGGAGTCAGTAAGATGGGCACAGAGGTCTTTAGGGAATAGAAGAGAGACTCAGTCTGTGGCAGCAGGCACTCACCTTGGGGGCTTGGTTCCTGCTAGCACCCTGGTCTCCACCCAGCCTGGCCAACACGCACGGGTGTTTTGGCACACAGAAAATCAACTGTCAAACAATACTAGCTGGTTTTGTTAGCTGGGGTTCTGTCTCCACCCTTTCCACCCACTGCCAGGGACTGGTGTACTGGACCATGGGCGGTACCTCTTGGGGACCAGCTTACAAAGAAGGAAGAAGATAGGGAGAGGTGGGGTGGGGGTGTCAGGGAAAAGGGCTCACCATTCACAGGGTCGTTTGTCTGGTTTCTGTCATCCTCTCCAGGAAGAGGCGACCATCAGTAATTATGCTGCGGGATCTGAGGTAAACACCTGTTTTCCCATACTCTCCGGGGTGTCTCCCCCTCTGTCGTCCTCTGTGACTTCCCTAACACCCTGCTTTTTTGCCTAGGGCTTTAACAGTCAGTTCCTGAACCTTGACAAGTTGCAGTCTGTGAGTATGACTCCCCTGCTTGCTCACCTCATAGAGGAGACAGCTAGCGAAGTTCTGGGACCCATTTCCTCTTTCCCAGTGGGCTGGGTGAAGCACGGATGGCCTCTGGAACTGACTGGCTTCTGGCTTCTCTTTTTTTCTCCCCCACAGGCCTTCAAGTCTGATGACTTCCTAAACTGGCATGCCATCACTGATGTAAGTGCTTAGGGTGTAGATGAGAGGCAGGTATGTGAGGGACGCCTGTAATTCCAGCACCCCAGTGCCTGGGGTGGAAGGATCATGAATTCGAGGCCAGCCTGGGGCACACAGTTAAGGTCCTGACTTGAAACCAACCAACCAACCACAATTTACTTGAGTCCTCTATTCCTCATGAAGAAACGGGTTTACCCAAATCAAGAGAGTTGAGTCAGAGTTGGCACAGCCAGACTAGTGTCCTTGGCTCTGTGCTTTCTAGGTGGCCCCTTGCAAACATTTTAGGCTCTTTGAGCCTCGGTGCCTTCATCTGGGATGTGCGGGGATGAAGACAAAGCTTGCCTGAAGAGGCTGCTCTGCTGTCTGCATAGCTGCTAATGCCAAACAGACACAGGACGAGGCTTCCAGAATGTGGGCTCTTACTGTGATTAGAAACCAAGCCAATGGCTGTGACATTTGGCTGAGCACAGTACCCTGTTACTCCTGGTCACCCAATGAGTGAGTGTTCGCTTATTCAGTGTTAGTGATGCCTGCTTACCTGACCTCGCTCTCTCCTTTTAGGCATTCAAAAAGGCATTACCTTTCATTAACTGGGAATTCTTCCCTAAGGTAAGACTGACATTCACTCATCCGTTAAGGAGAGTGGGATGAGGGAAGAGGCAGAGAATTTGAGGGGGGGGCGGTGTACGGACGCTGAAGGAAGGATGAACCTCTCCCCATAGCTCAGAGCCATCTCAGCTACTATATTCAGAAGACAATGGAAACTCAGACCAGGCTAAGAATTCTTTTCCACCAAAGCCCCGCCCATCCCGGCTTTGTTATGGGGGCTCCAATCCTGGGTGGGGGGGTCCCCAATCTGACCATCACCCCTTGCCCTTCAGGTAAAAGGACTGAGAAGTGCAGTTCCCGATTCCCAGTGATCATTCTCTTTAAGACCTAGGACCTAGGCTGACCCTACGAAGAGGAGGCTAGCACGGAATCCGACGTCCATTCTACGGCAAATCTCCCCTGGCTCAGTACCTCCAATAAAGCGTTTTCCACCAGTCGAGTGGCTCCCGAGTCTGTGTGTCAGTCCTTATCCTGCTGGGCTCTGGAGAAGAATGAAGGCTGGTAGGGCAACCCTTGAGTTCTGAGAGGATTGAAAGCTGGGAGGAAAAGGGAGGGGATCCACCTCGCACAGTGAGGTAATCTCCTAAGTCAAGTTTTTAGAGTTTATTCACCAGTTTCCTGTCAACTCGAGATGAGGGATGAGACAGGTCACCTCTCCAAGGATAACGGATGGGAGCATTGAAGAGGTGAAGAAATCGGGTGGTGTTAGGGGCGGGGATTGGTGACTGGAGATGAGGAATATGAGGGCATCAGTGACCTGCCCCTGCTCCATCGAATTCATCCCGTTACTAGGTCTGGAGGGTCAAGACATCCAGTAGCCACACCTTTGGCCAACCATCCTGTTGTTTAACCTTGGAGGAGGAAGAATAGGTTTGAACTCTCAGACCTTAGGTCAGGATGGAATGAGCCACATCTGTGGCTCCCACAGAGAGTGTCCTTGGTGGCTTCCACTATGGCTCTCAGCTTGTCTTTTGAGGCTGGATCTCTGACTGAACTCAGATCTCATCAACGCAGTAGACTCTGTGAGAGCTCAGGGTCTGCCTAGCTTTCCTTACCTCAGTCCCAGGACTAAAGTAACAGACATGCACGGCCAAGCCCAACAGTCCCAACTCGCATCCTCACAATTGTGTGGCAGGCACTTTATAGACTGAGCTGTCTCCCCAGACCTCTGGGTTTTAAACTTTAACTTGGGCAGAGTGCAAGACTTTAGTCCCAGAATTCAGGGAGCAGAGGCAGGTGAATCTCTGTGAGGTGGAAGCCAGTCTGGTCTGCATAGCGAAACCTTGTATCAATAAACAAACAAACAAACAAACAAATACATAAATAAATAAGAAAAAAGCCCTTCACTTGGAATGGAGAATGGCTCAAAGAGAAAACAATTTGTTAATTTCATTGTGGGGACGTGGTTCCCCTTTGTGCCTTGGTGTTAACTGACAGCCTTGGATGTGTTGAAGATATTTGTTTCTTGGTCAGATGCCCATGAATTCAAACTTCCTCCCTGACTTATGGCACTGGCCCCACCCACCTTCTGAAAACCTAAATGATTTAATGAGAGTTTAGTAAAATAGAGCTGTCTGGAACTCAAGGTTCAGGACCCAGCTCAAATCATGTGACCCATTTGAAATCACCCAGCTTAAATCATGTGACCCATTTGAAATCACCCAGCTTAAATCATGTGACCCATTTGAAATCACCCAGCTTAAATCATGTGAGCCATTTGAAATTTCTTCTTTCCCCACCCCTCCCTCCCCCCCTCAATTAGGAAAGTTATAATTAAATAAAGCCAGTGCTGTGATTTTTGTCCTTTCTGCGTTTGTGTGTGTGTGTGTGTGTGAAATGAGTAAAAGAATAAACAAGAACCCTGACAAATTGCATGGCAGTCTTGGATGGAGGTTAAATGAAATAAACATCAAAACTCTCCTTGTACAGGGCCAGGCATCCAGTAGACACTTTATTATCTGTTCTCTCCAGCTCCCACATTCAACCAGAGAACTGCCCCAATGACGCATGCGTTCCCACCAATGGCGCATGCATTCACCCACACACTCACCCACCCATCCAGGCATCCATCCCTGCGTCTACGCATTCTTCCACCCAACTATTACACATTCGTGCATACGTTCATCTGTTCACTCATCTACCCATACAGGCATCCGTCCCTGCATCCCTGCGTCCCTGCATCCCTGCATCCATCCATCCTTCCATCCATCCATCCGTTCATGGTACCTGCTTTCCAGGTGCCTGCAGATGAAATGGGTACCACTTGTACGCGGTGGGTTGTCAGACCAGCTAACACATGTGCATGGTGGGGAACCAGACTGACTCAAGGCCTTCTCAGAAGCCTTGATGCAAAGGGAACTTTGGTCTTTTTCCAGGAATGGGCTTTGGCAAGGCCTGTCTGATGGTGGCACCAGTGCCTCACAGGAGTCAAGGTTGTGGCTTCTGGGGACCTGACTCTTCTCCCTGGGCTGTGGTGATCAGTCCTTAGGCCACATGTGTGAGGAATCCCGTGTTCTCTTTGCTAACACTGTCTGACTGGGCCCTCTGCTGACCATGGCCATTTCCCCTCTGCAAACAGTAGAAGATGCTGTATTTCTTAATAAACTTCCGTGGCTTGTGCAAGAGCTTCCCACCCTCGTTTCTATCTGCTCCATCTTCTGAATTCTCTGTCTTTCTCTTCCCCTGTCACCTTCCCATCAAGATCTTGTCACTGAAGGACAACCTGCTGGTCCAGGTCACATATGTGTTTATACGTTTCCTTTTGGTTAAGTAACAAGCACACAAAGGTGAGGAAACTACAAGTGGGATGATCCTTAGAGAAAAAAATAACAAAATCTGCCAACACAAGACGCCAAAAATTGGGCACTCGAAAATATGAAGACAGGGCAAGGTTTTTAAAAGATGTTTATCGAGTGTCTATTTCTTTTTTTCTTTTTTCTTTTCTTTCTTTTTTTTTTTGTTTTTTGTTTTTGTTTTTTGAGACAGGGTTTCTCTGCGTAGCTTTGGAGCCTATCCTGGCACTCGCTCTGGAGACCACGCTGGCCTTGAACTCACAGAGATCCACCTGCCTCTGCCTCCTGAGTGCTGGGATTAAAGGCGTGCACTGCCAACGCCTGGCCGAGTGACTATTTTTTTTTTTTTTAAAGGAGGAAAAGGGAATCTTAAAGGAATGCCATTCAACCCAAACTCAGAAACTACAAAAGTGAAAATGACTTTATTTGGGGCCTTAGAATTTGCACTTGGGAGACACTGGTTCAGACAGTCTCAGCCAGTCTTCCAAGGACAGAGGCAAGGTGGGGACTCATGTAGAAGGAACGAGGAGATACATAGGAAATAACAACGTGTACCTGGGCATCATGGCACTTGAGAGACAGAGTAAGGAGGATCAGGCCAAGGCCAAGTCTCACTGCAGAATGAGTTCAAGGTGGGTCCGAGCCCCAGGATACCCAGTCTCTAACAAATCACCATCATCATCACCATGGTCACCACCACCACCACCATCATCACACACACAGAGAAAGAGATGGGGGGGGTACAGACCTGATGGAAATATTCATAAAACAAGAGTCCGAAAACCGGGCTGGAGAGATGGCTCAAAGGTTAAGAGCACTGGCTGTTCTTCCAGAGGTCCTGAGTTCAATTCCCAGCAACCACATGGTGGCTTGCAACCACCTTGAATGAGATCTGGTGCCCTCTGCTGGCCTGCAGGCACAGGACTGTATACATAATAAATAAATAAATAAATAAATAAATAAAATCTTAAAAAAAAAAAAAAAAAGAATCCGAAAACCCCTTGATATGGACCTTGAGCTTCTGGGCACAATATAGCTGTCTGATTACTGATGTCACCCTACATATCTGTGGTCAAAGAATGAAAGTGACCAAAGCTGATACTCCAGGCAAGAACAGGGATTGTGGAGGAGGAGTCTCGCTTCCCCGCTTGCAGCAAGCTCTTTCATCAGCCGCCAGCTCACAAATAACCACACGGAAACTTACTAATGACGAAAGCTTGGCCTTTAACTTGGGCTCGTTTTACTAGGTCTTATGAATTAAATTAACCCATTTATATTCATCTACATTCGAAACCTCTCTTCTATCTTGTACCTCCTGTTTCCTCTCTGTGTCTGTCTGTCTGGCAACTCCTCTCTTCTTCCCAGAGTTCTCTCTCTGCCTGGAAGTCCTACCCATGCCTCCTGCCTAGCTATTGGCCGTCCAGCTTTTTACTGCACCAATCACAGCAATGCATCGTCACACAGGGTACAGATATCCCGCAGCACCTGATGCCCCCTCCCATTTTAATAGGCTATTAAAGTGTTACTTGTTTCTTCCCCCTTTGTCTTCCCAAAGACTAGGTCATCACACACAAGTTAAGAGTGTCTCTGTGTTGATGGGAGCCGATGCAGAAATCCACAACTAAGCACTGGGCTGAGCTCCCAGAGTCCATTGGGAAAAAAGGGAGGAGTCAAGAGCAGCGTGGGGAAAGACACTGAAACAGCTGACCCGAGCTAGTGAGAGATCACTGACTCTGAAATGACAGCTGGGGAACCTGCAAAAGATCAAACTAGGCCTCCCAAATGCATGTGACAGTGGTGGCTTGGGAAGTTTGTGGGACCAGTGGCAGTGGGAGCAGGATCTATCCCTAGTGTATGATCTGGCTTTTTGGAGCCCCTTTCCTGTTGAGAAATACCTTGTTCGGCCTAGACACAGTGGGGAGGGCCTTGGTCCCGCCTCAACATGGTGATGGAGCAGACTTCATGGACTCCCCATGGGAGGCCTCACCCTCTCTGAGGAGCAAGGGGGGAGTGGAGTGAGGAGAAGGTGGGGGGAGCAGGAGGACAGGAGGTTCAAGATAGAAGAGAGGTAACGCCTTGTGGCAGAATGTAGATTAATATAAATGGGTTCATTTAATTCATAAGACCCAGTTAAAAAAAAAAAAAGGTGTCACTGTGGCAAAGCAATAGTTTACAGACTATGGTCCCAATGTCCAAAGATTCCAAGTTTGACACCTAGCGCGAAACTAAATCTGTGACTGGATTCCTCAAGCAGAAGTCTGACTCTGGAGGGTCCCAATACATCAAGACAGGCTGCTGCCCCCATAGAACTCTGTGTAAAAAATAATGGTGATATAGGAAAGGAGGTTACCCATTGCAGGACTGGGAAGGACTTGGGGGACTAAGCCTCCCCAGCCGTGTCTCCAATGAGCCAACAAGAGCTTTGCGGCTCTACCAAGAAGGAATAGAAGGGATCTAGGCAGTGGCTCGGGGTTCGGACGTCTTTGTGGAGCTGCTGTCTCTTGGCTGTGACTTCAGAAGGGCCACACGGAGCTTCCTTGCAAAGGGGAAAGTTGCTACTGCCTTGGGGTGTCCCTGACTCATCCCAAGTGTTTCCCCATCAAATCTTTTGTTTCTGGATTTACGGTGATGACAAAAGACACTGACTCAGAAATGCAAGATGGGACTAGTTCTTTTAGATGGAAGGCGATGAGTAGAGATGTTTGGGTGGTCTTCCAGTGGGACAGGACATCAGTTTTTTTTTTTGTTTTGTTTTGTTTTTGTTTTTGTATGTGTGAGACACACACACACACACAGAGACTATATGCAATTGTAGTGTACGGGTATGTGTAAGTCAAGAGGCATGTGCATCTGTGCGTATTCATAGCTGCCAGGGAGTGCATCCAGTGCCTGGCCCTTTCTTCTGAGACGTGGTGTCTTACTGAATTGGAGCTAGGCCAGCGGCCAGCAAGCCCTGGTGAGCCTCCTGCTTCTGTCCCACACAGTACTCTTTGTAGACACACGTGCAGTCAGATCCAGCATTTACACGAGGGCCAGGATTGAACTCAGGTCCTCAGGCATGCGCAGCACCTGTCTTACCCATCTCTCCAGCTCCTGGAAGAGAACACGCTCAAAGCCTACGGGTGACAGTGTGCTGGGAGTGGCGCAGAGCTTTGTCAACTTGACTCAGTCTTGAGTCATGTGTGAAAGGGAACCTCAGTTGAGAACATGCCTCCATTAGACGGCCTGTGGGGGGACACTTTCTTCGTGGATGATTGACGGGAGAGAGTCCAGTCCACTGTGTATGTGTGGCAGGGCAGGCACCCATGGGCAGTGGTCATGGGCTGTGTGGGAAAGCTGTAAGGAACAAGCCAGTAAGCAGCATCCTCCACGGCTCTGCTTCGGCTCCCGCCTCCAGGTTCCTGCCCTGGCTTCCCCTGACGATGGACTGAAGCCTATAAACCAAATGAACCCTTTCTTCCCCAAGTTACTTTTGATCCTAGCATTTTTATCACAGCAATAGAAAGCTAGCTAAGACAGGCGGTTGTGACATCTCTGTGACTCTCAGAAGCATGTTAGTCACTCACCTTGCTGGAGGAGAGTAATCCGTTTATATATACACAATATGTATTTACATACATATATGTGTGTGTATATATGTATATATATATTTAATTTGTTTTATGTGTTTTGCCTGTGTGTATGTATGTGCACCACATGTACACCTGGTGTCCATAGAGTTCAGAATAGGGTGTCAGATTCCATGGAACTGGAGTTAGGGATGGCTGTGAGCCACCATGTGGTTGCTGGGAAATGAATTTGGGTCCTCTACAAGAGCAGCCAGTGCCCTTAACCACTAAGCCAACTCCCCAGCCCCCTTTGTAGCACAGGTGCTCGAACCCAGGGCCATATGCATGCCAGGTAAGCACCATACCACGGGAGCAGCATCCCAGACCTAAACATGACTCAAATGACTGACGTGACTATGCTCAGACTTGACCAGGGTCTGACCCAAGACTTGAGGTAGCCAAGGCGACAGGTACAGACGAAAGCTCAGCTCCTGGACCTGTCACACACCTGCAGCTCCACTCCGAGCAAGTGCTTTTTGCAAACACAGCCTCAGAGTCCCTGCTATACCAGGACTAGTAGCAACAGATCACCTGGGAGCTTGCAAGAAATGTAATTTCTCTGGCCCCACCCCAGCGCTACTAAATTTGAAGCTCAGGGTGGGGCCCAGCAATCTGTTTCAACAAGTCCTCCTGATGAGAGAGCACTGAAGCTTGAAACCAGCAAAGGAGGGCTAAGAAAGAGATCCACCAGAAGTTCAGGATGCTAGTTACCAACTAGGAGACTTTCCCACAAGGCTGTGCACCATGTGTGTGCAGTACCCATGGAGGCCAGAAGAGGGCATGGAATCCTCCAGAGCTAGAGTTACAGATGGTTGTGAGCCACCTTATGGATTCCAGGAACCAAACCCAGGTCCTCTGCAAAAGCAGCTAGGGTTTTTAACTGGTAAGCCGTCTCTGCAGCCCCTGGCCTGTTTTTAATTTCTCTCCTTTTCTTTTCTTCCTAATTTTTATGTTACACTGTCAATCTATTTTCTGAATATCATTAAGCAATCCTGAATCCAACATTTGCACTTCCAAAGACACAGCTCTTTTTATTTTTGCTGGTGTTTTTGTTGTTGTTGTTTGTTTTTTTTTTGGAGACAGGGTTTCTCTGTATAGCTGACTGGCCTGGAACTCTGTCTGTAACCAGGTTGGCCTTGAACTCATAGAGATCCGCCTGTTTCTGCCTCCTGAGTGCTAGGATTAAAGGCGTGTGCAATCACTGCCTCTTGAGACATAGTTCTTAACATAAACAAAGTAGACCACTTACATTTTCAAGACACAGGGCCTAACTTAATCTCTGCGACAAGGAGTGAGTGGACCATGAGTAAAAGCAATAAAAAGTCAAAACATGCTAGGGGGAGTAATACATCCTGTCTCAATAAATAAATAAATAAATAAATAAATAAATAAATAAATAAATAAATATCTAGAAAGAGGAAGAAAAGAACCCTGAAAACACCTGTTACTCAGTACCCAGTACCCGCATGGTGGCTCTCAACCATCTGTAATTCCACTTCTGAAGGACCCTAACCCTTCCTCTGGCTGCTTCAGGTACTGCACTCCTGTGCTACGCAGACATACATGGAGGCAAAACACCAGACACATAAAATAAAAATAAACGAAGCTTTAAAACCGAAAGCCCCAAGTCCGTGCCTCAACAGAAGCCAATTCACTGGGACCCGTTTCCTATAGGAACTCTGCTCCCTCTGTCTCTCAAACTCCAACCTGTGAATCTAAATAAATTCCTCCCTAAAACTCACTCACTGTGGTCTGAACATTTTCTTCTTTGAATTACGGGACAAGAATCAGGAGGCTGACTGAATCCCCCAGAAACACCTGGAGGCAGAACAAAGCATCCAGCATCTGTCACCAATCTTATCTTGGACCCACACCCCCCGGGAGAGGTGAGAGCCAGGGCGGTGTGGGGGGTGTGGGGGTGTGGGGGGTGTGTTCTTCTCTCCACCTTCCCCTCTTGGAGTCTCCTGACCTGTGTCCCCAGACCCATCCCACCACCAAATCCCCCAGAGAGACCTAGAGGCAGACCAAAGCATCCAGCATCTGCTGCCATTCCTATCTTGGACCGGTACGCATCCGGGAGAGAGGAGAGGATAGAGCCTTGGACGCATACCCACCAGGAGAGGGAGAGACCCCACCTGTATCCACTGGAAGAAGGGATGGGGAGACGACAGTATAAGAACACATTCAACAACAGAAAGATTTATATGACACCACCAGAGTCTAGGGGCTGTACACCAGCAAGACCTGAGCATCCCAATGCAGATGAAGCAGAAGAGGACAACCTTAAAAACAACTTTATGAAGATGATAGAGACCCTCAAAGAGGAAATGAGAAAATCCCTTAAAGAAATGGAAGAAAAAACAAACAAAAATATTGGAAGAAATAGAGGAAAAGACAAACCAAAACATGCAAGAAATCAACAAATCTCTTAAAGGAAGTAAGGAAAGCCAAGAAAAAAAACAATCAAACAGATGAAGGAAAAATTTCAAACAGTTCATGACCTGAAAACTGAAACAGTGGTAATAAAGAAAGCACAATCTGAGGGAATACTGGAAATAGAAAAGCTGGGTAAACGATCAAGAATAACCAAAAGAATACAAGAGGTGGAAGAGAGAATCTCAGGCATTGAAGATACACTAGCAGAAATAGATTCATCAACCAAAGAAAATCTTAAGCCCAACAAATCCCGAACACAAAATATCCAGGAAATATGGGCTACTGTGAAAAGACCAAACTTATGAATAATAGGTATAGAAGAAGGTGAAGAAACCCAGCTCAAAGGTGCAGAAAACATATTCAACAAAATCACAGAAGAAAACTTTCCCAACCTAAAGAAAGACATGAAATGTAAGTACAAGAAGTTTACAGAACACCAAATAGATTGGACCACAAAAAGAAGTCCCATTGTCACATAATAATTAAAACACCAAACATCCAGAATAAACAAAGAATATTAAGAGCAGCAAAGGAAAAAGGCCAAGTAACAAAGGCAAACCTATCAGGATTACACCTGACTTCTCCATGGAAACTCTGAAAGCCAGAAGGTCCTGGATCGATATTCTACCAACTCTGAGAGAACACAGATGCCAGCCCAGACTAGTACACCCAGCAAAGCTTTCAATCACTATAAATGGAGAAAACAAGATATTCCACGACAAAAACAGATTTAAACAATACATATCCACTAATCCAGCCCTACAAAAAGTAATGGAAGGAAAACTCCAACTCAAGGAAGTTAACTATACTCACAAAAACATAGGCAATAGATAATCCCATATTACCAAAAGCCAAAAAAGGGAAACACATTCACAATACCACCACTACCAACAAATCCAAAATTAACAAGAATCAATAATCAATGGTCATTAATATCTGTTAATAGCAATGGTCTTAATTTGCCTATAAAAAGACACAGAAAACAGAATGGATACTAAAACAGAATCCATCCTTCTGCTGTATACAAGAAACACACGTCAACTTCAAAGACAGACATTATCTCAGAGTAAAGGGTTGGGAAAAGATTTTCCAATCAAATGGACCCAAGAAACAAGCTGGTGTAGCTATCCGAATATCTAACAAATTAGACTTCAAACTAAAATTAATCAAAAGAGATGAAGAAGGTTATTTCATATTTGTCACAGGAAAAATCCATCAAGAGGAAATCTCAGTTCTGAACATCTATGTCCCAAATACAAAGGCATTCACATTTGTAAAAGAAACATTACTAAAACTCAAAGCACACATAAAACCCCATATACTTATAGTGGGGGACTTCAACACCCCACTCTCACCACTGGACAGGAACACCAGACAGAAACTTAACAAAGAAATAAAGGAACTAACAGAAGTTATGGCCCAATTGGGTTTAACAGATATCTACAGAACATTCCATCCAAACACAAAAGAATATACTTTCTTCTCAGCTCCACATAGAACCTTCTCTAAAATCGACCATATACTCGGCAATAAAGCAAACCTCAACAGATACAAAAAAAAAAAAAAAAAAGAAAAAGAAAATGGAATAACCCCCTGTATCTTATCGGATCACTACAGCTTAAAGTTAGAATTCAACAACAACACAAATTGCAGAAACCCTACAAACTCGTGGAAACAGTGCTCAATTGCATCACTCCTGGGTAAAGGAAGAAATAAAGAAATTAAAGACTTCCTAGAATTCAATGAAAATGAAGACAAAACATACCCAAACTTATGGGACACTTTTAAAGCAGTGCTAAGAGGAAAGTTTATAGCACCAGGTGCCCACATGAAGAAACTGGAGAATAGCCACACTAGAGAATTAACAGAACACCTGAAAGCTCTAGAACAAAAAGAAGCAAACTCACCCAGGAGGAATAGATGCCTGGAAATAATCAAGTTGAGAGCTGAAATCAATAAAGGAGAAACAAAACAATACAAAGAATCAATGAAACAAAGAGTTGGTTCTTCAAGAAAATCAGCAAGATAGACAAACTTTTATCCAACTAACCAAAAGGCACAGAGAGAACATGCAAATTAATAAAATCAGAAATGAAAAGGAGGATACAATAACAGACACTGAGGAAATCCAGAGAATCATCAGGTCATACTTTGAAAACCTGTACTCCACAAAATTGGAAAATTTAAAGAAAATGGACAATTTTCTGGATAGATATCACTTACCAAAATTAAATCAAGAACAGACAAGCAATTTAAACAGACCTATAATCCCTAATGAAATAGAAGCAGTCATCAAAAGTCTTCCAACCAAAAAAAAAAAAAAAAAAAAAAAAAAAAAAAAAAGCCCAGGGCCAGATGGTTTCATTGTAGGGTTCTACTAGCAATTCCAATTTTTCCACACAATAGAAGCAGAAGGGTCATTGCCAAACTCTTTTTATGATGCTACAATTACCTTGGTATTCAAGCCACACAAACACACAACTAAGAAAGAGAACTAAAGACCAATATCCCTCATGAATATTGATGCAAAAATACTCAATAAAATACTGGCAAATCGAATCCAAGAACACATCAGAAAAATCATCCACTATGATCAAGTGGGCTTCATCCCAGAGATTCGGGGATGGTTCAACATATGGAAATCAGTCAATGTAATCCACCACATAAACAAACTATAAAGGAAAAACCACATGATCATCTCACTAAATGCTGAAAAAGCCTTTGGCAAAATCCAACATCCCTTCATGATAAAGGCCTTGGAGAGATCAGGGATAATAGAAACATATCTAAACATGATAAAACAAGCAACAGGCAATATCAAACTAAGTGGAGAGAAACTCAAGGTGATTCCTCTGAAATCAGGAACAAGACAAGGCTGCCCACAATCTCCATATCTCTTCAATATTGTACTTGAGGTTCTAGCTAGAGCAATTGAGGGGCCAAAAATTAAAAATAATAAAAGTGTAAAAACTTAGACCCTGAAAAGGGAACGTCTAATGAAAAAGGAAAATTTAACTCTTTAAATCAGGAGTGCCATGGCTGGCACCTGATCCCCTGCTCTCAGAAGGAGAGCTAACTGTCCACCACTCCTGTTAACATTCCTTTGCTAATTGCTGGTCATAAAGATCCCCCAGCCCAGGGGATCACTGACAGACCCTGTGACCCTGTAACCCTGCAAGCCCATGCCCTGTCTTATCTCAGGCAAATGTATCTCCCTTAAAATGTATAGGTACTAACTCTCTACTTTGTATGACCTTAAGTAACCATGGAAACTCTATAATTTGTGGCCTTTAACCTTATGGTTTGTCCCTTTAAAAGCTTCTCTTTTTGGCTGGTTGGGATCTCATTTGCCCGCCATGCAGTGAGATCCTAGCTGGCCAGTTTGAAATAAAAAGAAACCTTTTGCTTTTGCATCAGAGTGTCGACTCCTTGGGTTAGTCTCTGGGCTCCTCGAACCTGGCACAACACAATAAGGTAACAAAAGGAGCTCAAGGGGACACAAATTGGAAAGGAAGAAGTCAAACTTTCACTATTTGCAGATGATATGATAGTTTACATACATGAACCAAAAAATTCTATCAGGGAACTCCTACAGCTGATAAACACCTTCAGCAAAGTGGCAGGATACAAGACTACCTCAAAAAAAAAAAGTTTGTAGTCTTACTATATACAGATGATAAATAGGCAGAGAAACATCACCCTTTACAATAGCCACAAACAACATAAAATATCTTGAGGTAATTCTAACCAAACAGGTGAAAGACATGTGTGACAAGAACTTTGAATTGTTAAAGAAAGAAATTAAAGAAGATACCAGAAAATGGAAAGATCTCCCATGCTCTTAGGTAGGATCAACATAGTAAAAATGGCAATCTTACCAAAAGAAATCTACAGATTCAATGCAGTCCCCATCAAAATCCCAGCACAATTCTTCACAGACCTTGAAAGGCCAAGCCAGGCCCCCTGAATGTGGGTGTCAGCTAGGCGGCCTGGCCAGTCTATAGGGCCTCTGGCAGTGGGACCAGTATCCATCCCTAGTGCACGAAAGGACTGGGGGAGCCCATTCCCCATGGAGGGATACTCTCTTAGCCTAGATACAGGGGGGCGGGCCTAGACCCTGCCCCAAAGGACTTGACAGACTTTGATGACTCCCTCATGGAAGGCCTCACCCTCCCTGGGGAGTCGATGGGGGGACTTGGGAGGTCAGGAGGGAGAGGAAACTGGGATTGATATGTAAAATAAGATTGTTTCTAATTTAAATAAAATTTATTTAAAAAAAAAAAGAACAAAGAGGCCACTAACTCTGGAAGTCTTTGTGTGACTGTGGCACCTTTCCTCCCGAGTTCAAGCCCATTGAGGCCTATGCAGAACTCAAAGACACTCCCAAATTTCCTGTATCACAATGAGAATCCACACGGTGCCCTCCCTGCCTTGCACCCCAGCTCACTAGCCCTGCAGGCAAAGCAGGGGCGCGGCTGGGCTGCTGATGGAGGAAAGCCATTAGGAGAGAGACAAGAGAAATTCCAGCTGGGCTGACATTATCAGTCCTTACTAGGGAGTTATCACCACAGGCCAGGCCCTAATGGCCATGCATCTAAATGGGTAAGCATCTTGCCTCTGGTGAGCGCTCATGATCAAATTATCCTGCCACGGAGAGAGTTTTCGAGCAGCAGGCCCTGCGATAGCGTGTAATAGCTCTCCTCGTGCCTGCCTGCGAATGGGCGTCATTCCTCCCAGGTGCCCCCAGGAGCAGAACATTTGGGAGATTAGAGGCAAAGATCTCATTTCCTGGCGGGTCCATGACAGACGCCAGTGGAAATCAGGGTTAGCTGGCATCCCAGCAGGCAGGACTGTGTTCTAAAGAGGGACGCCTGTGTCCCTCCTTTCAGCTATTACACTGATGGAACCATGGCCCCCAAGAAGCTGCAATTAACCCAAGAACCTCGTGCTAGACGAGGGAAAGCCTGGTGCCTGGAGCAGCCACAGGAGGAGCTTGTCTCCTAGAGAGAGACCTCACAGAGCTCTGACAACGTGTCAGCACGCTTTGTAAGACAGACTGGAGGTTAGATAATGACGGGCCAGCTCTGGGCATGACCACACTTTGGTCAGGACAGTTAAGGTTTATCGAACCCTGGCCCTCTACTTAAATGTCACCCCAAAGATGGACCGTGCCTCTGTAATTTTTCTTCCTCCCAATATGGTCACATTGAATAAATCTTTTCCCACTTTTCACTGTTATTCCTCTACTTAGTTGGTTTTACTGACACTGGCTGAGCCCAGCTTGTTAGGGCTACCAAGGGCCTGGACTCTCATCCTATCAGCTCTGATGATAGAGTGGGTTTCCAGTTTCTTACATCTCAGGATAGAAGGGAAATAAAAATGATTATCTGGTGTCATAGAAGATTTATTGATGTACTTACTTAAGAAATACTAAGTTACAGGCTGGAGAGATGGCTCAGAGGTTAAGAGCACTGACTGCTCTTCCAGAGGTCCTGAGTTCAATTCCCACAACCACATGGTGGCTCACAGCCATCTGTAATGAGATCTGATGCCCTCTTCTGGTGCGCAGGCAAATATGCAGACAGAGCAGTGTGTATGTAATAAAAATAAGAAAATAAATAAATAAATAAAAAAGAAAAAGAAATACTAAGTTACAGGAAAGTAGAACTGAGCTGAAGGGGGCGCTGCCTCAAATCCAACTCCAGACAGGTCACGCCCTAACCAGATTTCCCGGAAATGGTAAGGTGGAGCCTAATCATAGCTAGAGTTCAGGTTCACCCAGGCTATGTTTCCTTTGAGATTTGCCTGTCAGTGCTGCTCATTAAGCCTCCTTCCAGAAAGAGCATAAGTCTGCCATGATAACAGTGACCTAAAGAGCAGTTCTGGTCTATGTCAAAGATAACAGCGGCAGGTTCTCTGCCCAGTGATCCTGCCATTTGCCCAGCTGCAACAGAACAAAACAACAAAAACCAAGCCAACCAAAACCAAAACAAAAAACTCCAATACTTTCTGCTTCTGTAACACCTGTTTAATAGGGGCCGGAGAGATGGCTCAGTGGTTAAGAGAACTGGCTACTTTTGCAGAGGATCCGGGGTTCAGTTCCCAGCAGCTACATGGCAGCTCACAACCATGTGTAACTCCAGTTCCAGAGATCCGACGCCCTCTTCTGGCCTCCACGGGAACTGCATGCCTGTGATTCGCAGACAGACCAAACACCCAAGGACATCAAATAATAACAAGTAACAAGTAATAACAGTAACAAGACATTTTTAAAAGCCCTGCTTAATTGTTCACGTTGTAACTTGGGGTGGGGACTTAAAGAGCCACCTGCGGGTGCCTATATAAAGTGTAACAACTTTCTATTGGGGGCGGTTCCTCTTTGGGCATTAGCCAGAACCAGTTGCATGCTACAATTAAAACATTTTTTTCCTTGTTAATCTGAGTGCTTGGAGTGATTTCTCCCAGGGAGGGCTTAACCTGCCATTAGGAAGGAAACAGGTGTGTGAAGAAGGAAGTTAGTTAGAAAACAAAGCACCTCCCAGGGACAAAGCCCAGCAGAGTAGGGAAGAATTTTAGAAGCTCAGGGGTAAAATATAGAGCTGTAACTTCACACTTTGAAGGCAACCTTCAAGATTGGCCCAGAGTTCTTGCTCTCTGTCTGTCCATATAGCTCTACGAATAGCACCGCCGCGCACCCCTTGTGTTATTAGCTGCCTGAGTCTTCAGAGTGGTGTGTATGCTAGTGTTATAAAAAGCCTGAAGTCAGGGCTGGAGAGATGCCTCAGAGGTTAAGAGCACTGACTGCTCTTCTAGAGGACCTGAGTTCAATTCCCAGCACCCACATGGTGGCTCACAACCATCCGTTATGAGATCTGGTGCCCTCTGCTGGTGTGCAGATATGCATGGAAGCAGAATGTTGTATACATAATAAATAAATAAATAAATAAATAAATAAATAAATAAAAAAGCCTGAAGTCATTCAGAAGTTTTGTTAAAATTTAATTAATTTTGTGTGTGTGTGAGTGTTGGAGAGTGACATGATGCGTGTAGGGTCCAGAGGACAGCTTTGGGGAATCAGCTTTCTCCTCCCAATACCAACTCCAGAGATCAAAAGCAAGTTGTCAGGCTTGTGTGACAAGTGTTTTTACGTGCTGTGTTGCCTTGCTGGACCCAGTGGCCTGCTGAGATCTGTCAGTGTCCTGCCCTAAATTAGCTCATATTTTGTAGCATGGTGGTTTTTCAGATAATTTCTTGCCCTGGGGGACTCCATTTTATAAGCATTTTTTTAAACGTGTATTTTTGTGTGACTCTATGGTGTGTGTGTGTGTGTGTGTGTGTGTGTGTGTGTGTGTGTGTGTTGCTGCCAGGCCTTCTGACACGCCCCCCCCCAATTCTCTACCTTATTCTACCACACAGTGACCCTCAAGGCCATGTTCAGGGGCCTGACTCTGTACCCGGAGTCTGAAGCAAGTCCCTTGCCCCTACCTTACAATGGTCTTGGGTGGCAGCCGCAGTCAGGAGGTCACCCATGCACAGTAGAAGGGCAGTTCTGGGGTGCTCAGCCTGGTAGGCTCCCCAGGTCTTCATGGAGTACCTCATCAAATATGGTGGGCGAGTTTCTGAACCCCTGTCCGTTTTTCAGGGTCATGTCATTCGAAGGTGAAGTAGGCCTGACTCTGAGGGGCCAGTGGCCGGCTTGGTTTCCAGTCAGACGCTTCAGTTGCTTTCGCTTCTCCTCTGGGTCTGAAACTGTGGCACCAGGCGGGCCATGTTGCATATCTGCCTGTCCTCGGCAGCTGCCATGGCTCATCCCTGCTTCCAACTTACTTTATGGTTTCTTTTCAAATTCAGTATTTACAGGTATGAGAAAGCACAGCAAACACAGTTCACATCCCCTCTGGCCTTCTACAACTTTCTATATATCTTCAATCCGTTCCTCAACTCTTCAGACATTTTTACTTCAGACAAATTCCTCTTTCCTTTTCCCTCTCTTTATTATTCCACTCTCCTGCCTTCTTTCTCCCTTTCCAGTCAACATAAAATGTTTACCAAAAACCTTTGTGTGGTTTCCCTCAGTCTTGCCCTTCTTTTTTGTTTTTGTTTTTTGTTTTTTTTTTTTCTCAGCTCTCAAGCTAACCCGCCTTCCTTTTGGAGTTTCTCTGTTGTTATACACCCTAGCTGCTTCTTCTACGAGTTCAGGCAGTGAGTTTCCTGTCTAGCCATCTGTTTTCTGAAGCTTCTTTCTAGTGTCTGGAGCAGCCTGGTTCACAAAGGCTAGGATCACAGCTGCTGTGCTGGTGGCTGTCTCGGGAGCTATTGGCGGATAGGCTCTGAGTGCCTCAGTCAGCCTCTCTAAGAAGGCTGCTGGGGACTCAGATGGTTCCTGTAGAACACCATTTTGGTCAAACTGGTGAGTTACCTCGTGGCAGCCCCGAGCCCTCCCATTAGAGTCTGGTGGTAGATTTAAGGATCTCCTTACCTCAGGGTGAACTGAAGAAGGGAAGATTCTGGTTTTCCCACGTACACAGGTCAGTCGTGGCAAAGGGCTCATTCCCTTGTTCATCCCTGGGACTCAGCGCGTGGAGGGGTAAGGCCTGGTTCACGTCCAGGAGCCTCTCAGGTGTACAGCGGGCTGGCCATCGCCTCAGCAGGAAGGTGTGTGTGTGTGTGTGTGTGTGTGTGTGTGTGTGTGTGTGTGTGTGTGTATGTGTGTGTGTGTGCGCGCGCGCGTGTTTCCAGTTGAAGGTTCAGGGACAAGGTGAATGATAGATAGGGTGGTGATGAGAGGAGTTCTTCCTCCATCTCCCTTTGAAGGACTGGGGGGTGGGGGAGGGAGCAAATCTCTTGGGCTCCCCCTCCTTCTTCAGACTGAAAACCTGTGAGTCTTTTGGCCATAGAGACGGGACAAGAGGCTTAAGCCATGGTTGGGGTGGGTAACAGACCACTCAGAGATGTAGGGAATTTGGTCGGGGAGCCCTTAGTTTTTCCTATAAGAGATAAATCAAAGGTGCCTCTGGGGCCAGTTAGTGTTAAAGGCAGGCCATTCTAATTCTCATAGGCTTTTCAGGCAGCTGGACTTTAGATTGTCCAATCCATCAAAGCGTCCACAGCCTTTGAGGTCCTTAAAGAAGTCCTTAAAGTTATCAAGGAACTGGCTCAGTGGAGTGGGGTGCCTAGAGGCTTGGCCCATGATCTTAGCGTGTCTAAATCACCAAAACAGAGGGATAAACACAACGAAACACACACACACACACACACACACACACACACACACACACACACACACACACGCAAACCAGACAGACAGCTATATACAGATCTGAAAAGGAGGCACCAAATTAATGGCATTTCATGCTAGCAACCCTCTCAACCTCACCTGAGGAACTAGAGAGATCCAATCCCCACCCAACGGGTCTCCTGACCCACCCATAGTTCTGGGGTGTCTCCCAGTCACCCCAACCTGTGATCCACCACATGCCCACTTGAATCTTATGCTAGTCTCAGAGAAGAAGCTCCAATAGCTAGAAACAGAAACCAGAACATGCCCAGACAAATCAGAAAATTATGTGATGTTTGTGCCCCAAGACTCAATGGAGGGGGGTCGTGGTAGGTTTGGTGATCCCAGATGAGCCCCAAAAGTTGTGCCCAGAGTCCGGATCCCCCCCACCAAAAAAAAAAACCCACCAAGAGACCAGATCTGATGCAAAAGCAAAGAGTCTTTTTAATTACAAGTTAACTTGGGTCTTCTGTTCGTCTGGACAGTGGTGGAGCAGGAGAGACCCCGAGTTACAGTGGGGTAGGGCACATATTGGGGGGTAGGAGGGGCATCCGAGGGTCTGTAAGTTGCATAGTAACAGTCTCAGGATTGGCACACCTCCAGGCTGGGGGAACCTGTCCTGAGTTGAATGGTTTGGCTGCAGCTGTAGAAAGGTTGCTATGCCTGGAGGCCACCTGAGGGCTGTTGCTACACTCTGTGTTCCGCTATTATCAGTAAGGCACATCCAAAGCTGTCAGCTAAATTCTGATTGGTTCCTTACCGCATAGAGGGTATCTGGCAGTTTCTTCCCAGTACTTAGGGCAAGTTCGGACAAGGTCGGACAAGGTTGGAGGCTCAGCACATCCTGCTGAGTCAGGGGCCTACATTGAACTATGTCTTTTCTGAAGCCTGTATGGCTGCCAAAGTGCGGGGGTGGGGGTGTGGGGGGTGAAGGGAGGTGAGGGCGTGGCCATTGATGAGCTTCAATAGATGGTAAGAGGTCTACATAACTAAGCAGCTGTGGTCAAGGTGTGGTCCTGTGATGAGGAATGTCCTTCTATATATGTTTCTCTGATTGGTTGATGAACAAAACACTATTTGGCTGATAGAGGCAGGAAGATAGGCGGGGCTAGGAGACGAGGAGAATTCTGGGAAATGTAGGCAGAGGGAGATGACAAACAGCTGCCATGTAGCTGGCAAAGAAGTAACAGGTCTGGGCATTCTCTGGTAATCCAAGACCATGTGGATTCTAGATTCTAGATCTATAGAAATGGGTTAATTATTGAGTCAGAGCTAGCCAGTAAGAAGCCCTAGCCATCTGCCAACAGTTTTAAAATTAATATAGCATCTGTGTGTTTATTTGGGGCTGAGGACAGTGGGACCTGTGAAGAAAGAAACATTCAGCAACAGTCCTGCCAATCATAGACCCATCTTCCTCTTGGCTTTGGTCTGTAAAGAAATAATAGGAACAGCCAACTGCTCAAAGATCTTCTGTACTCCGAAGGCACTGAGCCGCGACAGACTTGGGGAGGGTGGGGAGCAAGCAATGTTTACTGAGTGTGCCAAATGAAGTAGTCACATGTGCTGTCATACATTGGTTCTCTTAGCGCGTGGCCCTGGAGCAGCAGCACCCCACAATTTAGTGGTTTCCTATTCGTTATGTGGCCTCCCAGGCCACCCCAGAGATAGCCAATCATCGCAGTGTGCACTTTGCAAGTTGCTCCCGGCATGCTCCCTTGCACAAGTGAAATCGAAAAAGCGCTGCCATAGCCACTGTGGTAAGTGCTCTGCAAACGCCTTCAAGAAGGAACGACCCAGATGGAAACGAAGGAAGCACTTGGTGAGAAAGTACCAGAGCCTTAGAAAGAAAACGGAGGTAGGAATTAACCTTTGAACTTTATTTGGGAGGTCAGAAGAGGGCATCGGATCTCCTGGAACTGCCCTTTTGAGGGAGAATGGGTACCTTTCAGACCTGACTGGTTGTTTATAGAAAAGATGTACAAGGCAAAACAAAACAGTTGTATGTGGGAACTTACATACTTTGTAGAGGGAGGAAACCGGCTGAGAACAGCTCTGTGGTGCAATGCTTGTATATGGTGTGTGGAGATGATGTCCGCATCATGAAGCAGTCTTGGTCAAGGTCATCATTGAGCATCGCCTCTATTCTGGTTCTACCGGGTGATAGGACAAGCTGGCTCTCAGGAGAACTTTCTCTGGGGTAGACGTATTGCCCATCATGGGCAATCAAGCTCACCTGGGGTCAGTCTGTTCTGCAAGGTTCTGCCCTTCCTGGAATTCAAGGTAACTAGGTTTAGGTGAACAGAGCAGTGGTGTGTCTCTGGGGCCCTGAGTCTTGAAGGGGATGGGTGCTTGCGTGAGCAGGAGCTCCTTGAGTGACAACAGGTTTTCTGATCCAAAGTAGACAGTTGCAAAATGAAGGTAACACTGGGCTTTCCCCTTGCTTCAGCTACCTTGTGGGCTTTTTAGCAGAGCAGCCTCTAGATGTCCATTTTAAAACACCGATGGAGAGGGGAGTGCTGGCATGGGGCTCATTGAGAGAGCACGCATTTAGCATCCCCAGGACCCCAAGTAAAAACCTAGCAATGAAAATCCTTGATATGTACCCATTTATAACCCCTGATATAAACCCCTTTATAATATAACCAAGGGTTGTGGGCTGACAGCCAGCACTGAGATGGAGATAGGGGATAAGGAGATGTGTAGCTGTGTGTTTGCAGGTCTGTGGAGGGTGGAGACGTACCTGCTAAGGCTGGATAGACATGCCTAGGGAAGAGAGAGGCAACCCCTTGTAACAAGTCGCCATGTGACTGTTCAAATGGTGAAGACCCAAGACCACCCAATGAGAGGCCCGGGCCTCAACAGAACCGCAGCCATGACACAAAGACCTGGGCAAGAGGCAGCCTCTTCCAGTCAGGAAGGCATGATGCCCTGACCTTCCCCTGACCTTACCCCAAGGCTAGTCAAGGCTTGACCCAATCCCAAGTCTGTAGCTATGCAGGTTTGGAGGGCTCGAGTCAATCCCAAGTCTGTAGCTATGCAGGTTTGGAGGGCTGGAGTAAATCCCAAGTCTGTAGCTATGCAGGTTTGGAGGGCTCGAGTCAATCCCAAGTCTGTAGCTATGCAGGTTTGGAATTCCCCAAGCCCCCCTCCCTCATGTCAACCACTGTAACCGCCCCCACCACCACCACTTCAAGCAACTGGGGTCTCTCTCTCTCTCTCTTGCTGCTGCTGCTGCTTCCTTGAATGGATGGAGAGGCCCAAGTTAACTCATAATAAAGACTCTTTGCTTTTGCATCAGATTAGGTCTCATGGAGGTGATTTGGGGATCCAGACTTTGGGCACAACACCAAAACCACTGGGGCCAACATAGCTGACCATGATGAGGGATGTGAGTAAACTACTTTTTATTTCAATAGAATGCCACTTCTATATCATCAGCCTTGCAAAATCACCTCTTCCCACAAGATATATGACATCATGCCTCTTGTGAAACTCTATATGAGATTTTTTTAATTTGTAATTATGAGTGTGTGTGTGTGTGTGTGTGTGTGTGTGTGTGTGTGTGTGTGTGTGTAGTACCACAAGAGACCAGAAGAGGGCATCTGATCTCCTGGAGCTGCAGTTAACAGGCAGATGTGTGTGTGCCTCCTGATGTGGATGCCGGGATCTGAACTTGGGTCCTCTTCAAAAGCAGTAGGTTCTACTAACTAGCCATCTTTGTAGGGAAAAGGGGCCAGCCAAAGCAACACACCCTGAGCAAAGTCAAGAGAGACACACTTAGTCCCTGCAACCAGAGCCAAAGAAATGCACCCCGACCCTAAAACTAGTGCCAAAGAAACACACTTTGGCCCTAGAATCAAAAACAGTGAAAGAAATACACCCTGGCCATGAAAGTAGAGCCAAAAGGCTAAAAAGGGCCAGTGAAAGAAACATACTTTGGCTCTGAAACCAGAGCCAAATCTGCCCCTTGACAAATTATGCAGGAAACCAACCAATCCCTGCATAGGACAAACGAACCAATCTCTGAGCAAAAAACTAACCAATCCCTGAGCATGAGATCTAGCCAATCTGAGCTCAGGAACTGAAATCTGACCAATCCCTACCCTGGAAATCTTCTCCCTGGAAAACCCCCACCCCTAAGAAGCCCTATATAAACCCTGTGCCTGTTCAGTTCGCTGCTGTCTTCTTCCACACTGGCAGAGGCAGCCACTCTCCTGGATTCTTCCATCCTGATAAATCTCTTGAATGAGGTTTGAGTGATGACCTTCCTTCACCTGAATGGAGTGGAGGAGACAAGTAACAACTTTTTGCTAGAGTCAAAGCAGAGCAGGGCTGTAGTAACACTTTCTCCTGGAAACTTTCCCCTAGCAAAGTGTAGTAGTTACACTCTGGGACCTGAGCCCAACTGTAACAACTTTGCTGCAGAAACCCCCCTGTGATTGAGCAGAGCTGTTACACTGGGGAAGCCTTTCTCTGGAGCACCGCTGTAAGCTGCTACATTTTCTGTGACCTGTGGTATCCTTGACTCCCCAGTTTCAGATTACTTTTCCATCAGAGCTGTAACACTTAATATTCTGTGGCTCCTGAGTGCTAGAATACTTTTCCATCCAAGCCATAACACTTAGAATCTTTCCATCCAAGACTCCCCATGTAAGGACACAAAAGGGGAGTAAGCTCTCCTGGGGAAAACTCGAACCACTGTGCAATTCCTAGCCCTTCTGTCTTTAAACTTGGTCTAAAGCTGCTTGCTACCCAGGATGCTGTGACCTCTCCCACAAAACCTGGACTCACCCCATGAACGTGTGCTTTCCCCCAGTTCCGATCTTGATCTCTCTGAATTCTTTCTTTCTCTGTTAGTGATAAGAACCTGGAAGCCTCGAGCCTCACTCCACTCTGAGACCTTCCCAAGCCTCCACCCACTTGGGAACACCATCAAGTGTTCTCTCTGAAGGTCAAGCCTAAATCTGATTAAACTTCAGAGAGGTAACTAGTGCTTGAGGGAGGGCGATGCAGAATAGCTCAACGAAGGAGTTGACTGAAGCCAGGGGATGGCAGGCTTCTGTGAGAGAAATCTAGAGCACGGCTAACCCAGCTCCCTATCAGAAACACTGTGGGGAGAAGGACATAGGAAAAGCAAGGGTCACGACCAAAAATGCATTCAAGGGCACACTGCTGCAAACCAGTGCAAACATGGTGTCTTCCTGCTGGGCTGGACACATCCACCACAGAAGAAAAAGAGATCTAGGAGATGCTAAAGAAAAGGTGCACACTAACACACTTTTTATTAAAAAAGTATAAATTAGCCAGGAGTTGGTGGCGCACGCCTTTCATCCCGGCACTTGGGAGGCAGAGGCAGGCGGATCTCTGTGTGTCTGAGGCCAGCCTGGTCTCCAGAGCAAGTTCCAGGACAGTCAGGGCTATACAAAGAAACCCTGTCTCAAAAAAAAAAAAAGTATAAATTGAGTCCTGTCTTAATTTGTGTGTGTGTGTGTGTGTGAGTGTGTGTGTGTGTTGTGTTGTGTGCCTGGGCCCACAAGTGCTTAGTGTCTATCTCAAAGTCTAAGGATTTGCAGCTTAGAGTCTTTAGCAGCTTTAAGTCTAAGGGGCTGTAGGTGTGGCTCAGTGGTAGAGCCCCTGCTTAGAATCCCCCAGTGAGGGGTTGGGGGTGTGGCTCAGTGGTAGAGCCCCTGCCTAGAATCCCCCAGTGAGGGGCTGGGGACGTGGTTCAGTGGTAGAGCCCCTGCCTAGAATCCCCCAGTGAGGGGCTGGGGATGTGGCTCAGTGGTAGAGCCCCTGCCTAGAATCCCCCAGTGAGGGGCTGGGGGTGTGGCTCAGTGGTAGAGCCCCTGCTTAGAATCCCCCAGTGAGGGGCTGGGGGTGTGTCTCAGTGGTAGAGCTCCTATCTAGAATCCCCCAGTGAGGGGCTGGGGGTGTGGCTCAGTGGTAGAGCTGCTTACCATCATGTGGGAGGGCCTGGGTTGACTCCCCAATGGCACACACACACACACACACACACACGATGGGAATGAACTCTGTATGTTTATCTTATTGATTATTGAATAAAAAACTGTTTGGCCAATGAGACAGCAAGTTAGCCGGGACTAGGAGTCAAAGAGGATTCTGGGAAATGTAGTAGAGAAGTGCTGATCCAGGCAGGAAGTGACATAGCAAGGAGACTCATATTTAAGCGAAGGAGAAACAGGAAGTGTCCCTTTTCCCCTCCACTCTCCCTCTAGCGGCAAGGAGGGAAACCAATGGAAAGTGTCAGATAAGATAAGTCTTATAAAATATATAGATTTATGATAATTAAGACTGAGCTAGCAGATGAGAATCCAAGCCATTGGCCAAGCAGCATTTGTACTTAATATAAGTCTGTGTATTATTTTGTCCATCCACACAGTGGGCAGAACTCGGGCGGCTTTTGGCAGAAAGATTTATCGTAACACACACACACACACACACTCTTAGCTTTTTTAAAAAAAGAATTATTGTAGTTTTAAAATTGAGTCTTCACCTTAAAGGTTTATAATGATAAGTTTATAGATTTAGTGACAAACTGGTATTTGTTTCATAATAATCCAGTATGGTGAGAGCGCCAGGCTAACAAAGTTGCTAATTATGAAAGCTGTATGACAGATATGGGAAGCTTCACTACACTGTATTCCAACCTTCATGTACTATAAATTTTCTATAATCAAAGTTTTGACATATCTTATTTTGAGACAGGATGTAACTGTGCAGTCTGGGCTGTTCTTGAAGAATCCATGTAGCCAGGCTGGCCTCAAACTCATCATCACTTTGCCGCAGCCTCCTGAGTGCTGGGCTTGTTATTAACTACCTTATAACAAAATTTATAGAGAAGACCCAGGGCCTGGAGAGATGGCGAAGTGGCTAAGAGCACTGACTGTTCTTGCAGAGGTCACAGGTTCATGTCTAGCACCCACGTGGCAGATCATAAACTTAACTCCAGTCCCAGGTGAAATCTGATGCCCCCTTCTGGTATTTTTAGGAACTGCAGGCATACTTATAAAAAGTAAAAATAAATCTTAAAGAAAGAATGCTTTGGAGATCAGAAGAGACAGACAAACTTGTGCTCTTTCTTTGTCTTTTTGTCTCTCTGTCTCTCTGTCTCTCTGTCTGTGTCTCTGTCTCCGTCTTTGTCTCTTTCTCTTTCTCTCCCTACCACCTTGATAGTAAAAGGCCTGCATTGGGAACACTGTCATTCACCTTGGTTTGGGTGTAGGTTCTGAAGTCTGGGAATGCAGGTTGGGTGGGAGGATGGAGAGCCACAGACAAGGCTGAGAAGTTTCTGTTTGGTCTCGTGGCCACTGCTGGAGCCAAAGGAAGAAAGCTGGACTGTAACATTAGGTTCTGAGGTAAGGGGATGCAAACCCTTAGACTCTGAGGCGGGTCCTGAGCATTTGTGTGCCTGAGTACACAGTGCATGCACACACACACCCACACCCACACCCACACACACACACACACACACACTTACATACACACTGTAAATTGAGCCAGAACTTTACTATGTAGCCCAGGCTAGCCTTGAACTCTCTAGCCTCCTGCTTCAGTCTCCCAACTATGGCATCATGCTCTGCTCCTAAATAGCTCTTTATCAATTACATTCTGAAATATCAATCTTTTATTACTATTTTAAATTTTGGGGGTTATTTTTGAGACAGGGTTTTTCTGTGTAGCTTTGAAACCTGTCCTGAAACTCACAGAGATCCGCCTGCCTCTGCCTCCCGAGTGCTGGGATTAAAGATGTGTGTCTTATATTATTAATACTAATTTCATCTCAGTTTTTTTTAAACACCTGCTGATGTGAATGTTGGACAGTTACAGACTGGAGAATGGCTTCTACTGGATGGCTGTGGCAGAGCCTGGCTTGGCTGAAGCTTTGCAAGGCTCTCAGCCCAGTGACGGGTGTGGAATAAAAATGTTGTAAAATCGTGCAAACATCCTTTACAGATTGCGTCCTTCTGAAGAGCTGTGTGCTTCCTGGAGCTCAGCCGGTAGGAGGGAGACGTCGACGCCAAATCACACCTGCCACCTCAAAGGGAATGAGCTAAATAAATGACCATGGCCTGGAAACACAGATTCAGCTTGCCCCAGATACCGTGTTCCAGTGTGGTTAGATTTTTAGTTACATAACTGAAGAAAGTCATAAATCAAGGCAGTTTTCAAATATGTTGGTGGAAGCATCAGGCAGGCGGCAGCTAACACAACAGGGCAGCCTTTGTTGGTGGCCTCAGATGCTGTCTGGCTGCATTCTTAGCATTTGACCGGTAGAAGGTAGGGATCTGCTAAGTTACATTGCAAAAGGCTACCTTAAAGTCACAGAAATGTCAGGCCTTGGCCAGCCATGGTGGCACATGCCTTTTAATCCCAGTGCTAGGGAGACAGAGGCAGGTGGATCTCTGACTTCAAGGCCAGCCTGGTCTACATACTGAGTTCCAGGTCAGCCAGGGCTACATACTGAGACAGTGTCATGTACCAAAAAAGACATTAGATGTGTCAGAGTTGAGCACACAGTTGAGCACAGGTGGCTACCCCCCCCCCAACTTCAGTTCACAGAGACACACAATAAAGATAGGGAAAAAAAAAACTTTAGAGCACAATAAATACATTGGACAAGGAAACAAACAGTGGAAGCCCATGCTGCTCATTGCAGTACCAAGTTCTCTGAGCTCTGAGACTGGGTGGCTGACCGAGTCATGACCTCTGACTGAAGGGACCAGCTCCCCATTTCAGCAGCCATAACAGCCAAACACGCATTTGTCTGACCTTGTCTTAGACACTAAGGTCAGATGCCTGCCTCGTGGCAAGGAACCAATCAGAAGTTAGCTGGTGGTGCTGTGCTTTAAGGCTCTGGGTGTGCTTTAAGGACAAGCGCACAGCAATGACTCGCAGAGCATAGCAACCACCCTGGGAGGGCCTATGGGCCATAACAACCAGTTGGCCAATCAACACAGGGCAAGCCCTCCAAGCCTGGAGGCACACCAATCCTGAGCCTCTGCGTAGCCCTAGACACTCCCCTTACGCTGCCCTACAAGATCTCTATGCAGCCTGTTCTAGCCATCCGCCATGGCGGGTGGATGAAAGGCCCGAGCTAACACGGGGTTAGCTCGTTAAACAACAATAAAGCCTCATGCAGTTTGCAGCAAGCTTTCGAATCCGCCTGGTGATTGGGGTGACCTCGGTCCTGGGCTGAGACCCTGGAGGCCTGAGTTTTCCGGGGGTCTAACATGACCAAACCAGAACAGGGGCTCCAGGATGTGTCACCCACTTTTCTGTTGCTATGATCAAACACTATGACAGAGGCGACTTACAAAATGAAGGGTTTATTTGGGCTTATGGTTCCAGAGGGATGAGAGTCCATCTCAGAGAAGAAGTGGCAGGCATGGTGGCCGGAGCAGGATGCTGGTGGCTGACATCTTGAATTGCAAGCACTAGGCAGAGAGAATGACTCTAAATGTCTTTAGGCTCTCAAAGCCGGTGACACACCTCCTCCCATAAGTCCACACTTCCACCCCAGATGGCCTGACAGTATGGGGGACATCTCATTCAAAGACCACACAGGCTAATAAAACACCCCCTGCAAAGGGCCTGAAGCACAGATGATAGTTCCCTGCAGAAAGACAGCACCCCAGCAGAGAATTGTCAGCACTGGCAGGCAGGCAGCCAGCACAGCCACCTGCAGCTGGGGAGCCCCCTTTCAAGTGGAGGGGAGCCCCTTCCACTCCTGACTATATGCTAGAAAAGACACTGAGGATGAGCCAGCCTGGAGGAAAACTGGCGAGTTTATTAAGTGGACAGAGTCACACAGGAAAAGGACAGTACACAGTCCCAAGATGCAAAGTGGCTTTTTCCTCAAGACAGGTCAGCTTGGATGTCAACAGTGGCATCCGTGGGAAGCATGGGTTTGGAACACAGCAATTGTGCAGGGCTCCCATGGATATGAACCAAACATGGCATTTCAAGTTGCAATAAGACTAGGTACCTCCCCTCTTAGTAAGACTGGACCAGATAACTCAGTATGAGGGAAAGGGTCCCCAAAAGCAGGCAGAATAGTTAGAGACAGCCCCTGCTCCTATTATTAGGAGTCCCACAAAGAGACAAAGCTACACAGCTGTCACATATAGGTAAAGGGTCTAGGTCAGTCTCGTGTAGGCCCCCTGGTTGTTGCTTCAGTCCCTGTGAGCCCAGGTTAGTTGATTCTGTGGGTTTCTTTGTGGTGTCTTTGACCCTTCTGACGCCTACAATCCTCCCCCGCCCACCTCCTCTGCAGGATTCCCTGAGCTCAGCCTCCACTTTGACTTCCTGGGTTACTTCTTTCTGTGAGAGCATCTTATCATAACCACAGAAATGACACTAAGGAAGGGAAGACGTGGACAGCAGTGTGTCAAAGTGTTCCCCTCAATTTGATAGCCCTGACTGAGGCAGACACAGATTTTTATTTATTTCATTTTACTTTTTTTTTTTTTAAGACAGTCTAACTGAGTAGCCCTGGATGGCTTAGAACTCGCTCTGTAGACCAGGCTGCCCTGGAAATCACAGGGATCCGCCCACCTCTGCCTCCTGAGTGCTGGCGTCAAAGGTGTGTGCCACAATGTCTGGCTTTCATTCCAAACTCAATTACCCAACTACTGCAATTACTGTGCTGCACAACATACAGCAATAATCTCCACGCGCATGTGCAGGTCGCAGATGGCCACAATGGGTTAAAGCTCCAAGGAACTTGAAGGGTTTTCAAAGAGTCTGGAGAAGTCAAAACAGAGACGCAGATGGGGACACGGGGGTCTGTGTCAATAGATAACCATTCAGGATGGGCCTGGAGAGGCTGCTGCGGCCGCCGGCTGGAGTCACAGGCTGCAGGGTCAGAGCTGAATCGCCCAGTTGAGTCCAGATGCAGGGAAGAATGCAGCACGTGGTCCAGACCAACAAATGGACAGATGGATGGACAGCAAGTCCATGCAGGGAGGGTGGACAGCAAGTCCATGCAGACAGACTGACGGACAGCAAGTCCATGTGGATGGACTGACAGACAGGTGGATTACAATTTGAGGATAACACATCAACAGTGGGGAATGAGCTGAGTCTAATGACCCAAGTTCGATCCCCAGAACTCACCTGACGTGGCAGGAGGGGAGAACTGACTCCTGCAGATTGTCCTCTGTGGCCTGAGTCACCCTCTTAATAAATCAATAAAATATAATAAAGAAGATTTAAGGAGTTGATTTGTAAACATTTATTTGTGTTTTTTTTTTTTAGATTTATTTATTTTATGTATATGGTGCCCTATCGACTTGTACACCTGCAGGCCAGAAGAGAGCATCAGATCTCATCACGGATGGTTGTGAGCCACCATGTGGTTGCTGGGAATTGAACTCAGGACGTCTGGAAGAGCAGTCGGTGCTCTTAACCTCTGAGCCATCTCTCCACATTCATTTGTTTTTAAAGATTTATTTTATTTACGTGTCTCTCCGTGTCTGTATGATTATTTGCCACGTGTGCAAAGGTGCCAGCCCAGGCCAGAAGGGAAAGCTGGACGTCCTGGAGCTACAGGCAGCTAGCAGTGAGTCCCCCGAGGTGGGTGCTGGGAGAAGAGCAGCGAGCCCTCGTCACAGCTGAGACATCTCTCCAGCCCCGTGAATTTCCTTTTGTTTCCCGCTGAAATGAGAACCTAATGACAATAGGGAAATTGTTTAGGAACAACTACCCATCAATTGAGGGTGCGTACAAGAGGACGCAACGCCATCAGAACCCTGGAAACTGGAAAACGGAGGAAGGAGTAGCAACTGGAAACGGGCTTGGCCATCCACTGACCCTTGGACTGAAAGCTAACAGTGGGGAAAGTCAAGCATCGACTAAGATCCTACTGCGAATCCCACAGGAGACCCAGGAACTGGGGTGGCAGCCGTGCCTCTGGAAATGGGGGCACAGCACGAGGCTCTTCTGTGGAAAGTGAATTCGATGAGGTCTGACTGTGGAATGTCTGCCTGTGCTTGAACACCCGGCTCCCAGCAGGGGCCGCTGCTTGGGGGAGCCTGCAGGCTGTTTGGGAGTGTCTCCTTAGGAGCTGGGCCCCCGGGGCCAGTCCACAGCAGGGCTATTGGCTTCCTGATCCGCTGAGGCCTGCTGCAGCAACCACGGAAAGGTAACTCATTATTCTGGCTTCATTTCCGTCAAGCCCCATAGGAGAGGAAAGGGTTTCTTTGGCTTGGAATTCTAAGTCACAGTCCGTCGTTTTAGGCAAATCAAGGCAGGAACTCAACAAGCAACTGGGCGTCTCACATTCACGGTCAAGAGCGAAGAGAGACTGCACACGTCTTTGCTTGACTATACTCAGGGCACAGTCGGCCTCCGCTGTCAACTCCACACAGCCCAGGGTCGCCTGGGAAGAGGGGACCACACCTGGGCACCGGCCTCCATCAGACTGGCCCATGCCCACACCCGTGAGACTCTTTTAAACTGCTAATTGACGCAGGAGGACCCAGTTCACCGTGGGCAGGGTCACCCTGGGCTGTGGAAGAAAGCAGGCTGAGCAAGCCATGGAGAGAAACCTGTGAAATGAAGTAAACCCTTTGCTCCCCAAATTGTTGGTTTTGGTCGTGACGTTATTACAACAGAAGGCAAACGGATATCTCAGCTAGCTTTTTTTAACTTCTTCTCTTTTTTAAAGATTTATTATGTATTATCAAAAGCCACAGAGAAACCCTGTCTCTGAACCACGCCCCCCCCCCCGGAAAAAAAAAAGATTTATTACGTACAGTGTTCTGCCTTCATTACAGATGGCTGTTAGCCACCATGTGATTGCTGGGAATTGAACTCAGGACGCCTGGAAGATTAGCCAGTGCTCTTAACCTCTGAGCCATCTCTCCAGCCCACTTTTTTTTTTTTTTCACTGTTATGCAGTTCAGGGCCATGAGATGGTACTACAGAGGGCTGGGTCAGTTACCTAGGGAGCTGGTCCTCAACAGCCATGCCCACAGGGCACCCCCATCTAACTGATCCCTCCACGGAGGGGAGGCTCTCTTCCTAGACCACTCATCCAGACGCCCAGATACCTTCCCTCTTGTCAGATGTGAGGTCAATAGCTAGCTCTCTGGAGAGAAAAGCTGGCTGTGGAATGCTTGTCAGCAAGCTCAGTTGGAGAAGGGAAGGTAGGGGCTTGAGTGGAAGCTCCTGCTTTCCTTTCTTTGACTCCAGCTCCCCTCTCCCCCTGGCAAATTCAAGGACTGTTCTTTAGAAAATCTGGTTGGCCCAAGAAGAAACATCCCTAGTACCTCAGAGCTTCCACAACTTGGCAGTCCAGTCAAATCGTATTATGTGAAGCCTAATTCTCAGGTTTATCGCCTCTGTTTTACCTTGCGATGCTTGTGGAAGGCAGCCTTGGAGATGGCCAGCAGTTCCCGCCTGCTGTCAATCACACCCTTAGCCATCCTCCCTCTCTTCAAGAATGGGCTGAGAAGAGATAGCAAAAGCGTGTGTGAGGAGACAGCACCTTCTTCCTTCTGTCTGCCATTCTTGCTTCGGTTTGTTTTGGTTTTGAGACAGGGTTTACTTGCGGTAGCCCTGGCTGTCCTGTAACTCTGTAGACCAGGCTGGCCTTGAACTCACAGAGATCCTCCTGCCTCTGCCTCCAGAGTGCTGGGACTAAAGGCGTCACCACAGCCACCCTGCTGCCAGCACACTTCTTAAAGACATGGTGAAATAAATATTTACTTGAAAAGAGGTGGAAGCTGTTGCCACCAGGAAGAGGGAAAGGACCATGTTGGAGGGTTAGGGATCAGGATGCTATTATTTCTCAGCAAACTCTGTCTGACCTGCTATACTACTCATATGTAGATATGGTGTGTGTGCATGCTTGCACGTGCGTGTGTGTGTGTGTGTGTGTGTGTGTGTGTGTGTGTGTGCACAATTGCCCCCAGATGCCAAAAGAGGGCGTTGGATCCCCTTGGAGTTGGAGTTACAGGTGATTCTGAGCCACTGAGCGGGGTGCCAGGAATTGAACCTGAGTCCTCTGCAAGAGCAGTCGGTGCTGCTAACCACTCGTCTGTGTCTCCAGCCCTTACATGATTTTTCTAAAACTAACAAGAAGGAACAGGTGTGGTGACTCACGTGCTTCTTGGCCTGAGCCTTAGAGACCCTCTGTCATCTGACAACCACTGGCCCCTTGGCTGGCAAATCTCCAGCCACACCTGCCCCGCCCCACCCAGCACACAGTCACCTCCTCAGACCTTGATTTGGTCTTGGACTCTGCTTGGAGCATTGCTCTTCCAGTTCTCGACAGACATGTCCCCCCCTCCCCCCCCCGCCCCGGCATTGTTCCAACCCACCTGCTTAAAAGTAGCCACAGCCCACTGTGCCCTCAGAAGTCATTCTCCAGCTTTGGTTCCTGTCCCCATCTTCACAGCCCTTGGCGTTTCCTCTGGTGTCTTCTGGGAGTTTCCTTGCTTTCTTGTCTTTGAGACAAGATCTTACTATGCACCCCAGGCCTGGTCCTCCTGCCTCCACCTCCCTCCCAAGTGACTCCCTCCTTGTTCAAAAAGCTGTTATCTTCGTGTTTTTAGTTCATTTCTCAGGTTTGCACACAAAGTAACAGTAATCACCACGTAATCTTTAACTCAGACATCACCATAGCTTCTTCTCCTGTGCTCTCCACCTCCCCTGAAGTAAGGTATTACTGTTCCGCCTGTCTGCCTTTCCACTGAGTGTGAGCACCAGTAACTAGGGGCTATCCACCCAGCCTTAGCCACTGTTGGGGCTCTAACCGGGCCTGATATATGCTGACCCCGGCCAGAGTTTGTGGGTGAACGAATGCCCACGACCATGGACTTTCAGGTGGGACTGTGCTTGCCAAGACACCATAGAAACGGCACGCAGCTGCACACATTTTCGTTGAACGAGGCTAAGTTTGTGACCGCTGTGTTTACTTTCCTGTTTCCTTGAGGCCGGCTGGTCACACCGCTCGGGATGACAGATGGCACGGGGTGGCAGATCGTGGGGAGAGGGAGCCTGAGATTATCCTGGTGCTGTGGATAACCCCTCCTTGGGTCGGAGTGTCCACAGTTCACTTCCCACCCCTGTCGCTCCAGGACTTCTGCCTCTGCAGACATGCCACCCATTGCCAAGTGGGTGACTGGACACTGGCTACTGGTGGCTCAGCGACCTTTGCCCCAATTTCCTGGTTGGATGTGTAATTTTCGGATGAGAAATGGCCTCACTTCCTGTAACTATAGGGAAAAAAAGGAAAAGGCAAAAGTCTTTAACCCCAGGAGGTAAAAAGCGAGGCCAAGAGGGAGAATGCTCAGAGCCCCAGGACTGAGAGGCAGGAAGGCCAGAGCCAGTGGCGATGAAAGGCTGGGTGTACTTTCTTCTAGACCACCACTGCCCCCTCAGCCCTCTCCAACCACAGAAATGGACCAAAAAAAACCCCGCCCACACTATACACGTTCTCTACTGTGGTCAGAGAGGGTGGTAGAGGCCGGGATGTGGTGGCATCTGAGCAGAAAGCGGAAGTGGGGGGCTCTGTGGCAGTCACCCCCTCTCTGACAGTTCGGGCGCCAGCTCCCTCCACCTGCTTCCCGGTTACACTCTAGGCTGCTGTCTGTGTTATTCATTAACCAGGCACTAATATTTCTGTTTACCCATCTGTCATTCTGCGGGGGATACAGACAGCCCCAGAATTCTGCAGCCGCCTGGATATTCTTGGAGGAGGTGGTGCAGCCGGTACCACTGGGGGCTAGCGCTGATTATGTCGGACGCCCTCTGCTAGACCTTGTACCGCCTGTTGCTAGGGAATGAGGAAGTTTCCCCTCCTGGGGTGTGATTGATGGGTTTGTGTGCATGACTTTTGATCGTCAGCATCTCTTGACAAAATTACGCTCGGTGTCCTAATTTTGGCAGAGACTGGCCCCAGGGGGTGAAATGTTTAGTAACAGAAAGTGACAAGGGCTGCAAACCGGGACCTTCCTTCCAACTTGCCCTCCCCTCCCATCCTCCCCTCCCCTCCTCCCCTCCTCTCCCCTCCCCTCCCCAATACTCTTCTCAATACTCTTTAACTCTTTCTGGCTCTTGGGTCTTTTGGGCTTAAGATTTTATTTTGCTCTTAATTAGGTGTGTGTGTGTGTGTGTGTGTGTGTGCGCACATGTGTACAGGTACCCAAGGAGGCCAGAAGAGGGCGTCAGAACCCTGGAGCTAGTGTTGCAGGCAACTGTGCCTGCCAGACATGGGTACTGGGGACTGAACTTGGTCTTCTACAAGAGCAGTATGTGCTCTTAGACACGGAGTCACCATTTCTCCCAGCTTTGAGTGGGTTTTTAACTACTTTCCTACCAGACTCCAGAGCCTTCTGATAGCGTAGCTGCCTAGTTTCTTGTACCCTTCGAATCTCCACCCCGCATCAAAATGTCCGGCTTCTATGAAGATCTCCCATCTGAGAAGACTCAAATCAAATATATATATATATAAATATATATATATATATATATATTTGTAAAATTTTTGTAAAATTGCTATGAAAGCAGTACAGTTAGTAGAAACTTGACTCTGATTTTGAACTTTGACTTTTTTGGGGGGTTATGTATGCTGGGTGATTTTTTTCCCTTGTGGTAGCTGGCCACAGCTCCTAGGTAACGCAGGGAACAGCCAAGGCTCAACTTTGTGCCTCTAAGCTATTCAGTATAGTAATTGCATTCTTTCTCTCTGTTCTTTTTTTAAAATCTTGTGTGGTATGTGTGTGTGTGTGCGTGTCCCTTTGTGGGGGGGATGCTGGCATTTATGTGAGTGTGCCTGTAGGCTAGAGGTCAGCATTGAGTGTCCTTTTCAATGGTTCTCATTTTTTAAAAAGATTTTATTATGTATGCAATGTTCTGCTTGCATGTTGCCTGCACACCAGAAGAGGGCACCAGATCTCATAACGGATGGTTGTGAGCCACCATGTGGTTGCTGGGAATGGAACTCAGGACCTCTGGAAGAGCAGTCAATGCTCTTAACCTCTGAGCCATCTTTCCATCCCTCAGTGGTTTTAATTTCTATTTCAGATGGGTGGGTGCTTTACCTGCATGTCTGTCTGTTCACCGTGTGCATGCTGTGTCCACAGAGGCCAGAAGAGGGTGTTGGAACCCTGGGAGCTGGACTTACAGACCACTGGGAGCCATCATGTGGGTGCTGGGAAGAGCAGTCCTTGTTCTTAAGCACTGGCGTGGCTCCAGCTCCTCGCTTTAGTTCTTGAGACATGGTCTTAAACTAAACCTAGAGTTTGCTGTTTTGGCCAGACTGGCCAGTTTCCCCCAGGACCTCCTTTCTGGTGCTGTAGTGACAGATGTGTGCTAATATACCCCGTTGTTATGGGTGCCGGAGACCTAAAGCCAGGTCCTCAGGCACGCACAGCAAGTACCCTCACCACTGAGCTACCCGAAAGGCTTCCTTTTGTAAGTTTTGTTTTTATTTTTTATTTTTATAGTGCAGTCACAGACACTTGTGAGCCGCCATGTGGGTGCTGGGAATTGAACCCCGGTCCTCTGGAAGAGCAGCCAGTGCTCTTAACCGCTGAGCCATCTCTCCAGCCCCTCTTAAATTGCTCTTGTCAGGCATTTTGTCTCAGCAACAGAAAAGTAGCTTCCAGTTAGCGAGGTGTGAATGTGGTTGCCAAAGACCCAGGGATGGCAGGGTTGGAGGTCCAGCAGTTAGTCCGGCTCACCGCTTATCCGAAGCCTGCTCTCTAATTGTGTGTGTGTGTGTGTGTGTGTGTGTGTGTGTGTGTGTGTGTGTGTTTGCTGTCTTTCCCTCCAACATTCGTGGAAATTGGGAGTGACTGTCTTGCTGGGGCAATTAATGTGTTTGAACATCCCCAGCTGTTGGAAACACCACTTCTTGTCACGCTCTTTGCTCTTCCTGTGTGGGGCCACACTGAACGGCATCTTCTATAAAACAGGTCTTGTTGTGTCCCAGCTACGTGGCCAAATGGCTAGAGCACTCCTCTTCCTCTGTGAAAAGAGCAGACATTGTGGAGTGAGACCTAGGATTTGAACTCTAGACCTACCGATCTTGGGAAGTTACCTAACCCTCTCCAGCTCCTTCTCTATCACGGTGCCTAGCAGTTAGTTAGTGCCACGCGTTAGCATCATGAGCTGTCTCTGTTACTTACTTTTATCCTTTTGTCATGTATCCATTGGATTTTACGCATTTACACTGTGTGTGGAGATAGGGGTGTTGCCAGGGACAGACCTGAGGCAAGCAGCCCCCACCTTGAGGAGTTCGGCTGCACCCCCTTGCAAAAGGACCGTCCCAGCTGGCCTCCTTGACTGTTCACAGGTTGGGGAGGGTCCCCTGCTGTATGCAACTGTGGCCTAACTGTATGAGGCCGTAGGGAGGGACGGGAGTCTCCATCCTCGTGACTACAGGTAAACTGGCTAAGTGGCTTTTCAGCCATTTGGGGAGAGCAGCACCCACACCCCTGTAGGTGAGCCCCTCACTGATGCTTTCCAAGGAAGCCCAATAAACTTATTTGTTCCCCAGAGTGAACTCGGGTGGGATTGTGCATCCATTTGTCATTGAGACCTTAAGAGGAGAGATGGAGGTATGCCACAGTGCATGTGGCCGGCAAAGGACAGCTTTCAGAGCTTGTCCTCACCTTCCACCTGGTCCAGGTGGGCTCTCTCCTGTTGTATCCCCAAACTAGCTGCTTCCAGGCAGTTCTCCTGTCTTGGCCGGGCATCTCACCACAGGAGCTCTGGGATTGCAGATGTGTGCCACACAGCTGGCTTTTCAATGTGGGTTCTAAGGATTCAAACTCCAGCTTTGGCCGATGATATTATTTACCCCCTGAACTGTGTCCCGAACCCTGTTATGTGGTTTTAGTCTAAAGCCCTCCATCTGCGGGACTTGAACCCCACTTACAGTTGTGAGGCTCAGTTCTGAGCAGGCTGCTAATCAGCCCTAAGTGGGTGACACACTTACCAACATAGTTCAATTCTTTCTTTTAATGCCATCTCAGCCAAAGGAGCTTTACAACTATTTTATACTGATTCCTTTTTTTTTTAAAGATTTATTTATTTTTTTATGTATATAATGTTTTGCTTCCATATATATCTGCACACCAGAAGAAGGCACCAGATCTCGTAACGGATGGTTGTGAGCCACCATGTGGTTGCTGGGAATTGAACTCAGGACCTCTGGAAGGGCAGTCGGTGCTCTTAACCACTGAGCCATCTCTCCAGCCCCTTATACTGATTTCTTTACGTTATATGTTTACATGTGCACTTGGCTGTGTACACATGTTCCGTGGTACACGTGTGGAGGTCAGAAAACAAACTTCGGGTCATCAGCCATGCTAACATTGCCTCTACCCACCAGGCCATCTGATAGCTCCCAAATGGGCTTGCTTGCAAGCTACAGTGTATCACAGGCTCACTGTAAGCTACCACTGTACCCAGGTTTTCTCTCCTGCCACACCATCCTACAGTTAGCTTGTACATTATTTTCAGTCGTGATTTAATCCCAGCCCTCAAGAGGTACAGATGGGTGTATTTCTGCAAATTCAAGGCCAGCCTGGTCTACATAGTGAGCCCATGACTAGCCAAGGCTATGCAAATGAGACCGTGTCTCTAGAAATGAATTTATTTTAGTTTCTTTATTGTGTGTGCATGTGTGTGTATGTGTGTGTATGTGTATGTATGTATACGTATGTGTGTGCACCTGTGTCGTAGAGCATAGGTATAGAGGTCAGAGGACAACTTTGGAGTCTGTTTTCTCCTTCTACCTTGTTCAGGTCAGGTAGATCTCTCGTTTCTGCCATGCTTTGTAGCCCAGGCTAGCTGGCTCCTCCATGCTTTATAGCCCAGGCTAGCTGGCTCCTATCTATCTCTACCTCCCATTGCTGTGGGAGTGCAGGCATTACAGGTACACACTACCACATACTACTTTCTGTGGGTTCCGAGAATCAAAATCAGGTCATTGGGCTTACACAGCAAGCTCTTTTACCCACTGAACCAATTTCATTGGCCCTTGGGTTTAATAGATTATTTCTAGGGCAGTCAAGGTGGTGATGCCTGTATTCTACACCCTGGGGGTGGGAGCTGTGGGGACAGGAGGGTGAGGAGTTCAAGATCCCTCTTGTAACTTAGGGAGTGCAAAGCCAACCTCAGCTACCTGTAGGAGATCTTGTCTCAAAAAATTTTTTCTAGTGTTTCAATTTTTTGTTTCTTGCTTTTGAAAGACAGGGTCTAACTGTGTAGCTCAGGCTGACCTCAAACTCACAGTCCTACTGTCTCAACCTCTGCAATTCTGGGCATGTGGAATGTTAATTACACTGGGGACAAAGGTCACTGGGGTCCTAGCGGAGAAATGAGGTAGGCAGGTGGAATCAGGAAGGAACAGAGAGCACAGGGCAGGCAAAGGCCTGCTGAGATGGTAATTCTGAGAGAGAGAACTGTGGGGTTCTGAGGAGGATGGAACCCACATGCTGAACCCCCTGAAGGATCAGCAGCCCCAGGTGGGACTCACCCACATTCAGGAAGTCCAGCCTCCCCGGCATCACGTGAAGCTAAACAGGACCCCACCACAATATCGTCATTTGAAAGTGTTGGGGCGGGGCGGGTTGCCATCCCTCCTTCCCTGGGGCCTACAGATGTGTGTCAAAAACTATGAACATTTGCTTCAGACTTTCATAATCTTTATTGTCAACCTGCCAGACCAGACTGGTTTTTTGTTTTGTTTTGTTTTGTTTTGTCCTCCCATGCAGGTCAGTGTAATGTCAGACTGATGGGTACCAAGACACATCCTACCCCGGCTGGGGTGACACTGAGAACAGATTGCAACCCAGAACCCAGCTTAATGGTGGAGACAAGGCCACCATGTGACAATCAACAGAGCTCATTACAAAGGGACAGCTCAAACGCCTATAGAGAGACCAAGCTCACCAGAGATCGGAGCCCCTGTCCTTCCTACTAGTCCCACCCGTGGCGGCTCAGAGGAGCCTTTCTGGGGTTTCTTTTCTTCCTACAGCTTCCCCCCCAATCTTTTTCCATAGGCTTCTGTGCAGCGTGGCCAGCCAGACCACTGTCTCTGGGCGGTGCTTCCAAGCTCGAAGGACGATTGCTTATAAAACTGCCCTCCTGTTAGCCACCTTGCTTCTGAGACCCTGGCCCCACCGTCTTTTAGGGCTGTAGCCATTTCTTCTCGTATCCTGGAGCAGGAAAATCCAGCCAAGCAGTTATGCAAGCTGAAGAGGGTGGCGGGGCGGGGTTTCTTGTTTATTTTATTTTTTTAATCTTCCACCGAGTTCCAGGTGTTCTGCTAGCCAGCCCAACAGAATTCTGGGTGACCCGGAGGCTAAGGAAGATGAGGCCCAACTCTCTCTACTCAGTGACGAAATCAGAGCTGGGCACCACCTCTGTTTGACTCCCACCCCTGTCCATCCTGGTCCCCTCCACGGTCTCTTTAGCTCCTCTGGCCAGCAGCGAGGAGCCGGGGTTGCGCAACAGTAGCCAACCTTTCCCGAACGCTCTGCGCACCACGGAGGAGGAGAAATAGAAGAGCAGCGGGTCCAGGCTGGCATTGAGGGAGCTGAACACCACAGCCTCCACCCGCCACGGGGGGCTCTGCCGCAAGTAGAACCCCACCAGGTGGGACAAGTTGTAAGGTCCGAAGCACACCAGAAAGTTAAGAAGCGTCACCACAGCCAGGCCTACTGCCCGGCGTCTCCTCTGAACCCCTACGTGGGGCTGCGTGAGCATAATCCACACGAAGCGCCAGTAGCAGAAGACGGTGACTGCCATGGGGACGAAGAAGAGGACCAGGCACAGCTCCAGCCGCACAGGCAGCACTATATCCAGCTGCTTTTGGGTGAAATTCTCATAGCACGTTACTTGGTTGCCGTCGCCCACCGGCTCGGTTGAGTTCAGGTACTGTACGATGATGACGATGGTACAGTGGCCGAAGGACATGATCCAGGCCACCAGGGCAGCAATCACGCCATACAGGGGCCGGCGGGAGAGCTTGTACTGCACGGGGAAGGCCACTCCCAGGTACCGCTCCACGCTGATGCCGGCCAGCAGCCACGTGCTGCAGTAGATGCTGCTGTAGAAGCCGAAGCCTGTGAGCGCGCACACGATCTTTGGCAGGTACCAGCGAAAGTTAGACGCCGCTTCCACAATGCGGAAGGGCAGCAGCAGCAACAGGAGCAAGTCGGCCAGGGTCAGATTAAGCAGGAGGATGTGCACGGGAGCCGGCTGGGGCTGGCGGACCCGGCTCACGAAGGCCCGCAGGGCCAGCAGGTTGGCAGGGAGCCCAGTGAGAAAGATGAGAATGTAGGCGGTGAGAATCAAGGAGCTGTGCCAGTCTGGGGTCATCCTGGAAGAGGATGGGAAAGGGGTCAGGAACTGCCCACCTTCACTCGCAGCCTGCAGAAGCTCCTTCCTCTGTCTGGCTCGGACTTGCTCACATCCTCTTTGGTCCCCAGGCCAAAGCTGTCTGCGCCTCACCACGGCTTGCCAGAGCCACCTGCCAGAACTGCCCAGAGCAATTATTGACTTAGCCTTGGGCGGGATATTAAGCCGCAGTTATTACGTTTGCCATCCTGTGTCTCTGGGGGAGACCAACTCGACTTCCCACGGGAATTCCCCCTCCGCTTTCCGCGGCCCTTTTCCTATTTAGCGTCACAGATAATAGGAAGTAGCTGTGGTCAGGTCCCTTTCTCACAGCTGGCTGTGGCTGAGAGCCAAAGCCTGGTGGCAAAGCCTGGTGGGAGAAGGAGGCAGGCATAGAAACTAGGAAAGGACGGGAGGTGTGTCTTGAGGGGGGGGAGAAACTTCCAGAAGGCATGCCCTGCCAACCCTGGGCTGGCTCTCCTCAGCTCCAGGTGCCCACCCCACCCCACCCCGCCTCAGCACCTTACCTCCTTGGGCCGACTTGAAGGTCTCTTTCACCTGGTTCTCCTCTGCACCAGTGCTGGGGATCCTACCAAAAAGGGGGAAGCTAGGGTAGCCAAAGAGGAAGACTTAGCCAGCACCTTGCTTTGTGGCCTGTTCCTCCCAGATTTCAGACACACATTCACCGAAGCCCAGAGAGAGCGCAAGCGTCTCCTGAGCCTGGTGTTTTTAGCTGGAAACAGAACTCCACCTCTACCCAGGTTCTCACTTGGTTGGTAACCTTTGCTAACTCAAATTCTCTCCATCATTCCTTCTTCATTCCCAGGTCCGAGGTTCCTCCCCGTCTCCCCGCCCACCCTCAACATCTGGGTCATTACTTTCTTGTTTCGACAGCCATCCTCCAGCCTCTGCCTTACCCGACACCTGCTCCTCAAATGCAAGCCCCAGCTCTGCTTTTCCCCTGACTGACTGCACACGGTAAACTGGCTGGCCTGGCCTGGCTGCTGATAGAGGGCTCCTCGTGGGGTTCCTGGCGCAAGAGGCCAACGGACTTTTAGCAATTGCTGCAGCCCTAGCAGAAAAGGGCGGGGGAGTCCAAAACTGTAAGGAACCTGGTTGGTGGGAAACTGTTACACCAGCGTGGGTCACATGGCCAGAGAGAGGCAGGTCAGTAATTGAGCAGTATTTCCTCTCAAACCCGAAAGGGGGTGGGGTGGGGGTGCTGCGGCTCTACCCACTCCCTGGAGATCTGCTCTATTCTGACTTCTACAGATTTTTCTGTCCCTACTTCCTGGCTCCCCCCACTCCCCGCCCTCACCCCCACCCCCATCCGCGGGCAGATCCTCTTCTGTTTTCTGACCGGTATCTTCTGTGGATGACTAGAAGGTGAATTTGATTCGCAGAATGCCCCCCCCCCCGTTCCCTCGGATTCCCCAGTCTTATAACTTCCTTGAGTTCCCCCGTTGTCCACCCCAGCAAGTTTCCTTTGGGCTCCAAGTTGAGACAGACGGCTTTCTCTAGCTTGTGTCTGTGGTGGACAGAGAGAGCCAGGCAGCTGCGGGCGGCAGTCCAAGTCTCTGCACTGGGAACTCTGGGTCAGATCAGGTTTTATGAACTTTCCTTTCCTTCTGCAAGTGAGCCTGGGAATCCTAGCAGCACAGGGCGCCCCGGGGTGATTGGAGAGGCCCAAGACGTTGAGCATCAGGGTCAGGGAACCTGGTGGTTCCTTGCCTCAAGCCTGTCAGACAGCCTCCTAGAGGGTGAGAGCTGGGTGCAGTGCCCCAGGACTGGAATCTCAGCTACTCTGCAGGCCCGAGGCAGAAGGATAGACCCAAGGCCAGCCTGGGCTACAGATGATGGAGAGTGAGGCTCACTCAAGGGCAGGTGTCCCTGTGGCCACTCTCAGGAGAGTGGCGCTCTACAGCATTTTCTCTGTTTTCTCTCCTCTGACCTGCTTAGTTAGCTTCAAGTTAGAGGATCCCAACAAGGGCTTCAGAGGGCTGGAGAGGTAGCTTTGTGGTGAAGAACGTTGACTGCTCTTGCAGAGGACCTGGGTTCAGTTCCCAACACCTACATGGTGGCTCACACTTTTAACTCTAGTTTCAGGAGATCTGACGCCCTCTTCTGGCCTCCATGGACACTGCACACACATGCTATATAACCTATATGCAGACAAAACACTTACACACGTTAAAAAAAAGTCCTCAAAAACACGCACAGGGAAGACAAGGATAGTGAGATTTTTGATTCTCTCCTCTTTGTTTCTTTCTCCCTCCCTTTTTTTATTTCCTTTTCAAATGGTTCTAAGCCATTTGAATGATAGCCACACCCCCACCCCTTCACTGGGGGATTCTAGGCAGGGGCTCTACCACTGAGCTACACCCCAGGCCCTCACTGGGGGATTCTAGGCAGGGGCTCTACCACTGAGCCACGCCCCCAGCCCCTCACTGGGGGATTCTAGGCAGGGGCTCTACCACTGAGCCACACCCCCAGCCCCTCACTGGGGGATTCTAGGCAGGGGCTCTACCACTGAGCCATGCTCCCAGCCCCTCACTGGGGGATTCTAGGCAGGGGCTCTACCACTGAGCTACACCCCTAGCCCCTTACTGCCCTCAGTCCAGGAAGCAGAAACAAGGTGTGTGTGTGTGTGTGTGTGTGTGTGTGTGTGTGTGTAGGAGGTCAGGTAAAACTTCCAAAGGCCTTCCCCTAGTAACCTACTTAATACCAGCCAGGCCTGACGTTCTAAAATCTCCATAGCCTTCAAAATAGTAATTAGCTAGCTAGGGACTGAGCATTGGAAACAGGAGCCTGGACATTTCAGATCCAAACCATAGTACAGGAGAACTAACATAGAGACATACTGTTGCTTGCTATTAAGTTCTGTTTTGTGTTAATGATTTTTCTGTCTTCACGAGGATCTAGATTGACTGAAAAATGGAAGCTCATTGCCAAGCCTGGAGAAGCAGAAAAGTCTCTTGTCTCTTGCCTGTTCCCTCGTGCCTCCCTCTCTGGTGGTACTGTGTCGCCTACAGCAAGACATTGCTTCTCATGTTCGTGGAATTTACAAAGGAACCCCTTAGCCCCATGCTGCATGCTGAGTGGAGCAGGCAGGCACATGACCAGAGCTCTGGTAGTCTTTCCTGGCATTGGGTAGATGTGCTTCAAGTCAAGTTCCAAAAGCAACTTCCAGTTTTGCCTCAGAGACACAAAATTAGATCCCGTCGTTGTGTTGGGCAGCACCCTAGCTGCCGGAGTTGGGCCCAACTGGGTTACAGCATCATTTATTTCATAGGCCAGGAACCCGATCGACCATGATAGTTCGGTACAGCAGCCAGGAGCTCCGAAGTCAAAGCAGTAGCCCCCCCCCCCATAGCAAGAGGTGGCAAAGGGCGAACCTGCTATGCCCTTCAATGCTGGTCCAGTCAAGAGCCCAGGGCCACAGAGACGGGTGTCACAGAAGCAGAGGTGTAAATAGATGGGTGTAAATAGAGATGTTGCCTTGGGTTGGGGTCTCCAGATGCCTAGGAAGGAGGGTAGAAATGAAGCATTGTGGCACACACCTGTCATCCCCGCACTCAGGAGTGGAGGCAGGAGGATCCGGAGTTCGGAGCCAGCTTGGGCTACATCACAAGACCCTGTCTCTTGACTCAGATGGGTTCCAAAGTTCCCTGACAAATCTTAGGACAAACCTTGTTTTCACCGTCCATCCGAAATGAAGCTGGCGCTCTGGCCGCCACACCTGTGTTCCGGGTGTATGCCATATGTCATGGTTCCTGTCCCTCTTCTTCCACTTGAAAGACCTCAGAAGAGGTACTTTCGTAGAAGGAGACCCGCACCCAGGAATCAGCGAAACCACGAACTCTGGATGCAAGAGCAAGAGGCTTTATTAGTAGCGCTGGTACCCCGGGGCTTAGCTTTTGGTAGGCTAAGCCCCAAGCCAAGGGAGAGGGGTCCTTATATAGCTAAAAAGCACAGTGCAGAAGCGAAAAGCATAGTTACAGGGATTCTATTGGACAATTTAATGAGGTACAGAGTTATTTTAGGTCAGTATATTCTCAAGGTCTGCACCTGGTACAACAGACCCAATTCCCCCCTCCGCATCCAGATGGCTGACCTTGGGACGGAGGTTCCCCATCGGGCGGGGGGGGCGGGGGGGCGTCCTCTCCCCGCTCGGCCCCAGCCCCGGGGCGCGGCGCCAGGCGGGCGGGCCTGGGTCGAGGGCCCCCCGCCTGGGTGAACCGGCTTGGGAGGGAGCCAGCCGCCAGGCGTGTGGGAGTGTGCGCGCGTACGGGAGTGTCACCGAGAGAGAACCAGGCAGGGGGCGGGGTCTTTCACACTGTCTACACGAGAAGAGCTCCCAAGGACTCTGAGGCATCAGAGGCACCCTTCAGGGAGAGTGATAGCAACAGTGTCTTCCACTGCTACCTGCCTGAATCAACTCATTTCTTTGTTTGCTTAGTCTCCCATAGACGGATCCTTCCCATGTGACCAGGAACCTTGCTAGCCTCTCGCTGCCCAGAATCCATGGGCCTCGGTGTGGACAGCCGTGTTTAGGGCAGGGCAGGCAGTTGCTTTATCTGAGAACCTGCCTCCATTCCTGCTCACACCCCATGCTCTGTGCCTTGATGCTGTTAACCTGTCAGATGGTCTCAGAATGATGTCTGGGGGCATTGATTCTTCTCTGAGTTGAGGTGTCTTACTTAGAGTTTCTATTGACATGCTAAAACACCATGACTAGAAGCAACTTGGAGAGAAAAGGGTTGTGGCTGGAGTTTTTTTCCAGCCTGATCCCACAGCTGATTAGCCCCAAATAAACACACAGATGCTGTATTAATTATAAAACTGTTGGCCGATGGCTAGGGCTTCTTACTGACTAGCTCTCTCTTAATTATTAACCCATTTCTATTCATCTATGTGTTGCCACGAGGCTGTGGCTTACCCATAACCCAGAATGTTGCTCCTTCGGCCATATGGCATCTCTTTGTGGCCTCACTCTGCCTCTCTCCCCAGAATTCTCCTGGTGTCCTCGCCTCACCTATCTTCCTGCCTCTACTGGCCAATCAGTGTTTTATTCGTCAACCAATAAGAGAAACATATTTACAGAAGGACACCCCCCATCAAAGGATTTAATTCATCTTACATTTCCAGGTCCATCACTGAGGGAAGTCAGGTCTGGAACTCAAGGCAGGAACTGAAGCAGAGACCATGGAGGAAGGCTGCTTCCTGGCTTTTCCCCCACAGCTTGATCAGTAGGCTTAATTACGCCACCTAGAACTACCAGCCCAGGGGAGACACTACCTACGGTGGGCGAGGCTTTTCCACATTAATGAGAAAATACATTATAGACCTGCCTACAGGGCAATCTGATGGAGGCATTTTCTGATGGAGAGTCCCTCTTCCCAAATGACTCTAGCTTGTGTCAGGTTGACATTAAACTAACCAACACAGAGGGCTTTCGGCAGTCCATCCCACAGAAGGTCAAAGGGCACTTGTCACAAACATGAACAGCCATCAGTGAGGTCTCCCCTGCCACCCACCACCCTCATTCCTTTGGCAGGCTGACTCTCCTAGCTCAGTGGCCCAGGTGCAGGCATTATGAGCATGTACCGCCACACCCGGCACCCTGTGGGCTTCCGAGGAGGCGCCCAGCTTTCTCTGCTCCCCCAGGACATTGCCAGCTACAACTCCCACTGATGTTCTCAGAAATCCAAGTTCTGGTTCATTTTCTTTTATTTTTTATTCTTTCCTTCCTTCCTTTCTGTCAGTCTTTTTGTTGTTTGTGGAGTATTCCTTTTCACTGTGTGAGTATATGTCACTGTGATTGGCTTACTAAAGAAGTCGGCTGACCAATAGCTGAACAGATAGAGGTTAGGCAGGACACGAGACAAAAAGAGAGCTCAGAGAAGAAGGGGAGGAGACACAGAATCCTGAGATATGCAGAGAGAAGCAAGACAGACATGTCGGACTGAGGGAAAGTACGAGCCATGTAACAGAGTGTAGATAACAAATCTGGGTTCATTTAAAATGTAAGCATTAGCTAGTAACAAGCCTCAGCTATTGGCTGAGAATTTATAATTGACAATAGGTCTTTGTGGTTATTTGGGGGCAGCTGGTGGGAAGAACCGACTGGCAGTAGACAGAAAATTTTGCCAGCATTCTTTTGTTTTGGTTTAGTTTTTCAAAACAGTTTCTCTGTCTAGCCCTGCGGATACTGGAACTGGCTTCGTAGACCAGGCTGGCCTGGAATTCACATAGATCTGCCTGTCTCTGCCTCCCGAGTGCTGGGATGAAAGTGTGTGCACTTTATTTATTTATTTTTCAAAGCAGCAGGGAGTTTCTGTCTAACAAAAGATGATCCTGCACTTGAGTTGTGTGACACTATTCCTGGGGAGGTGTGAACAGACATCTATTCACCCCAAGTAGGGAACAGATGACAGACCAAAGCCCAACTTGGTGAATCAATGAGTTTTAATGTGGTGACTTAGGAATATGGGTGAGGAATTACTTACAGGGGCAGAAATAACTGTTGGGGGCCATGGCAAAAGTAACCTTGGACCTGTAAGAGACTTGGGCAGAAGCTGCCAGTATAAACACACTATTATTAGAATAATAGCTGCCTTCAATCCTTTCTTCCCTGATACATAACATCTGGGCTCATGAAGTAGCTTATAGAAGGAAGATACATTTCATGGTCAGGTTACCTAGCAACCCTTACCCCCTTCTAACCCACTATCTAACACCTGCACCCTGCGACCTTGCTAACCTCCTGCACCCTCAAGGACTCACACACGGGCATTCCTCAGCCCCGGTTATCAGGCAAGCAGCCTCAAATGATCTCTCCCTTCCTGCCAAGCTCCCCGCTTGGCACCCCTATATAAGGTCTCTGTGAAAAATAAAAATTGGCAGCTTGATCAGAAACCTGTCTTGCTGTCGTTCTTTGTTCTCCCTGAACCTATCGTTCTAGGTTCTTTGGTGACTGCAGCACATCGGGGTCCCTGCAGGTCGGGGCAAATAACTTAAAAGACCAAAACCCACCCCAGCATTCATGACAGCTCATAAGTGCTGGAAACCTAGAGTTCACTGCCCAACCTGCAGGCAGCTCAGCAGTTGGAGAGTGCCCTTTCCGGTGACTCAGTTGGTAGCTTGGCTGGTATCTTAGTCACTGTCCTATGGCTGTGAAAATACACCATGACCAAGGCAACGCTTATAAAAGAAAGCATTTAATTGGGGGCTTGCTTACAGTTTCAGAGGCTTAGTCTATTATAATGGTGGGAAGCATGGCAGCTGAGAGTGACATCCTTTTTTTTTCTTTTTTTGGAGGGAAGTTTCGAGACAGGGTTTCTCTGTGCCTTTGGAAGCTGCCCTGGAACTAGCTCTAGTAGACCAGGCTGGTCTTGAACTCACAGAGATCCACCTGCCTCTGCCTCCTGAGTGCTGGGATTAAAGGTGAGCACCACCACCACCACCACCAAAGCAGTTCAGCTTGTCTCAGAGCCTTCTTTGCAGCCTGGCTTGTCTAAGAATGACTCTCAAGTAATCGGTCTTAACTGCTTATGTGTTTTTGTGGAGGGAAGAGCTTAATGAATCTGGTCAGTTTCAGGGACTTCCTGAAGCTGTTTTGAGTTGTTTATTTCCTGTCTTAAGGAACTTCCCTGCATTGTTTAACCTCTTTAGAATATCCTATTGTTTCACTTCCTGGTGAAAATCCTGTCCAAAAATACCCCGGTTTTTACTTCCCTTTCACATCCTATGTCTTAAGAAGTTTCCCTCCAAAATGGAAGGTTTTAGTTTTGGGGGAAACGACTCCGTAACAACTTCTGACCCTTCCATCTCTGCTTCCCAGCTGTTGGGGTTACAGATGGGTCAGAGCGCCGAGTGTACATGATGCTGGGGGTAGAACCCAGGGCTGCCTGCCTGCTAGGCGAGCTCTCTACCAACTGGACCACACCCTCAGGGCCCAGTTCTCTTCCAGCCTCCCTTCCATCGGTGTTCCAGGTAAGTACCACCCTCTGGTCCCCAGACGCCCCCCACATTATCATCTGCTCCCCTCTTAGTCACAGTTGTCCCTCCCACCCTGTCACCCTCACCACACCCTGTTTCCTCAGCACTATGCGCCAGTCTGACGTGGGATGTCCTTCTGTACGCTGTTGCTTTTATTGGCTGATGGATAAAGCTGCTTCGGCCAAGGGCTAAGCAGAGTAAAGCCAGGTGGGGAATCAGAACAGAGATAGAGAAAGGGAGAGGGCAGGATCGAAGAGACGCCATGTAGCCCCCAGGAGGCAAGATCCCAGGGCATCAATGGTAAGCCACAGCCACATGATGATACACAGATAGTAGAAATGGGTTAATTTAAAAAAGAGAGAGCTAGCCAGTAACAAGCCTAAGCCATTGGCCAAACAATTATAAATATATTATAATTATAATTATAAATAAATATATAAATATATTAAGTCTCTGAGTGGTTATTGTTAGACCCCCCCCCGGAAAAACTCAGGTATCGGGGTCTCAGGCCACAACCTCGCTCACCCCAATCACCAGGCAGATTCGAGAGCTTGATGCAAACTGCATGAGGCTTTATTGTTTTTTAACGAGCTAACCCCATGTTACCTCGGGTCTTTCACCCACCCGCCATGGGGATGGCTAGAAAAGACAGCTCGAACCAGCTGCCTAGAGATCATGTAGGGCAGCGTAAGGGGAGTGTTTAGGGGTACGCACAGGCTCAGGATTGGTGTGCCTTCAGGCTTGGAGGACTTGCCCTGTGTTGATTGGCCAACTGGTTGTTATGGCCCATAGGCCCTCCCAGGGTGGTTGCTATGCTCCATGTGTCATTGCTGTGCGCTTGTCTGTAAAGCACACCCAGTGCTGTAAAGCATAGCGCCACCAGCTAATTTCTGATTCCTTGCCACGAGGCAGGGATCTGACTTTCTAGTAACTAGGACAAGGTCAAACAAGCATGTGTTCAGCTGTTATGGCTGCCGACAGGGGCAGGCATCTGACCTTAGTGACTAAGACAAGATCAGACAGGCTGTTATGGCTGCCAAAATGGAGAGCCAGTCCCTTCAGTTATCTTATAAGCAGCTGCGGGGACCTATGAGGCAGAAAGAAACCAGTCCAGGGGGACCGGATAGAACACATAAAAGTTTCCAACTACAGCAGCTGAGCAGGAGAAAGCCCCAGAGCTTTTGTATCACCTGGTATTCCAAGGGCAGCAGGTACATTTCAGACAATCTGAGGCAATTGACTCTCAATCCCAGGAAGCCCAGACATCCCTGAAAAAGTCTGAGCCATTGGCTCCACATAGACAGTCTGGGGAATCAGGCTCAACCGTTTTCCCAACATCCTATCTCACCCAGTGTGCTAGGCTTTCTCCAGCCACCTCTTGTCCCCATTGTGTCTAAGAGGGCCAGGAAGCCAGACCAGAGCCATGACAGGTTTCTAAAGGCCCCTGCCAGGGACTTAGTTTCAGTTTGCTGGAACCAGCCGGAGCTCAGCAAGCAGTTCTTGGGAAAGCCACAACCCAGGGGCAACCAATCAGAGGGTGCCCCATAACCTTGTGCAAGCTTAAGAGAACTAAAGATAGCTTCTCCCACCCTGCAGCTGTAAAACCCCTAACCACTGAGCTGCCAACCAATCCTATAGCAACCCGTAAACTGTCTAACGTCACCAATCAGTCCCCAGACTAATCTCTGCTCCCTGGAGTTCCCCCATTAAACCTGGTTTAAATGGGGGTCCTGGGAGCCTCTCAGGTCATTGACCTATGCCACCCCAACTTGTGGGAATTATAATAAATGCTCTTGCTTATTGCATACGTGACTGGTGGTCTTTTATGGGACTTCCCATGGACCCTAACAGTGTCTTTCCTCTGTGAGCTTTGGGAACCAATGCTGGCCCTAGCTTTCTCAGATTTCTCTGAAAGTCCTTTAGATAATTCATCCGAGGGAAAGGAGATACCCAGCACAGACTGGCCTTGAACTCGATGTCCCTGAGGACCATGGTGAACTCCCGGCCCCCTGCTCCACCATGCCTTACTCACTGACAGTTTTGAATAGCCCCTTTTCGAATGCCTTAATGCTCCACTGTCCAAGTTCTCCTCTTCTTGGGAAAGGTCGAATTACGTCTTTCTAGATTCATCTACAGGTTCTTTGTGTCTCTTTGAAAAGTTATCATTTTATATGTAAGGGTATTTTTGTCTGCAATATCTGTAAGAGATCGGTGAGGGGACACTAGCTCACTCGAGCACGTGGCTCTGGAAGGCCTTGCTCTTCTCCCCAGTTCCCTCTGCCTTGTTAAAATCCATTAGATTACATTCCTAAAGCTGTCACCAAGATCTGGTCCCTTATTTGGCCACTTCCTCCTCCTGAGGCTGACCACCAAGGTCCAGCTATCAAAGTATTTAAGTTCAGCATTGAAAAGCCCCCTTTGGATCACCTAATTAACATGCCCAATTAAAATTAAACACCTCGTCGGACGTTGGTGGCGCAGCCTTTAATCCCAGCACTTGGGAGGCAGAGGCAGGCGGATCGCTGTGAGTTCGAGGCCAGCCTGGTCTCCAGAGCGAGTGTCAGGACAGGCTCCAAAGCTACACAGAGAAACCCTGTCTCGAAAAACAAAAAAAACAAAAACAAAAAACAAACAAACAAACAAAAAAACCCTCATCCTAACATGGATTTTCCTCTTTTACCTTCATAAACGGCCATTTTCCTAAGCACCACATCTGTCTCCTGTCTATCTCGAGGCAGTCCTTTGTCCCCCTGGGACAAACGCCCTTGTTCCCCTCCCCTTCTCCCTCATTCTCTGTCTCCTGTCTTTGTTTCTTATTCCCTGCCTTCTGTCCCTCTGGGGAAACAAATCTCCTTAGTGCTTGGTCTTGGGGGTCCTGAGCCAAAACCAATTGAAGGAGACCCCCTCCCACACAGCGGGGTTTCTCTCCAGACCCTGGATCAGGCACAAAGCACACTCAAGCACCCGTCTTCACAAAGACCCTTTATTAAGTGGGGAAGAAAAGTTAAAGTGGCAAAAAACAGCAGCAAATGACCTTGTAGGTGTGATTTTTTAAGAGAAGGAGGGTAGGGCTGTGTTAGAACTGGCTAGGAGGCGGTGGTATGTTTTGATTGGTCACGTTGATCAGGTGAACCAAGGGGGGGGTTTGATTGCTGGACTTCAATACTTTGGCGAACCTTGGTGGCTAGCTTTAGGGATGTAATCTAATGGTTCTTAGGAAGGCAGAGGGAATTAGGGAGAAGGGCAAGGCCTGCCAGAGCCGTGTGCTCGTGTGGACTAGTGTCCTCTCAATGTCTATCTGTGTAGCCCTTGACTGTACCGAATGTAGTGCCATGGTAGCCAGAAGGGGGCATCAGATCCCCTGGGGCTGGAGTTGAATTGCTCTGTGGGTTCTGGGAATTGAACTGGAGTCCTTTGGAAGAGCAACCAACGGTCTTAACCACTAAGCCATCTGCCTCCATCAAACTTCCATTTTTTTTTTTTTTCTATAGCTGTCACAACTCTGGATTTGAATGAATGCCACAGACTTCCTGTCAAGAAAATATCTGGGATTGGGCGTTGGTGGCGCACGCCTTTAATCCCAGCACTCGGGAGGCAGAGGCAGGTGGATCTCTGTGAGTTCGAGGCCAGCCTGGTCTCCAGAGCGAGTGCCAGGACAGGCTCCAAAGCTACACAGAGAAACCCTGTCTCAAAAAACCAAACAGAAAAAGGAAACCACAGGCCCACAGTAGTCATAAAGATTCTCAACTCTGGGACAAAGGTCAAGCCTCAAAGGTTCCCATGACCTTTAGACCTCTGGGTTCCCTTGGCGCCCTGTCCACTGCCCCGGGGCAAACTTGGATTCTGTTCCTATGTTGCCCGTCTGCTCCTGTCCAGGTGGCGAGCCTGAACTAGCCGGAAGGGCGGGGGAGGTGCAGGCAGACAAGGAACAACCCAGAGTGGGGTGGGCATGGGGTTCTTATTGATTTCCAGGTCAGCCCCTCCTCCTTCCGTTTTTAACAAGCTTCTGGTCTGATAAGACTGAGACACCTCCCACCTCCATGACAGGTCCCGCCCTGCCCAGTGTACACATTGTCCCTGCAGGAAGCCATTCTGTAGATTGGCATCTGCGTGCCTGCCTGTGGGTTTTTCTTTACTTTCTGCACTGCTGGGGCTAGAACTGCCACCTTCAAAGGTGCGCAGCCAAGGAGCCACGCCTCGAGCCTGCAGAACTTTATTTCTCCTTATTGAAGAGTGGGGGTGCGTGCTGTAGTGTACATGTGGGGGCCAGAGGTCAACTTGCTAGAGTCAGTTCTCTCCTGTCACTCCCCCATTCCTGAACTGGGGGATCAAAACCAGGCTGCCAGGCTTGATAGCAAGTGCCTTCACCTGCTGAGCCATCTCTTGAGCCCCCAAATGTTTACACATAGCCTATTCATTCACTATGCGAGTCTCAGGGGTCTAACTCAGGTCGTTAGTGTTGGCAGCAAGCGTCTTTACCAGCTCACTCCCAGCCCTGACTCAGAACAGAAGGTGGTGGGATCTGGGATTTGTATTCATCTAATCCCGTCTACTAGGGAGACTGAGGCAGGAGAGTCAAAAGTTTGAGACCAGCCTGGACAATTTAGCAAAACTCTTTGTCCAACCCCACGGACAAGCCTCTTCCAACCAGGTCACATCTCACAAACCCTCCCAAACAGTTCCACTAACTGGGTCCCAGGTACTCAAACCTATGAGCTCATGGTGGACATTCCCATGCAAGCCACATACAGATACTCTGGGAGTCAGAGCAGCTAGCCTCAAGGCTTGGTAACCATTGCTCTGGGCTTTGTCAAGAGTCAGAGCAGCTAGCCTCAAGGCTTGGTTCCCATTTCTCTGGGCTTTGTCAGGAGTCAGAGCAGCTAGCCTCAAGGCTTGGTTCCCGTTTTTCTGGGCTTTGTTAGGAGTCAGAGCAGCTAGCCTCAAGGCTTGGTTCCCATTTCTCTGGGCTTTGTCAGGAGTCAGAGCAGCTAGCCTCAAGGCTTGGTTTCCATTGCTCTGGGGCTTTGCCTGGTTGCCCAGCCTCTAACTGATCCAAAATATTGGCACTTCAGGGCTGGAAGGAAGGGCCCTAGAGCCAGCAATGTAGTCTGAAACCTTTGTAGCTTCATAACCTTGGGTAGGGAGCTCATGTTCTCCAGTCTCAGTTTCCCACCTGCAGAATGGGAATAGCAGCCCATTTACAAAGCAGGGTTGCTGTGAGGCCAGAAATGAGTATGCATTTGTTTGTACATAATCATATATGTTTACATATAATCATATATCTGTACATAAATGCAAATATGTGGATGAAACTATCCTCCCCACATGCAGCAAGTGCAGTTGTCCTTTGATATTCGAGAGGGCCCGGGTTCCAAGATGACTTCCCCTGAAGACAGCAGGCTTAGATAGATATTCATGTCTCCTATAATATGGGGCAGACCGTGGCGATGCACATCTCACAGCTCCTCAGGAGGCTGAGGCAGGAGGATGACAGGACAGATGGGACATTCAGCTAGCCCCTGTCTACCCTTGGGATGGACCGGTCAGTGTCTTGTGTCAGTCTTGAGGTAGGGTAAGGTTGGCTCTAATGGAAGGACATTTATCCTCAGGGAAAACCAAAACCCTAGCACCCAGGAATCTCCAGTGACAGCGACCCCTGTGCTAGTCTATGAGTACTTTCCCACAGATGAGCAGGCAGAAGTAACCCAGGGCTTGCACTTTTTACTTTGGCCTTTATTCCCAGTCTATTATCCAAATCAGAATCACAGATAGGTAAAAGGATAGGGAGCCTTGGTATACTGAGGTCCTGGGGTCACTGATATCGTATGTAAAATGCCCTCCTCCAGGCCAATGTCTTTGACCTTGGACCCCAGCTGGTGGCACTGTCTGAAGAGACAGTGGAGCCTTTGGGAGGTGGGGGCTGGGAGGTGGCATATGCCTCTGGTGCCCCTCTTTCCTGGTCCTCACCGTGATGGGACCAGCTTCTACTGGTTCCTACAACCTTTGGGCCTTTCCCACTGTGAGGAACTGAAATCCCCTGAAACCGTGGGCCAAAGTAAGCCTGTCCCTCTTCAATGTGATATGTTTTTGTTTAAAAAGAGGAGGCTGCAAGATGAGACATATTAACTAGTTTATTATAGGGCTGGCAGAGTAGGGAGACTAAGAGAGAAGAGGAACAGGAGTAATGGCTGACCGCCATGGCCGGTCGCCATAGAGAGGCAGAGAGAGCGTGAGAGATGAGAGAGAGCGAGGAAGAGAGAGAGAGAGTAAAGAGAAAGCAGAGAGAGAGTAGAGAGTAAAGAGTAAAGAGCGAGCAGCAGGGAAGCTGTAGCTTTTAAAGGGAAGACTGAGCATGTGCACTGAGGCTCCACGCACGCCCAGCGTCCTCATGCAGGCTGTAAATGCGTGGTGGGTGACGTGGTGATGGCACGTCCCTGTGCGGGCCCTGACTGTTGTCAGGGGGCGGGGTCTGTCTCTTAAAGAGATATTGCCGATCAGCATTAAAGCCTGAACCTTTCACAGTGTGTTTCTCTTGGTGATTTGGTCAGTCGCGGTGTCATGTAAAGTCGCTAACCCAGAATCCAGTGCCGAAAGGGAAACTGCAGTGAGGGTTCTGCGTGGCATGGAGAGGCTGCTTTTCAGGCCTATGCCTTGCTGCACCATGGGAGTGCAGCACCTTCCCTCTCTATGTGTCTCAGTGACAACTTAGATAGAGCCAGGCTCATCGGAGCATGGGGGATGCTCACCACAGCCACCCACTCCTCGGATGCAGGCTGTGGAACAATCCTTTTCTACACTCTGAATATGTATGACTCTCATCTGTTAATAAAAAGCTGATTGGCCAATAGCCGGGCAGGAAGAGATTGAGTGTGAGCGCCAGACTAGAATTCTGGGAGAGGAAGGGCGGAGTCATGGAGTCACTGGTAAACGAAAAGAAGCAAGATGAGAATTTTTTGCTGGATGAAGGTACCGAGCCACAAGGCAAAGGGTTAATTAAAGTGTAAGAGCTAGCTAGTAGCAAGCCTGAGCTATCGGCCAAGCATTTATAAATAATATTAAGTGGTAATTTGGAAGCAGCTACTGGGACAGGAATAGAGCAAGTGGTTGTGAAGGGACCAGCTCTCCATTTCGGCAGCCATAACAGCTGAACATGTGCTTGTCTGACCTTGTCTTAGTCACTAGGTCAGATGCCTGCCTAGTGACAAGGAACCAATCAGAAGTTAGCTGGTGGCGCTATGCTTTATGGTTCTGGGTGTGCTTTACAGACAAGTGCACAGCAATGACGCACAGAGCATAGCAACTACCCTGGGAGGGCCTATGGACCATAACAACCAGTTGGCCAATCAACACAGGGCAAGCCCTCCAAGCCTGGAGGCACACCAATCCTGAGCCTGTGCGTACCCCTAGACACTCCCCTTACGCTGCCCTACAAGATCTCTCTGCAGACGGCTCGAGTTGTCTTTTCTAGCCATCCACCATGGCGGGTGGGTGAAAGACCCGAGCTAACATGGGGTTAGCTCGTTAAACAACTATAATAAAGCCTCGTGCAATTTGCAGCAAGCTTTCGAATCTGCCTGGTGATTGGAGTGACCTCAGTCCTGGGAAAAGATCCTGAAGGCCTGAGCTTCCGGGGGGTCTTACAGTTGGAGCAGGAAATGTTTGTTTTCATATGCTATCAAACAGAGCCTACCCAGGAAAATGCTCCTAAGGTCCATTTACAGAGGCGCTGGGCCTTTTTCTGAAAGAGGAACGGTTTTGAGTGCTGGAGACATGAATGAGCAAGACAGGCCTTGAGCAAGGAGACAAACAGATAACAAGGATGGCAACAAGAGCTATGTGGTGTGGCTGGAAAGGGGTGCTCAAGTGGGGGGGAGGGGACGTGTGGAGCAAAGTGTCCAGGTCAGGAGACTAGCTAGATCGCAGATGCTGTGGGAACAGGCTTTTCTGCACTGAGGGCCAAGAAGGGGCCAGTGAGGCTGAGCCAAGGGGCTGGGCTGCTTGACCTCCAGAGCTGCACTAACAGAGTGCAGAGAAGGGATCTGGAGAGTGCTGACCCCTTTGAAGAGCTGTCTGTCCTCCATGATTTTATCCTCTTTCCTGGTCTTCGTGTGTCCTGATTGACAGGCCGCAGCAGCCAATCAGAATTCACAGTTGCGCCTGGTGTCCTGGTAACAGAAGTCCCACGGGGCTTCGTTCTTTTCGTCAGTACCCAGCAGTGACAGACACAGGCCGGGAACTCGGAGCCAGATGTGGCAGTGCAGGTCTGTTATCCGAGCACAGGAAGCCGGGGCATGAGGATCAGGAGTTCTAGGTCAGTCCAAGCTACATAGCGAGACCATTTCTGAAGGGAGAGAGGGAGGGAGGAGAGGATAAAGGAAGGACGCCTGGTCATCTAAGAGCTAGAGGCTGCAGGCAGCCATGCTGCTCCCCAGGCCCTAAGCTGAGCCTCCACACAGTGGCTCCGCCTTAGCTTGACCGCCCCTCTTGTGACGCCACCGATGATCTAAGGTCAGGAAGCACCATCTGCTGAAACGGCAGGATTTCCAGGCTCCACACACCAGCCTTGCCAGGCCCTCACTTCCAACATTTGGGAGTGACACCTGCCCTCTCCGTGACACAGACATGGGCACCTCAGTCCTCCAGAGGCTCGGGCACCGATTCCAGTGGGCACCTTTCACTCTTCTCTTGACCTAACAGTGACCCCATCATGACCTAACAGTGACCCCATCAGCGACCCCATCAGTGACTCCATCAGTGACCCCATCAGTGACCTAACAGTGACCCCATCAGTGACCCCATCATGACCCCATCAGCGACCACATCATGACCTAACAGTGACCCCATCAGTGACCTCATCAGTGACCTCATCAGTGACCTAACAGTGACCCCATCAGTGACCCCATCATGACCTAACAGTGACCCCATCAGTGACCCCATCAGTGACCTCATCAGTGACCTAACAGTGACCCCATCAGTGACCTAACAGTGACCCCATCAGTGACCCCATCAGTGACCTCATCAGTGACCTCATCAGTGACCCCATCAGTGACCTAACAGTGATCCCATCAGTGACCTAACAGTGACCCCACCAGTGACCCTATCAGTGACCTAACAGTGACCCCATCAGTGACCCTAACAATGACCCTATCAGTGACCCCATCAGTGACCTAACAGTGACCCCATCAGTGACCCCATCAGTGACCTAACAGTGACCCCATCAGTGACCCATCAGTGACCCCATCAGTGACCTAACAGTGACCCCATCAGTGACCTATCAGTGACCCCTTCAGTGACCCCATCATGACCTAACAGTGACCCCATCAGTGACCCCATCAGTGACCCCAACAGTGACCCCATCAGTGACCTAACAGTGACCCCATTGGTGACCTAACAGTGACCCCATCAGTGACCCCATCAGTGACCCATCAGTGACCTAACAATGATCCCATCAGTGACCCCTTCAGTGACCCCATCAGTGACCCATCAGTGACATAACAGTGACCCCATCAGTGACCTAACAGTGACCCCATCAGTGACCCCAACAGTGACCTACAGTGACCCCATCAGTGACCCCATCACTGACCTAACAGTGACCCCAGTGATCTAACAGTGATCTCATTAGCCTAACCTTTCCACTCTAAGAGCCACACCCAGTGTCTGGCTGCTCCGTATATCCAAGGTCACTGCGAGGTCGTCACCAGCTCTCCCTGTGTTCCTTAAGGGTTCCTATGTGGTCCCTTGCTTTATGGCTTCCCCCTTTGGTCATTTCCCACCCAACTGCCAGAACATACCTTTTAAAGGGCAAGTTGCTGGGTGGTGGTGGCGCACACCTTTAATCCCAGCACTCGGGAGGCAGAGGCAGGCGGATCTCTGTGAGTGCGAGACCAGCCTGGTCTACAGAGCGAGTGCCGGGACAGGGTCCAAAGCTACACAGAGAAACCCTGTCTTGAAACAAAACAAAACAAAACCAAACAAAACAACCAGAGTTGCAGAGGAGAGGGATCTGATGTACACACACACAAACCCTCCCGGGCATCCCCATGCTGTTACATCAAGACAGGCCATGGATGGGTGGCATGAAGCTGGGATGCAGCGGGCAGGGAAGACAGGGGACGGCCCAGGACGGCCTCGTGGAGGAGGAGTCCACCGTGACACCAGCCCACAGGGAGAGAGCATTAGCTGCTTTTCTTGTTCCTACAGCAAAATATTAACACAACAGGAACGGCTTATGGGACGAGCAATTCGTTCTGGCTCACGGTTTAGATGGCACAGTCCGTCATGGTGGAGAAGGCGTGGCAAGACGGTTTGGTTTATGGCTGCGGGAACTTGTGATTTGTTTACAGCATGGCCCTCCGGGAAACAGTGAAGGGACTGGAAGAGAGTCTGGGTTGTCCCTCTTAGAGGCCCATGGTGGTGCTGCGCCTTTGCAAGCCATGACCGTCCCACAGACCACCAAACAGCATTCCTAACTGAGGACCAAGTGCTCGAACCCGTGAACCTGGGAGGGACAGTCCACATCCAAACATATCAGAGGAGGTGACACAGGGACACAGGGACACAGGGTGACACTGGGGACGTCTACAGCATAGGGACAGCAGACTCTGAATGAACCATGGTGTGTCCAAAGCATCCAAGGAGGCCAGAGTGGTCACAAGGAGCCTGAATAAGGGCCCTGATAGGAGAATGAGGTCCAGGCAGTCGGCAGGGCCCCGATCACCGATAGCCATGGCGGGATTCAGGAAGATGCCCGGTGAATGAGGGGGACGCAGAGGTGTGATTAATTTGCTGAGTGGAAGAGGATTGTGGGAAGGGACACTCATGAACGGCTCTCACTGGCAGTGGAATGTCTGGGAAGGAACTCACTGGGCGTCCAGGTGCATGGGAGACTCACCTTTCCCTGCAGATTACTGTGCAGAAAGTTCTGAGCTGGAGGCATAGATCAGATAAAGCATACTTGCCTTTCTGTCCAGCCAGCTCCCAAATAACCACACAGAGACTTAATATTAATTTTAATTCCCCGGCCAATAGCTTAGGCTTGTTACTAACTAGCTCGTACATCTTGAATTAACCTGTATTTCTTTTTTTTAAAGATTTTATTTATTTATTATGTATACAACATTCTGCCTCCATGTATATCTGCACACCAGAAGAGGGCACCAGATCTCCTAACGGATGGTTGTGGGTGCTGGGAATTGAACTCAGGACCTCTGGAAGAGCAGTCGGTGCTCTTAACCCCTGACCCATCTCTCCAGTCCTAACCTGTATTTCTTATCTGTGCTCTACCACATGGTTTTTTCAGCATGGCATGTTTGTTCATCTTGCTTCTCTCCAGGCGACTCCGGTGACTCCGCTCTTCTTCTTCCCAGCATCCTCTCGGTTTGGCTTTCCCTCCTAACCTCTCCCTGCCTAGCTATTGGCCAATCAGACTTTTATCAAACCAATCAGCAGGCACCTTGGCAAAGACACATTTTCACAGTGTACAGAACGATTGTTCCATAACACCTGCCTATGAGAAGGCAAGTGTACAACCCAAGCTCTGTAGAAACAAAGGACAAAAGACAACTATCCTGAGGATGGCACTTGGCAGTTAAGAGCACTGGCCGCTCTTCTAGAGGACCAGAGTGCCGTTTCCAGCCCCCACATGACAGCTCACAACCACTTGTAACTCCAGTACCAGGGGATCGGACACCCTCTTCTGACCTCCAAGGGCACCTCCCATGCATGTGGGTGGATACATGAAGGCCCGCTTTCACACACATAAATTTTTTTGGCTTTTCCAGATAGGGTTTCTCCGTATATCCCTGGCTGTCCTGGCACTGGCTCTGTAGATCAGGCTGGCCTCAAACTCACAGAGATCCGCCTGCCTCTGCCTCTCGAGAGCTGGGATTAAAGGCATGTGCCACCACTGCCCAGCCATAAAAAGTTTTTAAACACATCTTTTTGTTTTTTGTTTGAGAAAAGGTTTCTCTGTGTGGCCCTGGCTGTCCTGGAACTTGCTTTGTAGACCAGGCTGGCCTCGAACTCAGAGTTCTGCCTAGCTCTGCCTCCCAAGTGCTGGCATTAAATAAAGGTGTGTACCACTACTGCCTGCCTGGCAGGTTTTTATTTTTAAGAAAAAAATTCTGTGCCTTTAATCCCAGCACTCGGGAGGCAGAGGCAGGCAGATTTCTGTGAGTTCGAGGGCAGCCTGGTCTCCAGAGCGAGTGCCAGGATAGGCTCCAAAGCTACACAGAGAAACCCTGTCTCGAAAAACCAAAAAAAAAAAAAAAAAAAAAAAAAGAGAGAGAGAAGAAAAAAAAAATCTGAGGATACATATATAAAATATACCCCACTCCCTGCCAGGGGCTGCAGAGATGAAATGGCTCTGAAATTAAGAACACAGGCCTGTGTTCAGTTCCCAGCATCCACATCCAATGACTCACAATTGTAGGGGAAGCTGTAGCCATGCCTTCTTAGGGGCTGGCTACAGGAGTACCTGAGGGCTTGTGAGGGCGTGGTCAGAGTGAGTAGGGGGACTGCGTTTTCGGTTTCGGTTTCTCTTTGCTTCTTGCTGTACAGACTACCACCGGCTGGCTGGTCCGCTCTGTAAGTAAGGCTTTTCCCTATTAAATACCCTTATATTTCTGCCTGACTCCGTATTGGTAATTACCTACTATACACAATTGCCTGTTGTCCAGTTCCAGGGGAACAAACACTCTCTTCTGGCCTCCAAGGGCACCTACATGCCTGTACACGTGATGGGAACAGGCAAAAACACCTTGTCCTAAGCACAGCCATTTTGACTTCAGACTCGTTTCATCTGTAGGATGAAACAAAGTTTAGGTTCCCAGGCTCTAGGAGAGCTGGCAACGTTCCAATAGCTGACCCACTTCCTCCCTACACCGTAGAAATAAATAGTCATTATAACCTTAAGTTCTCTAGAAACACTATGGCTGTTCCTAACCACAGAAGGGACAAACGAATCTGATTGGTTGCACTGAAAAGCTTTCATCTGTTTCTGACAATGATGGAACATGGAAGGAAAGCCCTAATCCCTTAAAAAATGCAACAAATGTTTGTGGATTTTGTGCTTATAAACCTCGCTTCTGCTCCTGCTCGGGGCTGCCAGGAGAAACAAGGCTCCCGAGTCCTTGTCCTGCAGTCCTGATGGATCAGTGACCCTGCTTATGTGGCGAATTATTAAAGGATTTGCTGTTTCATGAGCCTGCCTCTCTCCTTCCTTACGGTGCACAAAACGAATGAGGTAGCACACATACATACACACACATACACAGACTTTTTTTAAGCGAATCTAAACACACACATCACCCAATGAAGTTAAAAGCAAGCATCTTTTATCCACAGTCAATACCTTAGTTACGGTTCCTATTGCCGAGAGAAGCATCATGACCAAAAGCAACTTGAGGAGGCAAGGGTTTATTTGGCTTTCATTTCCATGTCACACACAGTTCCTCGCAGAGAGAAGTCAGGACGGGAACTCAAGACAAGAACCTGGAGGCAGGAGCTGATGCAGAGGCCATGGAGGGGAGCTGCTCACTGGCTTGCTCCCCGTGACTTGCTCAGCCTGCTTTCTTATAACACCCTGAAACATGGACCCAGTGGTCACAGAAGGCTGGACCTCTCCTGTCAATCATTAATCAATAAAATGTCCTCACAGACAGGCCCATGGAAGCATTTTCTGTAACACGATAAATAAAAGCCCAGAGACGGCTATTGGGGTTCAAGCTTCAAGTTTGAATATCAGAAAAGCAAAGCAGCCGGCCGCTAGCTTCTTACCTCTACCTCAGGCTCAATGGGCTCTCACCAAGCCTCAGACTGTAACCTCTCCTCAGCGTGGCTGGAGACTGACTCTGTCTACCTTCAGTATGACTGGAGAATGAATGCCTCCCCCTGAACACAGAAGACCCCGTTTCTCACTTTTATACCCCTCTAGTGCTGGGTTTAAACGAGTGAGCTCTGTTACTCCTTTAGACTGGTTCAATCTCATGTATCCCTGTGTGGCCTTGAACTCAGAGAGATCTGTCTACCTCTTAATCCTGAGTCCTAGGATTAAAGGTGTGCACCACCACCTCCTAGCTTCTGGCTGCTGGGATTACAGGTGTGTTCCAGGCTTCTATGGCTTGTGGCTGAATTTTGCTTTCTGAATCCCCAGGCAAGCTTTAATAAATCATAAGTAATACATCAGCACAATTTTCTCAACTGAGGTTCCTCTTTCCCATATGTGTCTAGATCAGTGTCAAGCCAACAAAAACTAGCCAGCACAGCTTATGCTATCGGTTCTTAGGCTGAAAAATCTAGGACCCAGCAGCCCCAACCAACTAGAGCCTGCCACTCACCCTCAGTGGGCCAGCCAAAGTGACAAGCGATGCCAAAAGGCAGAGAAAGGATCTTCAGTCAGTGTGGCTACGTGGAGAAGAGGAATAAAGGGGTCCAATGCTGCCCCAAGTCCACTTTATTGGGGGTCCTACATGAAGTTTAGGCCTAAATAGAGGGCAAGAAGTCTGCCTAACGAAGTAGTCTTGGTCCAGGGTGTGGTCCTGTCCATCGCCGGCCCATCACAGTCTGGCTCTGCCTTTGCTACAAAACTCTCTGACAAGCTGTTAGAACTGTGTGAAGTCCTTTTTGAGGGAGGCAGGTTTTCCCTCTAGCCAGCAGCAGACTTCATTAAGCCTTTATCCTTTTCCAAGCAAGAGACCCCTACAAAAATTTCAATTCCTTGGGTGTCAGGGACCCCCTCACTCCCATCTCCCACCCTCTACCCCTATCCAATCTTCCTATCCTCTATTCCCCACCCCCGTGCCTGTCTCAGAATTACCCCAATTCCCCTGACCCCCATCTCACCATCCCCCAACCCCCCCTGGCCTCAAACTCACAGAGATCCTCCTGCATCTGCTTCCTGTAAGGATTAAAGGTGTGTGCCACCGAAGAACCGGCCTTCCTCCATCTTAGGCCTAAAAACCATCTTATAGTAAAGACAAACTAGGTTCGTTCCTGTTTATGACTAAACCACTGTTTCTCAGGGATTGGGCTATGACCCAGCTGTAACCTTAACTACAAATGGTTCTGTACTGCCTGCTCCAGGAATGGCAATCATGTGTTTCAGGAGATCGTTATGACTAACTTGTTGGCTTATGTTCTGTTCCTGTAACCTCGAGTATTTCGCCAGCTAAATCCCCCATTTGGAAACCCCCTCCCCCTGAGTTATAAAAATTTTGTCTTCCTCAAATCTGGTGCTGCTCTCTAGAATGCCAACTTAGGGTGAGACAGTTGACTGGCCAGTCCAGAGTGCACCTCTAAAATAAAACCTGCTTTAGCTAGACAGTTGTGGATTTGGTCTTTCGTCTCACAATTTTCAGATTTATCCCTACCATGCCTGGCAACACACCACACATTGCCCAGCCATGACCCCTATCCCACGTTGTTCTATTGAATAAAATAGGGCTTAGCCACTAACCTCACCACAGCTGTGTCTCGTGCACACTCAGCGTCAGGTAGCTTGGGAGAGCTGGTCCATGCACAGCTGTCTGGCAGCATCTCTATGCTGTTTAAATTTTGTCTTGTTTTTCCGACAGCTAATGGGTTCATAACTCTCTCTCTGCACAGTGCAGACTTCCTTAGCTTATCATTGCCGGACAGGCCTAGAGTGCTGGCTCTTAATTGCAGCAACCGAAGCCAAGTTTGGCTTATTTAGAGCCGTAATGATAAGACAGTGGGAAGCTTGGAGATTTCCCAAGGAATAAAGGAAGCTGGGCAGCCAGGACCAGATGAAAAGTGATGTCTCTAGCACACAGTCCGGTGAGGACCTCCACACTGTCGTCTGTATTGGACACGAAGCCCCGGGTCACATGCCAGTCAATTCTCCATGCTTTCTCTTTCTCGAACCATGAGCTTTGGATGCGGAGTTTGAATCCCTGGCTAGATACATGAAGGTACCAGGGATACTGGAGAACAAGTTGCAACATCTTTAGCATCTCTGATGGGCGATGGGTTCTGTTGCCTGCTCAGACCCGGGCCTGATGGTTCCCTAAACATGAGATTCGGGTGACCTTTGGGCACATCAGAACTGTGGTGGCTTGAGTGTGGACTGTCCTCAGCAGACTCGTGCGTGTGGTGTTATTTGGGAATGCTGTGGAAACTTTAGGAGATGGAACCTCACTGGAGGAGTGAAAAGTTTCTGCGCCCCATAAGCCTCTGCACTGACGAAGCAATCCAAATCAGAATACCAAATCAAACCGAATTAGAAAAAGCCGAGGTGTAATGGAGAAAACACTCCCAGGTGTCTCCCTACCACCCTCCACCCCCCACCCCACTCCCCCACCCCCCCACCCACCCCACCCCCCCCACCCACCCCACCCCCACCCACCCCCACCCCCGCCTCCAGCAAGAGGAGACTGAAAAACCACCACACGTCTGTTTTCTGGAGGGAGTGGTCTTGAGCATCTCTGGGGGAGGAGCCCTGTTTGGAGAGCTTTCTGGGTTGAGGCAGAGTTTGGAGAAAGAGGTTGGGGAGGGGTTTTCCACCAGGACATTCCAGACTCTTTGGTTATGTGGATGCCAGGGGCTGGGGTGAGGAGGTGAGGACCCAGTCTGCCTCTCTCTATTTTAGGCTCAAAAGCCATCAAACTAGGCTCATTCCTGTTTTATGATTAAACCTCTGTTTCTCAAGGATTGGGTTATGTTGCAATGCACCTGTAGCCTGAAAGGGAAAAATTAATAAAAGTCTAAAACTTGGACTCCAAAGCCCAAATAGAAAAACTCTTTAGCTTCTCTGAGTTCCCAAAAGGCAGCCCAACAGACAAGGTTTGATGAAGGTCCACAGGACTCAAGGCCTTAGACCAGATATGAAACCCTTGAACTGTGTCGACATTCCTCTAGTCCAAAGAGGATCAGATAGTTATCAATTGTAGAAATCCCCAGCCCAGGAGACAATTAACAAACTCATTTCCTCTGCAGCACCCTGCTTCATTGCACCTTGCCTGAAGCATACAACCATTGCCCTGTCCTGTGTAACCACGGAAGTTCTGTAATCTTGGGGCTTCCAGCCCTACAATTTTCCCTTATAAAAACACCTCTCAGTCGAAAGTGGACACTCCATTTGTTCCTGAACGAATGGGGTCCTTGTTGCAGCTCGGATCCTCGAGTCAATAAAGAAACCTTTGTCCTTGCAATTCGGTGAGTCGTCTCCTTGTTGATGGGTCCTTTTGGGGTTCCTGAAATGTGGGCACAACAAACCTTAACTGCAAATGGTTCTGTACTGTCCGTTCCAGGAATGGCAAATAAGTCTTTATTTCAAAAAGTTGTTGATAACCATCTTACAACCCTATCTTTGTTTCAAAAGCTTATATGGTCTCCCATGACTACCCGTTGTTAGGCAGTGGTGGCTCACACCTTTAATGCCAGCACTTGGGAGGAGGCAGAGGTAGGATCTCTGTGAGTTCAAGGCCAGCCTGGTCTATAGAGCAAGTGCCAGGACTACCTGTTGTTATGCCTACCTTGCAACCTTGTCTTTGTTTTAGAGGTCGTTAGGACTAACTTGTTATGCTAATGTTCTGCTCCTGTAACTCTGCCTATTTTGCTGCCAAATCCCCATTTGGAAATCCCCTACCACTGAACTATAAAAGCCTTGTCTTCCTCACATCCAAGGTTGATCTCTTGAACCCCACCTTAGGGGGGAGGCAGCCTGTGTTCGAGAATTAAAAAGCTTAATTTAATGATTTTGCTTGCTTTGATTAATTTGGCCACGGTGATTTGGGTCCGTGGCCTTTCTCCTCTCATCTTTGGGATTAACAGAGGGATGCTAAGAAGTGAGTCTTGGTATTTTACAACCCAGCCAGTTCCTGTTCACTCCCTCTGCTTCCTGGCTGTGGATGCAATTTGGACCTGCTGCCCCCGCCCCATACCCTGCATCCCTCCTGCCTCGTGTCTTTTCCTACTTGATAGACTGTACTCCTTCAAACTGTAAACCACAACCAACCTTTCCTCCCTGAATTGCTCATTGTCAGAAATTTTGTCATGGCAGCAAGAAGGCAACTAATGCAACATTTAACTGATAAAAGCAAAAGCCAGGCGATTTGGAGGTCACATCTGTTTTTAAAAACTGGAAGAGTTGTGTAGGAGACAGACATGACCGTGCACAGTCGTGGTCACAGCCTTTGTGAGGTAGAGCAGGAAGATCTGGAGTTCAAGGTTATCCTTGGGCACAGGAGACCCTGTCTTATGAACGAAGCATCACAGTCAGCGAGATGACCCGGTGGGGAAAGGGCTGTGCTGCCTTTAGGTTCTGCTTTGTGGCTTAGAGGAATCCATGCCTGTGCTTTCTTTACTGAGCTTCGAGTACAGCCACCACGTCTGGAAAATTTGAGTTTGATTCCTGGAACCCACAGGGGGGAAGTAGGAAGCTGATTTTCAGAAGTTGTCCTCTGACCTCTGCCTATGCACCGTCACACACACACACACACATAGACACACGGACACAGACACACACAGACACACACAGACACACACAGACACAGACACACACACACACACACACACACACACACACGCACGCACACACACACACACACAGACACAGACACACACACACACACACACGTGCATACACACAGACACACACACACACACACACACGCACACGCGCGCACACACACGCACGCACACGCGCGCGCGCACACACACACATGTGCACACACACACAGACACACACACACACACACGCACACGCACACACGCACGCACGCACACATGCACACACACACACGTGCACACACACACAGACACACACACGCACACGCACACACGCACGCACGCACACACGCACGCACACAGACACACACACACACACACACACACACACGCACACACACACACACACACACACTTGGGAGTGTGTGGGGCAGGCATAAAAACAAACTAAGGCGAAAGAGTATAGGTAGTATGTAACTTTTAAAGCCTTGTAATGAAGGTGAGCCCTGAGTGTGTCAGCCAAAGGGAAGGTGGCCAGTGACCCTAACAGCGTCTCTCTGAGGGCTAACACAACCTAGACTACTTGCGTTTTTCAAGATTTATTTTTATTTCCACTTTTTATGTGTATGGGTGTTTTGCCTACATGTATGTTGTACCACGAGCATGTAGTGCCCATGGTAACCAGAAAATGGTGTCAGATTTCCCGGAACTGGAGCTGCAGGAGGCTGTGAGCCACCATGTGGTTGCTGGGAACGAAAGTTAAGAGCCAGTGCTCTTAACTGCTGAGCCATCTCTCCAGCCCCGACTTCCCCTTTGTCTAGAGAGACCCAGGCCCCAGAAAATCTCGGATCCACCGCCCTTACATAGACCCTGAATGGTTCGGGTCCAACCCAGTGAAAGACACACACGCGGATTTGGAACCCAAGCCAGAGAAAGAGACACTCCATCCCTAAGCCTAGAGCCAGGGAAAGACACCCTAACTCCAATACCAGTCCAGAAGAACACACTTGGCCCCCTCGATTAGGGACATGTAAATGAAATTTGCTCAGGACCTAGAATTGGAGCCAAAAAAGAACCGCAGAAAGAAACAGCTTGGCTGTGGAATGGGAGCCATCTCTGCCCCGACTCAAAACCAGCCAATCCCTGAGCTAGAAAAACTGACCAATCCCAGGCCAGCAGGCTTGGAATTTCCCCCTGGGTTTGGAACCCCCTCGGGCTGGGGACCCCCCTAGACTGGAAATTCCCGATACTTGATGGGGGGGGGCAGCCAATCACCATCCAGAGGACTTGGAATTCCCCTAGACACATGGCAGCTAATTAGCTCAGTCCAGTCTTGAGCCAATCACAAGCCTGTCGCTAGGCAGGTTTGGAGTTTCCCAAGCTCCGCCCTCCTGCCTGGCTACTATATAAACCCCCTTCCTGCACCGCTCTGGGTCTCTCCCACCCTGCTCCCCTTGCCGCTGTCATCCCTGATGCCGACACTTCAAGAGGACAGAGGGACCCGAATTAACTCACAAATAAAGACTCTTGGTTTTTGCACTGGAATCGGTCTCGCAGTGGTGATTCAGGTTCCGGATTTCAGTAATAAGTGCTAAAATGAAGTTACCAAAACCACACAGCAATTGCATGTCCATGGCATAGTTTTAACAGGAAATAAGGAGGAAGTTGTACTGCTTGCAATGTTTTAGTAGCTCTAAGATTTTACTTGGTTTTTGGACAGTGAAAGGTGGAAATGGGCTATGGATTTAAAATGTGGGTGGCTCTTTGTTTTGGCTCCTTCAGAGATTGCTCTGCAAAAGCGATGGCGAGGCCCTGGCCTAGATGCCCTGAGGTTTGCTGTTAGGGCTGTGATGCAAGCAGTGCCTCATTCTGCCAGCCACAAGTTTCACTAGATACTGAGAGAGATACTGGATGCCCAAGAGGCAAATTACGGAAGAATTTGGTTCCTCTAGAGAAACTGCTCTTGAAAACCTCCTCAGTTCTTCTCAGAAAATGTTTTCTAGCTCATGGATTATCTGCTCGTTTGTTTTGTGGGACACGGAATTTGACTCAGGGCCTCATACATGCTAGCTATGCAAATACTCGGCCACTGAGCCACGCCCCCAGCCCCTCACTGGGGGATTCTAGGCAGGGGCTCTACCACTGAGCCACACCCCAGCCCCTCCCTGGGGGGATTCTAGGCAGGGGCTCTACCACTGAGCCACACCCCCAGTCCCTCACTGGGGGATTCTAGGCAGGGGCTCTACCACTGAGCCACACCCCAGCCCCTCACTGGGGGATTCTAGGCAGGGGCTCTACCACTGAGCCACGCCCCCAGCCCCTCACTGGGGGATTCTAGGCAGGGGCTCTACCACTGAGCCACACCCCCAGCCCCTCACTGGGGGATTCTAGGCAGGGGCTCTACCACTGAGCCACGCCCCCAGCCCCTCACTGGGGGATTCTAGGCAGGGGCTCTACCACTGAGCCACACCCCCAGCCCCTCACTGGGGGATTCTAGGCAGGGGCTCTCACTGGGGGATTCTAGGCCACCACTGAGCCACACCCCCCCAGCCCCTCACTGGGGGGATCCTAGGCAGGGGGGCTCCACCACTGAGCCACACCCCCCAGCCCCTCACTGGGGGATTCTAGGCAGGGGTTCTACCGCTGAGCCACGCCCCCAGCCCCTCACTGGGGGGGGGATTCTAGGCAGGGGCTCTACCACTGAGCCACGCGTCCCCAGCCCCTCACTGGGGGATTCTAGGCAGGGGCTCCACCACTGAGCCACACTCCCAGCCCCTCACTGGGGGATTCTACCTCTGCAAGGCAGCTACAAGCAGTGTAAACCAAACCAGAAGCCACACTGCTGTTAAGGAGCCTCTCAACCTATGCTGAACCTGTGACCCCCTGGTGTATGCCCACCCTTTGCCTCGCTAAACTCCTGAACCTATATAATTGCCCTTTTGCCTTATGAAAACATGTCTTCCCTGACACCTTGGGGACTCCATTTGCATGTAACCTACTCCACAAGCAGCCTTGAGCCCTGAGCGCCCCACACTCTGTCCAGGTGCTAATAGCCAATTATCCCTACAGCTATTTTCTACAAACCTTAACCTTTCTTCATAGAAGGGACCTCAAAAGCCAGTGAGGAGCTGCTCTCTGAAACCCTGACTTACAGAGAGACAGTCGTCTGGCCAGTTACTTGTGCCCTTCTAAATATAGCTGTCTTCAGTTGTGGTAATGGTTTTTCCTCAGGTCTAACAGTAGAAGCTCTGCTGGGGGAGGGAGGGGTGCCTTGTTCAGTGAGGTAACCCTTTTCCCTGCTAACCTCCCAGGCCATGTTTTCAGGCTACTTGCTTCTGTCTGCCTCACTGTCTACTCTGACTTGGTCCGCGTTCCGTTTCCTTCCTGTTTTCCTGAGGGACACTCTCAGCATCCTGTGTCTGTGATGGACACTCTTAACAGAAGCATCTTAGGGGAGGAGGAGTTTATTTTGGTCCACCACTGAGGCAAATCAGGGCAGGGATCTGAAACAGTGAAGGAAGACTGCTTACTGGCTCACTCACAGGCTCAGCCACCAGCCGGAGAACACAGACCTGGGATGTCACTAGGCACACACACACACACACACACAGATGAAAACAAAAATAAATCCTAAAAAACAAAAACACTGATGACAAATTTAAAATGACAAAATAAATAATAAATAAATAAAAGTAGGAACCAAACACATGCCCACACTTGTAATCCTAGCATTTAAATGTGTGAAGGCAGGAGGAGCAGAATTCAAGGCAATCTTTGGCTACGTAGTAAGCTCAGGGGTAGCCTGGACTACCTGAGACTCTGTCTTAAATGAATAAATAATAGGTCAGGTGTGGTGGTGCATGCCTTTGATTTTATCACCGGGGAGGCAGAGGCAGGCAGATCACTGAGTGCAAGGTCAGCCTGGGCTACATAGTGAGACCCTGTCTCCAAAACTAGATAGATAGATAGATAGATAGATAAATAGATAGACAGATAAATAGATAGATAAAGCCAAAACCAAGAACAAAACCAACCCACCAAACAGTAACAACAAAGCCCAACAGTATAAGCTATATGGAAAGAAGGATGATTTCTGAGGGAATTCAGGGCTTCTGGCACTGGTGGCAACCTCTCTCTCAGCTGGGACCCCAGCCCTGGGAGGGTCTGGGACTGAAAGATAACCATCTCTCTATAAACTCTTGCAAGTCAAATAAGGAAAGGACAATTCCAGGAGGAAATGCAAATGACATTATGCAAATACCCTCTTCTAGGGCTTATGGGTTTTCATTGCTGCAAATCAAACCCAGGCCTCTGTGTGAGCCGGGTTAGCACTGTACCACTGGCTACAGCCCCTTACTCTTACTCATGGAGATTAGAACTAGAATAAGGAAGAGTAAGCGCTTGTCTGGGCTACCATGCCTGGTTAGATCCCTGCCATTCCTGTGAGGATATTTTAGAATAAGCTGGACATTAAGTGGTGAGCTTGAGAAGTGTTGGGGAGCAGACCCCCAAAGTCTATTAACGAGAGGCGGCATTATTAGAAACCACCGCAGGGAAGCAAAAAACTTCTAACTTGCTAGGGCCACAGAGTTATTCGGTTCTGTGACCCCGAAGAAGAGCTATTAGCATCTTTTTATAGTCAAAGGTTATACACAGGGCAGAGGTATATAGCAGGATTTAAGCCTCTCAGGAGTGCATTCCTGGAGCTAGCGTTATGGCGTGTACTCTTGGTGTCATGATTGCCAACCTCTGATTACAGGGTTCAAGACATTTACATAGCCCGGGTCTGTCCTAACTGCTTTCCCCGTGTCTGGGGGAATGTAGGACTAAGGGTTTTAAAACCATTATCAGGCTTTTGTAGTGCCGGGGGGGGGGGGGGGAAGACAGGGGGCCGGGGGACAGACACCTCATCCAATCAGTTGAAGGCCTAGAGAGGACAAAAGGCTGCCCTTCGCCAGCAGAAGACATCACGATGTCTCTGTAACTCCAGCTCTGTGTATATGGCACTGTTTCTTTAAGAGTCTGGAGACTCCTAATACCTGGAGTTACTAAATCTTCAGTTATCAACTTTAAAAACTGCTCACCATACAGCATTTTCTCTTGCCAGCTGGGTTGCTGGGTCTCTCATACAGTGTGGAAGGGGAGGGGCTGATTCTGCTGGAGAAAAATCAATATTTCAAATCCGTGCGACATTTCCGGTTGGAGAGTATGAGGTCTCAAACCTGGGACAAATGGCCGAGGTTTGTATTTAACACATCAAAGCAAACCCAGCCTCCCTCAGTCCCTACCTGTCACATACCCTGTCCTCCACAGGGAACTTCTCCAGCCCAGGGCCTGGGCTGCCCTTCCCCCAACTGCCCCTCCCTATATAACACAGCCATTTTTGTAACTGATCCTTTCTGGTCCACCCTTGACCTTGGTCAGTGCGGGAGAGCCAGAGAGCCAAAGTTACATTGTAAGTTTTCATCACTGTGCCTAAGAGATCCATGAGACAAAAATGCCTCTGATCTGCAAGCTCCTTGCCCAAGCGCAGACAATTCCTGAGATGCTGGAGGCTGGTGTTTATGGGCGACAGCAAGCCACATGTTTTCACTCCCCTGAACAAGTTTGTTCAACTCACCGGATGTTAATAGGTGAGTTGAACACATAGGTAGGTATTAATCCTGAAATGCTCCAGAAAAACCAGTTCAACCGTTTAAAGCGACCTTATATTAAAATTTTAAATACCGAGCAAGATGGGATTTGGTCAGGACCATTACCTGGAAACTTTGCAGGTAGGTGGCTGGCCCTGAGGCACATGCCGGCCAGGTTTATACCGACAAAACTCATAGGCTGCTATACTTTCCCGTGAGGTTTTGTTATGAATTTCCAAGAACTGCAACCCCCAGAATCTCAGGAAGTTACCAGGTCCTTGGGCGGGTAGGTCTTGAAAGGTTCAGGCTTTAATGCTGATTGGCTCTACTTCTTTTAAGAGACAGACCCCGCCCCCTGACAACAGTCAGGGCCTGCACAGGGACGTGCCATCACCACATCACCCACCACGCATTCACAGCCTGTGTGAGGACTCTCGGCATGCGTGGAGCCTCAGTGGGCATGCTCAGTCTTCCGTTTAAAAGTTCCAACTTCCCTGCTTTGCTCTCTGTCTGCTTCTTCTTCTCTCTCTCTCTCTCTCTCTCTCTCTCTCTCTCTCTCTCTCTGTTTGCTTCTGCTTCTCTTCTCTCTCTATGGCGACCGGCCATGGTGGGCAGCCATTTACCCTGTTCCTCTTCTCTCTTAGTCTCCCTACTCTGCTGGGCTTATAATAAAATGGTTAATGTGTCTCATCTTGCTCTTCATCTTTTTCTTTATATCTAATTTAAACAAAAGCATAACAGGTCTTATGGGTTAACTTTGGGTCTGACAGTGGGTGGAAGGTGTTTAGGCAGGAGATACATGCGGGCGTGCTTGCCTCTGATTGGGTGTGGGCATGAGGGTGTGGGGTATGCAGGCAGGAAATGCATCGGGATATATACTTGCCCCTGATTGGACCTTATGGGAAATTCGGTAGCCCTGTGGTTTTTCTAAACATTTCTTGGGAAGCCTGAAATGGGCCTGTCCAGAGTCCATCAACATATCCAGTATTTAATTAAAAGCTTGCTTGAAATTTGGCTTTAAATTGTGTTAGTGGTCTTATTCTCCACTGGTGAGATTAACAGTACCAAGGGGGTGGCCACGGTGATAAATGACAGCTGGTATTTAATAAGTTCTCTGCCTCACAATAGTAAGTTTCTCCACCGACACAGCCAGATAAAGGTGAATTGAAAAAGTATAACTACAGACATATTGAGCAATGCATCTCTTTGGCAGGTTCTCTGGTCTCAGAGATCAAGGCCAGAGAGAAGTCCCACCCAAACTAAGGTAGGGAGATTTTATAGATTGTAGGTGATGGGGATGGCGTGTCGGCCACAAGCTGGGTTTGTACCCAAGTTTGGTGAAAAGCTGAGCATTTTATTCAGGACTTGGGTGGCTGGCGGTGTCAGGGGAGGAAGTTGCAATGGTTGCCAAGAATGGAGACGTGGGCTTGTTGTCACCTGTCCTGTGTTCAGAGACTCTGAGCGGGCAGGATTTGGAGGGAGATAGATGAATGGGGTTTCTGGGACCATGCAGGGGGGAGCTGGAGGCTCCAACCAAACAGTATTGGTTGCTGCTGTAAGCCCCCTTGTTCAGTGAGAATAGTCACGGCAGACAAAGGAACATACAGATGTGTAAATACAGATGTGTAAATCCCAGTCACATCAAGGGGAAAGGATGTTTGAGGCTGGGTGAAGAGGGGTGGTTCACATGGGTGAACCAGCCGCTAAGCGAAATAAGCCAAACGCAGAAAAACAAATGCTGTGTGTTTTCCCTCGTATCCCCAATCAAGATCTTTTTGTTGTTGTTGTTTTCTTATTTTGTGTTTTTTCTTATTTTTTATTTTTTTTCCGAGACAGCGTTTCTCTGTGGCCTTAGAAGCTATCCTGGAACTAGCTCTTGTAGACCAGTCTGGCCTCGAACTCACAGAGATCCACCTGCCTCTGCCTCTGCCTCTGCCTCTGCCTCTGCCTCTGCCTCTGCCTGCCTGCCTCTGCCTCTGCCTCTGCCTCTGCCTCTGCCTCTGCTCTGCCTCTGCCTCTGCCTCTGCCTCTGCCTCCCGAGTGCTGGGATTAAAGGCATGGGCCACCAACGCCCGGCCCCAATCAAGATCTTAAAAAGGGAAGAGGCAAAAGTAAAAAAAAAAAAAAAAACTGTTTGGGAAAAGGAAAGGGTCCTACAAGAGAGGGAACAAGTCAGAGGGAGAGTTGGGAATTACTATGAGCACAGAGCAATATATATAGCTTTGAAAATGCCATGATGGAGCCAACTCCTTTGTACAATATGCTTAAGACAATAGAGCTGGGGGCTGACTAGAGGGCTCAGGGGCTAAGAGCACTGGCTGCTCCTGTAGAGAACCTGGGTCAATTCCCAGCACCCTGGTGGCAGTTCACAACCATCTCTAGTTCCAGAGGACCTGATCCCCTCTTCTGGTCTCCAAGGGCACCTGGCATGCTGGTGGTGCACAGACACACCTGCGGGCAAAACAACCTTACACATAAAATAAAAGTGTTTACTTAAGAAGAAGGAAAGAAAGCTGACCATGGTGATATATATCTATATAACCCCCGAACCCTAGGGCACTGAAGTAAGTATTGTGAAATTAAGACTAGCCGGGGTCACACAGTGAGAGTCTGTCTCAAACATACAGAGAAGCACGCACACACACACACACACACACACACACACACACACACAGAGAGAGAGAGAGAGAGAGAGAGAGAGAGAGAGAGAAGAGAGAGAGAGACAGACAGACAGACAGAGAGACAGAGAGATGGAGAGAGAGAGACTTGTGTCCTCCATAACCATCTCTGTGGGTGAGGGACAGTCTTCAGGAGAAGTACTGCAGGGTGGACAGGCACTTCCTGAGATAAGAGACTGCTAAGAACATGTTTGAAAAGTCAGCTGGTCGCTGCCCCACTTTACAACAGGGACACATTCTGAGAAACCCAGTTAGTGGGTTTCAGGGGCCCATGGACAGCACAAAGTGACATAAACAGGCTCAAATGTCTAGGTCAATCCCTTCATGTGGCTTTTTGACGCAATAAAGACACAGTTACCAGCTTGATGCTGCCTGCCTGCAATCCCAGCACCTGGGAGGCAGAGGCAGCAGGGTGATGAGTTTGGCACCAGCCCAGGATATATAGCAAGATCCTGGTTCAAAACAAAATAAGGGGCTTGTGGGATGGCTGTCAGCAGATGAAGGTGCTTGCATCAGGCCTTGGCCATTGGGTCAAATCCCCAGGAACCCACATGGTGAGAGAGTTCATTCCCACCAGCTTGCAACTCCATGTATGCACACACACAAACTCCACCAAAATAAATAAGTAAACAGATGCAACTTAGATAAGTGTGTGTGTGTGTGTGTGTGTGTGTGTGTGTGTGTGTGTGTGTGCTGCAACTGCAAGGTGCACAAGGGTTGGGTCATGAACACACTATTTTAAAGGAAGACTTTTGTTCCTGGATGCTGTCTGCTGGAGCCTGTGACCCAGCCCTTGGAAGGTGGAGATAGAGGAAATCAGGAGACACAAGGTCATTCTTGACTACATACATGCTGTGTTTGGGGTTAGCCTGGGCATGCACAAGACCCTGGTTCAAAAGTAAAACAAAATAGAATTATTTTCACATTAGCTTTACAATACTTATTGACTTATTTATTTGGCCGGGGCAGGGATCTGTGTGTGGAGGATAAAAGATAAAATCGAAGACCTTAGTTCTCTTCTTCCACCATGTGGGTTCCAGGAATCGAACCCAGATCTTTAGGCAGGAAGACACCAGGTTGTCAACTTCTGCCTTCCATGTGCATAGGTGTGGGCACATACAAACAAGTACAGGAAAATACACCTCACCCACACTCTCCCTTCAAACACACACACACACACACACACACACACATACACACACTTACTGCAGCTGGACTTCCATGCAAGAATATTCATCCACTTTAAGGTCATGGTTTTGACTTATGACTTGACATCCAGTTCTATCAAGTTATAGAATTTCTCCATCACCCTGTAATGTCCCAGGGGCACCTTCCTCATCTGTATCTCCATTAAACTATTCCCGGCTCATAGCACTCACTGACCTGCTTTCTGTCAATAGATACCCTGTGAAGGCAAAGGATAGTTAGTTGAAATAAGACAAGTAGAGTCCTCCTTAGAGATCATGAGCAGAGAGAGGAGGCCACAGGGAGCAGTGTCCCCCGCAGCACAGTGGGGGTGAGGACAGCTATGCTCTGGTTAACTTTCAAAGAAGCGAGAATTATTTTCTTTGCTTATTTTGCTGTGCCGGGGGTCAAATTTAGGGTCTTGTACTTGCTAGGCAAGCAATCCACTGCAAGGCTACATTTCTAGCTCTTTTAATTTTATCCGGAGACAGGGTCTTGCTCTGTAGCTCAGGCTAGCCTCGAACATAGCATCCTGACAGGCATACTCCTCTGCAGGGAATTGTTTTTTGTTGTTTCTTTTTTCAAGACAGGGTTTCTCTGTGGATTTGGAGGCTGTCCTGGAACTCGCTCTTGTAGACCATGCTGGCTTTGAACTCACAGAGATTCGCCTGCCTCTGCCTCATGAGTGCTGGGATTAAAGGCGTGCACCACCACCACCCAGCCGGGAATTGTTTTGATAAAACCTTCTCAGACAGCGGCTCTCAACATGTGGGTCACGGACCCCTTGGGGGTAGGGGTGGAGTGACCCTTTCATGGGTGTTGAGTATCATATCCGATATTTACATTGTGGTTCACTACAGCGGCAAAATTACAGTTGTGGAGTAGCAATGAAATAAGTTTTTGGTTCCAGGTCACAACAACAAGAGGAACTGTATGAAAAGGTCGAAGCACTGGGGAGGTTGGGAACCCCTGTCTGGGGTTCAAAAGATGGCTGTGGGATCTCCAGCCCACACCCGAAATGTTGGAGGCATCTGGGAATGGAAGCAACAAAGCCCTCTCCTCCCAAGCTTCTAAATCATCACTCAGGCTTTGGAGACCACTCATCTGCATCTTCCCACACCCTGGGTTGCTCGCTCTTGGCCAAGGTATCTAGGCAGAGGAGTGAGCTTGTTTCCACAGAACACCCACTGCTCATGGCTCTTGCCTGGCTTGTTAGTCCTGTCTCGTTTCCAGGACATCGGAGATCCCAGCAAGCATGGGGTATTTTTTTTTTAATTTTTTTTTAAAGATGGCCAGGAGCTCATGTCTGTCATCCCAATATTCAGGTGCTTGGTTTAAGTAAGGTGGAGAGTTTGAGGCCAGCATGGGCTACAAAGAGAGATTCTGTTTTAGAAAATACAAAAGTGACTGGATGGTGGTGGCACACGCCTTTAATCCCAGAAGTCAAGGGGCAGAAGCAGGTGATCTCTGTGAGCCTGGTCTACAGAGTGAGTTCCAGGACAGCCAAGGCTACAGAGAGAAACCCTGTCTCCAAAAAAACCAACCAACCAACCAACCAAACAAACAAAAACTATAGTGAGGCTGGCTGTGGTGTATGGTGGGTGGTACAGGAGGCAGAGACAGGCAGGTGTCTGTGATTTGAGGGCAAGCCTGGTCTGCAGAGTGAGTTCTAGGCCAGCCAGGGCTACATAGTGAGATCCTTTCTCAAAAGCAAAACAAGGGCTAGAAAGTTCAGTGGTTAAGAGTGCTGGCTTCTCTTTCAGAGGACCTGGGTTTGGTTCCCAGCTCCCACACAGTGGCTCACAGCCATCTCTGACTCCAGTAACAGTGAACCTAATGCCTTCTATTTACCCAGAGGGTAATGTACACACACACACACACACACACACACACACACACACACACACACACACACGGTACACAGACAGACATGTAGATAATACGCTTGAACACAAAAGTAATACACTTTTTTAAATGTCAAAACTGGGGCCGGGCGGTGGTGGAGCACACCTTTAATCTCAGCTCTCCGGGAGGCAGAGGCAGGCGGATCTCTGTGAGTTCGAGGCCAGCCTGGTCTCCAGATCGAGTGCCAGGACAGCCTCCAAAGCTACACAGAGAAACCCGGTCTTGAAAAACAGAACAAAACAAAAATATCAAAACAACAGTGAGCCCATACTTAAGACCTGAGTCATGTGGCCTAGCTGCTCTCCCAGACATAAGCCTAAAGTTTTCTAGGAATGTCACAAACAAGACTGAGTTTTGTTCATAGAAAACAGCCCCTGCCTTCTCGTGCAACCCCCATGACCTGAACTTTTACATGACGCTGAAATCTACCCAGTCCAAGTCAGGAATTTCATTCAAGGTCCTCTGCTACTTCTTGATTGTGTGTGTGTTTGTTTGTTTGTTTTGAGATGGGTTTTCTGGTACCCAGGCTGGTAGCTAAGGATGACCCTGGACCTCTGAGATTCCTGCAGCCTCTTCCCTTCTGCTCAGGTGACAGATATGGACACAAACATATCTGGTGTATGTGGGGCCGGGGATGAAAGCAGGGTTGTTCTTGCCCGGTAAGCATTCTGCCAACTGAGCTACATGCCCAGCCCTAAATTAAAAAAAAAAACAAAACAAAAAACAAACAAACAAAAAACTTAAAGATAACATTGTTGTTAGTTTCATTTCTCCAGCCCCATCCTCTGCAGGCGCCTGGGCATTTTGTCCAATCCCATTCCTTCAGTGTGAAGGAGTGTTCCTTCCCTCTACTACCTACACTACCCAGGGAGAGCAAGAAGATATGGAAACATCATTTGCTTTTGCTAGTGCGGAATTTATTGGGATAATTTTTCTCTTTGCTGCCATTGTTCATAAGTATCGCAGAAGATCTGGATTTGCGGAGCTGTGGGAAGGCTCTGGAAAACTTCACAAGGGCAGGCTGTTCCCTCACCCGTGGAACCCTGTCTCCCCTACTCTGAAGAGCCAGGCGTCAGTGGCTTGCACTTCTCCCCACCCCTGTTCCAGGTCTCCAGCTTGGCTCCAGCCCTGGGCATCCTCCCCTACCTCCCCCCCAACCCCCACGGCGCTCCCTAAGGAAGGCACTGAAGCCAATGCTGCTGCAGAGGCTCGGCTCCTTCTTCTAGAAAAGTCTGTCACCATTACAACGTCCCAGAGTGGAATCCAACCAGGGCGTATGAGACGGCGGGAGGGAGGACCACATGGAGAGTCCAGAACGTGAACACGTCCAGGGAAAGCCGAGTGACAGCTGCGTCTCCAGCCTGTCACACGAGTCTCGTCCGTCCTGAGCTAGGGAACTAGAGCCCTGGGGACACAACCCACCTGCCTACTCCTTCCTGCCCCTGGAGATCCCGCTGCCAGCCAAGGCACTGGGCCCATGGTTCCACACCCCTCCTCCTGCCTACCCTTTTCTCTAGCTTGGACACTCCTTGCAAAGCTCTTCTCCGTTCTTTGCCTTCAGCTCCAAGCTGACTTCCTGAGTCCAAGGCACACAGCCTCTGGTCAGCCTCCCCAGGAGCTGCTGAAAGTCGGCTTGGAACTTGGAGGATGAAAAGTAGAAGACTAGAGGGTCGATGCAAGAGTTGAGGGTGCTGAGGAGGAGCACGTAACTCCGCCAGGTCGGGCTCTCACCCCGGACATAGCCCACCACGTGGGACATATTGTAGGGGCCGAAGCAGACGAAGAAGATGAGCAGCGTGGCAGCCAGAAGCCCCATCACCCTCTTGCGTCTGCGCCGGCTGGCTCCCCGGCTCAGAATCCACACCAGGCGGCTGTAGCAGTAACTCGTGATGCACAGGGGCACCATAAAAAGGACCACAGCCATCTCGAGTCGCACAGGCAGGAGCACGGCGAGCTGGTCCTCCCGGAATTCCAGGTAGCAGGTTCCATTGGTACCCTGGCTGTAGGTGGCATTCCCCCAGTACTCGGTGACGTAAACCACACTGCAGTGAGCCGAGGCCAGGAACCAGCAGATGCCACTGACCAGACCAGCCTGGGCCAGTCGTGGCCGGGTCTTGTACCACAGCGGGTAGGCCACGCTCAGGAAACGTTCGATGCTCACGGCCGTCAGAAAGAGCGAGGTGAGATAGATGGTAGTAAAGAAAAGAAACCCCGAGAGGGGACAGAGAATGAAAGGCAGGAGCCATCTCATGCCACAGGCTGCCTCCACCATGCGAAACGGCAGGAACAGTAGCAGGAGCAGGTCCGACAGGGTCAGGTTTAGCAAAAGTAAGTCCACGGCCACGGGGCGGCGGCGCAGCTTGCCCACGAAGACCACCAGGGCCATCACGTTGAGGGGCAGTCCCACGAGGAAGACCAGCAGGTACACGGAAAAGAAAAGCCAGTGATTGCCGGGAGAGAAGCTCTCCCCCATGGTCACGGTTGCTAGGGAGACGGAGATGAAGAGGGAGATGGTTTTTGGGAGTTGGGGAGTCTTCTGTTCCCCCACCAGGAGACTCTTACCCATCCGGCAGGAGTGTTGCCATCACTGTTTAAGCCCACAGACTCACCCCTGCCTTCCTGCCTTTCCTGTCCCCCACCCAGTGCAGACATCACCAAGGTTTCTCCCTCCATGTGCAACCCCCCGGCCCCACACTCACCAGCTTATTGGAAAACCGGAGCTCTGCTGCCCAGCACCGCCCCGGCTCCTCCAGGGCTAGGGCGGTGAGCTAGTTGTCCAGCAGAAATGATAAAGACTTGGTGGTGCCTATGACGTCACTCGTTGCAGAACAACCGCACAAAAGATGCTTTGAGCTCTGCTTATCTCGGCTGTGTCCATATGCAAAAAGAAAAAGGAGAAGAACAAATCCCAAGGCCGCGTGCATCTCTGCACATAGTCTCAGCTGGGACCTTGCTTCCCCCTACTTTGACTTCATCTCCTCCACGTGGATTTCGGGATGTTTCTTTAGAACCGGCATAGCTAATGCTCCCCCGTGTGGGAGATAGAGCGCTTGGACCGAGGGCTGGGCTCTGCAGCCGGCACTGTTTCTTGCTGCGTCTGTGACTTGGGACAGATGAGTACAACTCTGTGTCTCCCATTCTATAAAACAGAGGTAACAATACAATTTCACAGATTAAAACATGCACATTTGACCAGCTGTGTAGCTCAGTGGTAGGAGCGAGCACTTAGACCGCGCTGAAGCTCAGTTGTTAGAGCACTTGCCTGTCTTGTATGAAGCTCTGGGTTCGAGCCCCAGCACCTTAAGCAGTTTGGAAGAAGAATCAAGAGGATCAGGAGTTCAAGGTCATCGTCAACTACGTACAGTTTGAGACCAGCCTGGGCTAAATGAAGCCCTGTCTCAAACAAAACGTAACATGCTAAACACATAGAATAGAGCCTGTCCCTGCCGTGGTACTTGTGGTGCAGGCAAGGATCTGGGGTGATGGTGGTGTCAGAGGCTGTGAAGATTGCAGTTGTCTCTTGGTGGGAGTATAACCCACAACAGGCCCTCGGGGCATCACTATTTTACATCCAGCATCCTTTTTGTTCACGGCAGGAAAGTAACTCTCAGGGTCCCCCTCCTTGTTAGGCATCACGGCTGGTGGAGGTGAGGGGTGGCGTCATGTTTCACGCCTGGCTCTCTTCGTCCTCAGAGACAGCACACCTCTTCACTCAAATATTTATGGAGCAGAGCATGAAACCAACACCCACCCACCAGAATGGCTATAGCACAACACCAGACAGAACCCAAGTTCGGGCAAAATGAAGAAAAGACCCCGAAGCCTTTGTTGATGGTTGGGGATGGCACCATGGGGTGGCCACTTTGGAAAGAAATTTGGTGGTTTCTCTAAAAAACTTAAACATGCATTTACACGATACCAATAATTCCACTGTGAGTGTTTGCTCTTGAAGAGACTCGAGAACAGGCTTGCTCACAAAACTCAGGCTCACATATCATCTGCACCAAGGCCCTAGCAACCATGGCTCACAGTGAAAATATCAGGCCACGATCCCTCAACAGATAAACACACGTGAGGCATGAGGGCAACGGCAGAGCATACCACATGGAAGTTAGACACAGCAGGCTCTGTTTCACATGGTACAATTCCATTTGCATGGAATGTCCAGAAGAGGCAAATATTTTAAAACAGAAAGTAGATTAATGATTGGGAGCCGAGGGTGAGAGGCGAGGTGCTGAAAACAGGGTACAGCCCTGCGCACTTACTTTTGAAAGCTGCCTTGGGTACTTAGCATGTGTGAGTTTTCCGACGTGTGAATTATATCTTGGTTGTTAACCGAGCTACTGTGAGCCAAGCAGTTTTTATTGCTTCCGGGCTTGCATTTAGTGAGAGACTAAATAAAGATATCAATACTAAAAAGAAAGCTCCATCACCTGGGCAGAAGCATGATCAAGAGATCTGGTGGAGGAAGCCTGAGTGGATCGGGCAGAGCAGGCCTCATGGGCCCAGGGAAGGGAGTGGATTGGCCCCCAATGGAAGGAAGCCCAGGTAACTAGGGCAGTGGGCCCCACCCCCAACAGGTGCTCTAGGCCAGCGGAAACAGAGGTTCTCAACACTATGGGGGTGGGCACTGGGGCCCGAATGGACTTACACTAAAACTCTCTTGTGTCCCCGCTGCCCAGAGGCCACGTCTATTTCTGGCTTGCATGGTGAATTGAAAAAAATAAAATAAAATAAAAGGAGGAGGAAGATATGACTATTCCTGAAGTATGGCTAAGACTTTTATTGTAGAGATAAGAGAGAAGGCAGGCAGAGGGGAGAGTCCGGGCTGAACGTGGCTGGCAGACGAAACTGGACCATGGGGGTGTAGGTGTGGGGTGGGAGGAGCAGAAGAGAGGAGCTGCTAACCAAGAGACTGCTGTAGCCAAAATGGCCTGAGTTATACAGGGATCAGGGTAGCAGAAAGGATGCAGAAGCCCAGCCCCTGGGAGGAGAGGTTTAGGGTAGGGGGCGGGGTGAGGAGTTGGGGGAGGAGCCACGGGTACTGAGGGATGCTGGGAGAACTGGCCAGCATCCACTTTGATATATTTGCCAAATAAGTAACACCGAGTTTTCTTTGACAAGAGATCAGGAGTATCTATCTGTTGACAAATGTTTGCTGAGCACCTACTATGCGCTGGTCTCTCTTCTAAGTGTGGTGGATCTACTGTTCAAAAACCCTTACATTCAAACACATTTAAGGCCACAAGGAGACCCCATGCCCATGGGGGTCTCACTGTACAGCCCTAGATGCCCTGGAACTCACTATGTAGACCAGGCTGGCTTTGAACATCCAGAGACCCACTTGCTCAAAGAGATCATTTGTATGAACCAGTCCAAGAGCTCTGGGCACTCTTGGGAGGCTTTACTGTCATGAGAAGAATAAGCTTGGTTCTGACACCTGGCCTCATCAGAGATGCCCAAGTGCCTGCCTCCTTCCTGGCCACTCTCCTCTGCCCTCCCTCTCGTGGGCTGGGGTGTGTCTCTTCTCCATCTCCGAATGGACCACCAGTACAGCTCACATCACAAGGTTTTCTTTCTGGGGGAGCCTGTTGTCTGCTCAAATGAGAATAGAGGTTGCCCATGGCTGGCCCAGCCAACAGGCCACAGAATCTTGTTGGTGTTGGCTCCCTCTGCTGGGCACTGTGTCTGGTGCAAAGCTTCCCATCTGAAACAGCAGGCACCTGGCTGAATCAACAGGTTGTGTGAGTTGGGCAGCTGTAGCCTGTGCCAACAGCCTCGTCGTTTCTGTTGGTTGAGGCAGGGGAAATCACTTTGAGGCTAGTTCAAGACCAGCCTGGCTATTACCCGCCTAAACCCTGTTAAAACAGAAGGGGGGTGGTAGCTGGGGACATAGCTTAGCCGTAGAGCACTTGCCTAGCAGGTGCAAGGCACACAGGCATGAACGCATGAGCATGCGAGCACACACACACACACACACACACACACACACACACACACACACACACACACACAGGGGTGGGGCTACTCTACATGGAAGGGTTCTATGAGGATGAAATGAGTCAACCGGCGTGATGAGACACGCCCACGGTTAGAAGCCTCTTTTACTGTCCCCAAAGCCCCAGCTTCTCTCCAGCCTACTTTCTGTGGTCGACTGGAAGGCTGCCATCTAGTGGCTGAAAAAGGGTATGGCAGGGTCATAATGTTGCTTCCTTTCTTCAGAAATGGAAAATGTTCTTCCCTCAGAAATTATTTCAAGGAAACACTCCAAAATTGGGTCACTATGGTGGTGTCTCTCCTGATCAGAAACAGGCCTCTTCCTCATGCCCAGGAGTGCAGGGCTGCGCACAGCCTACAGCAGGCAGGTGGTTAGGACATGAGGGTCAGTCAGAAGCAGTTAGGAGGCGAACTGGGATGTATCAGGCAGTTGTACTGTCCCCTGTTCCCAGCTCTTGACCTCCACGCTCTTCTTTGTACAGGGACACTGTCCTCTCCGTGTACAGCCCATCCCGTGAGTGGTTTCTGTGATGGCTTTGGGCCAGGCTGCTCCCGGGTTGCGGTGGAGCAGCCTTCTTGGGGGCCTGGCAGAGTCATCCACAGATACTCAATGCCCCTTGCCCCCAGAGGTGGCTGCTACTTCTGAATTGTTCCTCCTTGAGTCCTTGGCATACATACTGTCCCTCGGCCAGGACCTGCTCCCAAGTAGCCGGTGACTAATGGGTTGAGCACCACACTCCAGGCCCCTGTGATGAGCCCCAATTTCCTCCAGGAGTCTCCTAGGTCCGGGTTTATGAAACTTGCCACATTGGAGGCATTGTAGGGCCCCAAGCAGAGCAGGAGTGTGAGAAGGGCTCCTCCAGCCACCCAAGCTGCCCTGAGCTTCCGTTTGTGGCTCAGGCCTGAGTGGACCAAAGCCCGCAGGCAGCCCACATAGCAGAAGGCGGTGATGGCCAAGGGCATAAAGAAGAGCAGGATGGAAAAACTGAGGCGGGCAGGGCGGGCAGAGTTGGGATCCCAGGCTTCCAGGCAGACCGGGGAACCATTCACGGGTATGCTGATTCCCAGGGAACTGGTGGTGTTGGTCAGCCAGCCTCCAGGAGCCTCCAAGCCAAGGACCAGTCCCATGTGGCAGAGGACCAGGACCCATATAGCCACACACACGCCCCAGGAATAGCGGGGCCTCCGAATGGCTTGGTACCCGAAGGGGAAGGCAGCCCCCAGGTAGCGGCCAGCACTGAGAGCCGCCAGGAAGCCTCCACTCGCATAGAGTGGAGCAAAGTGAGCCAAGACAAAGACGGAGCAGAAGGGGAGTGGCAGGGGCCAGGCCCCAGAAGCCAGGGCCTCCACAGCCTTCAGGGGTAGTGTGATGGCCAGGAGGAGGTCAGAGCAGCCCAGGTGGAGTGTATAGACCAGGTTGGGGGTGAGTCGCAGTCTGGCATGGGCCACGGCTCCTCGGATGGCCAACAGGTTCAGCGGGAAGCCCAGTGCAAAGGCGGACACATAGAGGGCGAAGGAGAGCTGTGGAGACAGGGCCATGGGGCGGGCTGGCTGCTGGCTGCCTGCTGCTGGGGCTCCAGCTCACTGTACTGGTTCATCAGCCGAGGGGAAAAGGCGCTTGAACCCGATGCCGGTGTCCCAACTGCCCAGAGCACCAGGAGTCAGTCCTAGAGCCCCTGAGGATGCCGAGGCCCGCAGGAAGAGACGGAAGATGGAGAGCCACAGAGCCGGGAGCAGTCCTCTCAGTCCCCAGCTGTCCCCTCCACAGTACCGCCTCTTAGGGTGAAGATAACAAGTCAGTGTGACAGGAAGAGATAGAAGGTTCCAGAGCTGAGGCGACCTCTGCTCCTGTAGACTCTGAGGAGAGAGGGAGGAGAGGAAGGTCAGAACCAGGCTGCATGCATGTCAGAGACCCCTTAGTTCACTTGCTGTCCCTTTCTCCGTGACCAGAGTTGCCCTCAATAGGACAGAACCTTCACCAGAGAGATTAGGGCCTGGAAGAATGGCTCAGCAGTTAAGAGCGCATGCGGCTTCCAGGAGACTCAAGGAGGGAATCCTGGCGCCATATCAGTTGCCTCACAGCCATCTATAAGCCCAGTGACAAGTTCTTTGGCTTCTGTACACACTTACATTTTTTTTTAATTTTTAAATTTTTTTTTTGGTTTTTCGAGACAGAGTTTCTCTGTGGCTTTGGAGGCTGTCCTGAAATTAGCTCTTGTAGACCAGGCTGGTCTTGAACTCACAGAGATCCCCCTGCCTCTGCCTCCCCAGTGCTGGGATTAAAGGTGTGCGCTACCACCATCCGGCATACACTTATACATTTTTAAAAAGAGAAGAACCAGGAGGGGTGGTACACGTCTTTAATCCCAGCAGTAGCAGGAAGATCTCTGTGAGTTTGTGGCTAGCCTGGTCTCCATATGGAGTTGCAGGACAGCCAGGGCTGCATAGTGAGGCCCTGTTTCAGAGACAGAAAGAGCTAGAAACACACACACACACACACACACACACACACACACACACACACACACGGGGGGGAGAGAGAGAGAGAGAGACAGAGAGAGAGAGACAGAGAGAGAGATAGATCAGTGTCTGTTGGATACTAGCTATATCAGGCAGGGAGAGGCAGGCAAGGGGTATAGAAAGACAATAGACAGCCCAAAGACCAGTCAGCTCCCGTCAGTAAGTCACACCTCAGGAACATCCTGGTACAGGAACCCAGGGAAGATAGGAGCCTTCGAAAGTGGTACTCACCTCCTGGTGCTGCCAGATACCTCTGAGGCTCGGGAGTCCCCTTGCAGGGCTATTAGGTGATGCCCAGGATGGGCAGTGAGCTGGAAGGGAGAGAAGGGCGGGGCGGCCATTAGCAGGAGGCACTAGCGCCTGGATGAGCAGCAGATGGAGCATTCTGTGCTGTCCTCCGGAGGTGAGGGGGTACAGAGGAAGGATGGGCACAGGCGGCTTGGCCGAAGGCCTTAAAGAGGCAGCATTCATGGGGCACAGCATTGTGCCCTCCTGACTCGTTCACTGCCTGTTCAAACCCACGGGGAGCTCGGCCCACCCCAGTGCTGGATGAGCTCCTGGGCAGATTTTGCTTTATCGACTCACTTCTAGGTAACAACAACAACAACAAAGGGCATTGTAAAGGGCATGCTGCCCTTTGTAGATTGACAGTAAAAGAATCACTCAGTGGCCTAAGCCTGGTGTTGCAACCTATAATTCCAGCCATTCTAGAAGTTGATGTAGGAGGATTGCAAGTTCAAGACCAACCTGGGCTACAGAGCGAGTTCAAATTCAGCCTGAGATACTGGCTCAAAATAAAAACTGATGGAGGGCTGGAGATTTGGCTCTGTGATGCACCACCTGCCTAGAATCCCCCCGTGAGGGTCTGGGGGCGTGGCTCAGGGTTAGAGCCCCTGCCTAGAATCCCCCAGTGAGGGGCTGGGGCGTGGCTCAGTGGTAGAGCCCCTGCCTAGAATCCCCCCGTGAGGGTCTGGGGGCGTGGCTCAGGGGTAGAGCCCCTGCCTAGAATCCCCCAGTGAGGGTCTGGGGGCGTGGCTCAGTGGTAGAGCCCCTGCCTAGAATCCCCCAGTGAGGGGCTGGGGTGTGGCTCAGTGATTGAATGTTTGCCTAGCTTACACAAGGCCCTGGTTTCCATCCCCCAAACCCATAATTTATTTTTAATTTGTTTCATCTATATAGACACTTGGCAGTTCTGGTTTCAATCCTATGCAGCAACGTTCTCACTGAGGATCCATAATCTTCCCTAAGCAGTTTTCTTGGTGATCAGGTCATTCAGGGTTCCTCAGGCTGTGTGACCCAGAGTCTGCTATCTCTGTTAAAAGGCCGGCCTCATGAGTGCCAAGGTCTGTCTTGCCCAGGACATGGTGCCCCAAGGTGCTCTGGTCCCAGGAGAGTTGCTTATTCAAAGGTAGAAGGCTGTAGTGTTCTGGAGTCTAGGCCTCTGGGCTTCCTGGCCACCTGCTCTTCACGCCTCAGTAAGGCTGTTGACACCCACATCTTGTGGTCAATGGGTCATGAAGGAGCTTTATATTGGCAGCTGGGCTTGGGGACAGGATAAGCAGGTACCTGATGGTTGCCAGGAAGCCGAATCCTGACCTCATCAGCCTCAGGGCTGCCTTCTGCTCCTTCGAGAAGACCTTGCCCTTGGAGGTCTTTGGAGACCCCTGGCTTGACTGACAGCCTCATGAGAGTGGCTCTGTGCGTTACAATTCTTGCATCCCAACAAGGGGGCTCTGCCAGATGTGGGTTTCTGTTTTATGGTTGTTGTTGTTGTTGTTTTGTGTTTTGAGATGAGGCCTCAAGCAGCCGGGGCTGGTGTCAGACTGCTCTGTAGGGGAGCATGATCTCACCTTCCAATCCTACAATCCCTTCCTCCTTTATGCTAAGATTACAGGCAGCAACACCGTGCCCCGATTATGTAGTGTTGGGCATAGAACCCCGGGATTCATCCTTACGAGGCAAGCACTCTACTCACTGAGCCAAAATGGCAAATTTGAACTCACTCAATGCTTGTCATATATACTGATAAGTTTGTTAGTAGTTGAACATTGCTGGACTTCATCGTGGGTCTAAAAACCCCTAAAACCTCTCTCTCAATGTAAAAAAGGGGGGCACCTGGAGAAACGGCTCTGAAAAGCACCAAACATTCTTAACTGCTGAGATAACACTCCAGCCCCCCCAAATATTTATTTACATGTGTGTGGGGGTGCATAGTGTGTACATATCGGTCAGAGGACACCTTTTGGGGGAGTCAGTTCTCCCCTTCCACCTTGTGGGTCCTGGGAATCGAACTCAGGTTATCAGGTTCGGAGGCCGGTGCCCGTGACCACTGCCGTCTCCTCAGCTCTCTGTTTAAATGGCATGTAAAGTCCCACTGGCCCCCAAAGAAGTTAATGGTGCTCACAGGAAACCAATCTGGGCACAAAGAGGGAGTGGGTGCCATGCTCTGGCACTGGGAAGGATGAGAAGGGAGGAAGGGAAGGAACGGAACCCTTCTGGGGATCCTCTGGTGTGCCAGGAGTTGCACGTTCCTTGCCTCTGTGGTTGGTTGAGCAGATAAATGTAGGATTGGGTCCTTCAGTCAGTAGCCAATGTCTACGCTGTTTCTCTGGGTGGTATCCCATGTTGAGGACAGCTGTGAGGGCCAATCCACATCCTCGTATTTCTTTGTTATTGTTGTTTTTTGAGACTGCATCTCAATGTAACCCAGGCTAGCCTCCTATCTCCCTGTCTCAGGCTTCCCAGTTCTGGTATTACAGGATTGTACCACAACACCTAACTTTTTTTTTCTCCTTTTACTCATTCTTCAAGAAATGTAAAGATGGAATTTGGAGTTGAGGATTTGGGAGTTTTGCCCTCTGCACTTGGCTTTTTGTTTTTTTGTTTTGTTTTGTTTTGTTTTTGAGACAGGGTTTCTCTGTGTAACCCTGGCAGTCCTGGAACGAACTCTCTCTCTCTCTCTCTCTCTCTCTCTCTCTCTCTCTCTCTCTCTCTCTCTCTCTCGACCAGGCTGGCCTCGAACTCGTGGAGATTTGCCTGCCTTTGCCTCTGGAGTGCTGGGTTTAAAGGTGTGCACCGCAGTGGCCAGCTGAACTTGGCTTCTTTGTCTTCTTTTTTTGTTTGTTTTGTTTTTTGAGACAGGGTTTCTCTGTCTAGCCTTGGCTGTCCTGGAACTCACTCTGTAGACCAGGCTAGCCTTGGCTTCTTAATGCTGCTACGCTGTTGAATTGAGACTGGCCTTTACTTCCTTGAGTCACCTATGTAGCAGACATTGGCAAACATCTCCATCTTGGAGAAACTGAGGCTCAGTCACATTGGAAATCTGCGAAGAGCACTCAGCTAGTTAAGATGCTGTGGGTCTCCCTAGCAGTGGGAGCAGGGGCCGTCTCTGACTCTGTTACCTGCTTTTGGGACCCTTTTCCTCATACTGGGCTGCATTGTCCAGCCTTAATCTGAGGGGAGGCACCTAGTCTTACTGCAACTTGACACGCCATGTTTGGTTGGTATCTATGGGAGGCCTGCCCTTTTATAGAGAGAAAAAGATGAGAAACGGATGAGGGAGCCAGAAGGGGGGTGGGAAGTAAGAGACTGGGAGGAGAGGAGGGAGGGGAAACTGAGGCTGGGATGGAAGGAGGAGGAGGAGGAGGAGGAGGAGGAGGAGGAAGGAAGAAGAAGAAGAAGAAGAAGAAGAAGAAGAAGAAGAAGAAGAAGAAGAAGAAGAAGAAGAATCAAGATACAAGCTAATGCTTGCCCAGCTGCAAAGCCAGTATGCTTTTCCAGAAACACAAGTAACAGCACCTGGTGGTGCAGGCGTGTCATCCTAGCTACTTGGGGGGCTCAAGCAGGAGGACTGTAAGTTCAAAGCCTGCCTGAGCTACGAGTGAGTTCAAGATACCGTTTCAAAATAAATCGGAGGCTAGAAGAGTGGCTGAGTACTAGAACTAGTAGATCTAACAGTGAGGGGCTGGGGCGTGGCTCAGTGGTAGAGCCCCTGCCTAGAATCCCCCAGTGAGGGGCTGGGGGTGTGGCTCAGTGGTAGAGCCCCTGCCTAAAATCCCCCAGTGAGGGGCTGGGGGCGTGGCTCAGTGGTAGAGCCCCTGCCTAGAATCCCCCAGTGAGGGGCTGGGGGCGTGGCTCAGTGGTAGAGCCCCTGCCTAGAATCCCCCAGTGAGGGGCTGGGGGCGTGGCTCAGTGGTAGAGCCCCTGCCTAGAATCCCCCAGTGAGGGGCTGGGGGTGTGGCTCAGTGGTAGAGCCCCTGCCTAGAATCCCCCAGTGAGGGGCTGGGGGTGTGGCTCAGTGGTGGAGCCCCTGTCTAGAATCCCCCACCAGTGAGGGGATGGGGGCGTGGCTCAGTGGTAGAGCCCCTGCCTAAAATCCCCCTGTGAGGGGATGGGGGCGTGGCTCAGTGGTAGAGCCCCTGCCTAGAATCCCCCAGTGAGGGGCTGGGGGTGTGGCTCAGTGGTAGAGCCCCTGTCTAGAATCCCCCAGTGAGGGGCTGGAGCCTGGCTCTAAGTTTAATATCAACACTACATGGCAGCAGTACCCCCATCTACTGATTTGATCACGAGATGACCCTGAGTCTCTGTCCCTTGCTCCAAGCTCCAAAAAGCCATTCCCATCTCCAGGTTTCCAGTATAATTGCACCAGTCACCAAAGGGACAGCGTTCATGTGGCATGTGTGCCATCTTTATTATTGAAGCATTTGGTGGATTATACACAGATCCATGTCATCCTGCTTGCTCAGTGCCCAGGACCCCTGAGGGAAGGCACCGACTCCACAGAAGGCCTGACTTACTGGTAGATGTGTTTGTAGGAGAAAAGCCAGCTGGGGACAGTGCCTCTTGCTTCCTTAGTTCCGCCCTTCCCGGGGATTTCTCTTCAGGGCCAGACACTGGGTAATAAGATTAGTGAGTGGGGGTGGAGTGCCAAGGGGACAGAGAAGAAGAAAGGATAGTGACGATCCCAGATGATCACAGCAGGAACACATCCCCCCAAAGTGGGGCTCGGGATGAGCTGGACTGTGGCAGGTGGCTGGCCTTGGAGAAGGGGACATTGTACGGTCATCAGTACAGAGAAGACTGCCTCTGGCCAGACACAGGGTTTTTAAATGATTGTGTGGGCAGCCACACCCGTGTGTGTGCCCAGGGAGCTGCCTTAGAAGTCACAGGAGACTTAGCAGCTGAACTGCAGAGGCCAGTGAAGCTATAGGTCTTCCTTGGGTTCCAGAACTTTCCACTGCAGCTACCTCCAATATCAGTGCTTGAGGGTCACATAGTCTACATCTTCCTTGGCCTCAGGCCGCTTCCCAGCCCCAAACTGCACCAGCTCTGAGTAGTGGATGCTGTCGTCTTCAGGGCAGCTTGGAGTCACATTCTCATAGTCACCCTGCAAAACACGACAGGAAGCCAGGCCTCACGGTGACCAACCTCCATCCATTCTCTTCCAACGCCTTCTCTCGTTAGTCCCCCACTGCATGGGGCCCAAACGTCCAAATGGGGTCATCTTGTGTACAAATGGCTATTCTCTTCGCCTTAGACACCTGTCTTGGCTCCCACCCCAGGTCTCTGCCCGAACAACTGCTGTGGTCTGAACGTGTCCCCTGAGTTTCGAGTGTCAGAAATGTAGGAGGTGATTAGATTGGTGATTCATAGATAACAACGCAGAGACTTTTTTAGGGAGTTGGGTTCTCTCTGACATACGTCCCCTGGCCATGAATGTTTTGTGTCACCTCAGGACTCTGCCACCAGCAGACACAGCTCCTTGGTCTTGGATTTCCAGAACCAACCATAAGCCAAATACACAGCTCTTCCCTTAATAAACCAGCACGGGTATTCAATTATAGCCGTGGAAAAATGGACTTAAGACAGCCACCCTTCCCAACTTCACCATGTGGCAAGTGTGTCCATGAGGGGCTCTCAGTGGGGGCCCCGGGTCCCCCAGCTTTCTCTAGCTCTGCCCGCTTACCATATGACGCTTTTGTATCACTGAGTAAGTGACCGTGTCGTCGTTGTTCGGAGGAGAACCCAGTGTGGCTGAGGTCCCTGCATTACTGGGAGAGAGAAAGAATAGGGTTCTACTTGAGCTTTCCCCACCAGCACCCTGACTTCAGCCCCTTGGCGAAAATGCCTTGTCTCTTGTGTGCACATTGCCACAGCATCAGCTAAGGAAAACGGGTCTGTATGCATGGCAACAGGCTCAACCTGTGTGTGATGCAGCCGGGCTTGGAACACCCGCTTCTGAACTAAAGAAACAGGCCCCATCTGAGGCTGGTATGAGCATATGGGGGTGCCTGGCACGGGCCTGGCACAAAGAGGACAGGAGGTTTTCCACCCACACCCATCCTGAGTCACAGGTACCAACACCAGTATCCTCCGTACCCGGCTCTGGGCGTGTCAGTCTCTGGAAAGCGCAAGACAGCATAACTGACACCGTCATCCATCACGGGGTTGTGGCAACCCTGGGGTTGGGGGTCTTCTGAGAGAGGGGTCCTTCGAGCCTGGAGGGTGCAAAGTTGCAGCTGTGGCTCCCCTGATCATTCCTTTCTCCTGGCCTTTGACCCCAACAACTCCCTGGAGGGTTTTGGTTTGTTTGCTTTGTTTTTTGTTTTTCCAACAGGATCTTACAATGTGTAACCCAAGCTGGCCTCAAATTCGCCATTCCCCTGACTTATCTTTTCCATCACTGAGACTGCAGATGCCCACGTATCCTCAGTGTATTTATACCCTTTTCTTGCCTCCTGTCTTCAAGGGCTACTCTGGGTTCATCTTCTCCCCATCTATTTTTTTTTTTTTTTGAGATGTTTCTTTGTGTGGTCCTGGCTGTCCTGGAACTCGCTCTGTAGACCAGGCTGGCCTCAAACTCACAGAGATCCTCCTGCCTCTGCCTTCCCAGTGCTGGTATTAAAGGCGTGCACCGTCGCTGCCACCACCATCACTGGGCTCCATCTTACCTTTTTATTCCTTATGAAAAAGCTCTGGCCACTGGAATTTTCCTGAAGCCCCTGCTGGCTCTGATTATATTTCCACCTAAGGATCAAGAGAGTGTGAGCGTGGGTGGGGATGACCCAGCAGGCTGAGGGCTGTGGGGAGGGGGCAGGAGGAGGGTCAGGAGCCAGCTCACTTTTTCTGGAATTTCATCCCCCAGAAAGCCAGGATGCAGACAGCCAGGCAGAACCCTAGTCCCAAGGCAATGCGCTTGCCGATGGTCTCTGGGCTGTCTGGTGAGAAAAGAGATAACAGTTCACTCTGCTGTGTGAAGACGGCAATGGGCAGAGCACCCTGCCCTTCTCATTTCACAAGGCCTGCTCGTTCTTGCCCGCAGATCTTCTCCACATATGGTAGAGTGATGCAGAGAAAGATTGAGAAGTGGATCCTGCCTCCTTGCTCCTGGTAGGAGAGAAGGGCCCCTTCTTTGTCCCCAGCAAGTTAGTTCCCAGTCAGGTCACAAACAAAGCCTGTGTGTGATCCTCGGAACCCTGAGAGCAGTTTGATCAGACAGCCAGAGCTTAGAGTGCACCCAGGCAGACCCAACTCCACACAGTCCTTTGACCCACACTTGTCTTTGCAGGCGGGCACACAGCAAGGGCTAGGAGCTCCTCTACCTTGAAGAGGGTGCTAGAAAGATGGGATGGAGCCGGGCGTTGGTGGCGCATGCCTTTAATCCCAGCAGAGGCAGAGGCAGGCGGATCTCTGTGAGTTCGAGGCCAGCCTGGTCTACAGAGTGAGTGCCAGGATAGGCTCCAAAGCTACACAGAGAAACCCTGTCTCAAAAAACCAAAAAAAAAGAAAGAAAGAAAGATGGGATGGGATGGGCTACCATCATTTAAAAGAGGCAGGCACAATGTGGGCATGGTGATTCATCCCTGTAATCCCAACACTCAAGAGGCTGGGGCAGGGGGATTGCCTGGAGTTCAAGACCAACCTGGGCTGCATAGCAAGACCCTTAACAAACAAACAAAAAGAGCATGGGTGGGTTTTCTGGGGGAGGGAGACAGGGTTGTTTTGTTTTTGAGGTAGTATTTCTATATAGCCCAGGCTACCCTGGTGTTCTGGGGAAATTCCCACTTCAGCCTCTAAAGCACCCGTGTCCCGTGTTTAACTTCTGTTTTGTGCTTGAAACAGTTTTTTTTTTTTAAACCTTGCACTGTATTATCTTGTTAAAAATGCCAAAATATCAGAAGATAAATAAGGATCTTATTCATCAAGGAGAGACACACATAGAGGGAAGAAAGGAAGGAAGGAAGGAAGGAAGGAAGGAAGGAAGGAAGGAAGGAAGGAAGGCGACAGAGACAGACAAGGAGCAGCACCAAGAGTTTCTGGAAGGCAGGCCCAGCCTCTGAGGGAAGGAGAAGACAGGCCTGTGGAGCAGGACAGGGTGACTTTCCAACCAGGAGCTACTGGTCGCAGGGGGTACCCAGGCTGAGCTGGACATGGGGGGTGGGGGTGGGGGAAAGAAGCTTCAGCTGCCAGGACAGAGGCAGGACCTGATGGAAGATGGGAACTTACAGTAGACAGTGAGGGCGCTGGGCGGTGACTCGCTCGCGCCTATCGCGTTGACCCCTCGGCAGCGGTAGGAGCCGGTGTGTTGGACCTTCAGCGGTTCCAGTCTCAGCTTTGGGCCTGAGAAGTGAAGGTCTTGGTCGCTGGCGTCAAGCCAGGAGTACTGAGAGATGGGCGGGTTGGCATCACTCTCACAGGACAAGGTGGCCTTCTTCCCTTCCATTATGCTGTCCCCAGGGCTAATAGACACGCGCATCCTCCGAGGAGCGTCTGTCAGAGGCAAACGGAGTCAGGCCGGGGCTGCGGGGTCCCCTCGTCTTCCTCACGCTTAGCCCCCCCCAGCTCCAGCCACTCACACAGCACGCGGAGGTCCCAGGCCTCCGACGGGGTCTCTCCAATGGAGTTCCTGACCACGCAGTTGTAACTTCCCGAATCTTCTGGCGCCACGGAGCTGAAGCTCAGGCCTCTCCCTTCCTGCACAAAACTCCCATTCTTCTTCCAGAAGAAGCGGACCTCCGCGGGGTGGCTCCCAGAGAAGTCGCACTGGAGGAGGACGTGCTGCCCAGCACGGATCGCGGATGAGCTGGGGTTCACCTGCAGGACCCTCACCGCTCTGGGGGCATCTGCAGGGCCACAGACTCAGGTGAGGACTCGACTCTCTGACCTTCCTGATGTCTCCCCCAAATGCCCTGTGCCCTTGACTAGGACTTCCTATCCCTCTCAGTGTTTCAGGGTCAGGACTTCGTGTCTCCTTGGCCCCGACGGTCTGGGTCCAGGGTCCCACGCCCTCCCCCTTCCATCGCCACATCTCAGTGCGGTCACCTCGTGGACACGCCTTGCCCTGACACTCACAGTGGACATTCAGGTTGACGGGGTCCGCCCACGAACACCAGCGGTTACAGGCAGCACATTCGATGGACTGCAAGTCCCACGCGACTCTCTCGATCCTCAGCACTCCCGGTGAGATCTCATTCCCAGAACCTGGAGGTCTCCACTGGTAGGAGGTGACTTCAGGGTTGCTGGAGTTGTACCGACAGAACAGGGTCACCTTGTCTCCTTCCCGAATTGGTGTGGGGTTTTGAATCACCGTGGTTACCACCCGGGGGGCATCTTAGAGTAGAGCAGAAGGATGAGAAAGCATGGTCACTTTTGTTCCCCTTTGCGGTGCCAGAGACCAAATCCGTGGCCTTCTACAGGCGAGGCGAGGCCTCTAGCACCGAACCACATCGCCAGCCCTATCCTATTTTTCTTTTTAACCTTTTGTTTTTGAGTCGGGGTCTTGCTCATTTGCGCAGGCCAGCCTTGAACTTATTATGATCACCCCTCTTTAGCCTCCTGTGTAGCTGCAAGGTCTGGACTTGCACCACCCTGAGCCAATTGCAAGGCTGGTTTTCATTAGAGCCTTTGCACGCTGTCCCCGAAAGAAGCCTGTCCTGCTTCCCACTTGCAGCTGTGAGATACAGTGCTGGAGCCCACGCTGTTTAAAGCCGTGTGACTGTGGGCTGCAAGCCTCCATCTCCCTGTCTGTGGAGTGGGGCACCCACCGTCCAGAGGATACCCTTAGAGCAGCCAGTGGTTTGTCACAAACAATACGCTTTGCTACTGCTGTCCAGTTGTCTAGATGTTCAGAGTGTGGCTGCCCCGTCTGTATGCAAGTCACTCGGTGTCCAACAATCGAGTCCCTCGTCTTGGGAGCAACTCAATACCAAGCTGTGCTGTGCTAAGGAACAGCAAGCAATGGCAGGATAGCTCGACACTTCAGGACTTCCTCAGGGCCTCACCCGCTGCCATTGATGCTATATATTCATGTCCCCGTGAAGACCTAATAGTCGGCAGGGTCTCACATAGCTTTGGTTGCCCTCAAACTTGCTATATAGCCAAGATGGCCTTGAATTTATGATGCTCCTGCCTTCATATCTTACGTACTTACAGGCAGATACCACCAAATTCATTTTTTTTAATGCAGTGCTGGGGATTGAACCCAGCACTAAGCTTTCCACTCACTGAGCCACACCCCCAACCCCTCACTGGGGGATTCTAGGCAGGGGCTCTACCACTGAGCCACACCCCCAGCCCCTCACTGGGGGATTCTAGGCAGGGGCTCTACCACTGAGCCACGCCCCCAGCCCCTCACTGGGGGATTCTAGGCAGGGGCTCTACCACTGAGCCACACCCCCAGCCCCTCACTGGGGGATTCTAGGCAGGGGCTCTACCACTGAGCCACGCCCCCAGCCCCTCACTGGGGGATTCTAGGCAGGGGCTCTACCACTGAGCCACGCCCCCAGCCCCTCACTGGGGGATTCTAGGCAGGGGCTCTACCACTGAGCCACGCCCCCAGCCCCTCACTGGGGGATTCTAGGCAGGGGCTCCACCACTGAGCCACACCCCCAGCCCCTCACTGGGGGATTCGTTCTAGTGTTTGGTTGCTGAGCCATGCTGCCAGTCCCTTCCTGGTATGTTGTAGGGAAGTAGTCTGTCATTGAAACACATCCTAGGTCCTCTTTCTATTTTTGAAACAGCCTCACTAAGTGGCCTAGGCTGACCTTGAACTCATTCTGGAGCTCAGGCAGACCTCACATTTGTGATCCTTGTCTCAGCTTCCCCGGAGCTTGGATGAAAGATCTGGGCCACCAGGCTGGTGACATCCATCCATCCATCCATCCATCCATCCATCCATCCATCCTTCATTCAACAAACATCTACTAAGTAACTACCACAGGCCAAGGCTCTGGTCTGCATGTCCCTGGTTGCTTGTCTTCCCCACACTCCCAGACCCCACACTCCTTACACCCTATTTATTTGCCTTCCTTCCCCATTTCCCTCTCTCCTCCAAGAACCAGAGGTCAGGCAGCGGCTCACACTGGACATCCAGCTCAGCTTTCTCATCGATCTGTCCACGACCCAGGCGGTTCTCTGCCAAGCAAGAGTAAACCCCGGCATGCCTCAGGGAGACGTTAGCGATCCGGAGCTTCTCTTGTATCTCTCCAGGCACTGGTCTTCCATTGTGGTACCAGGTATAGTTTGTTGGTCTTGGGCTGGCCAGTGACACACAAATCAGCTCGATTGACTGCCCCTCTTCTGCAGGTGGGTGGTAGATGTGAACCTTGGAGGGTTCTGGAGCAACTGAAAGAAGTCACAGAGGCCATGGGGCAGGTGAGCAGAGCCCAAAAACCCTGGCAGGCAGGCACTAGAGCCTCTGCTATCATCCCTGAAGGATCCTGCTGAGTCCCCACCTCCCTTGCCAGCTTCAAGGAAACTCACACAGCACCGTGAGGGCCACTTCTTCCGACTGTCCTGGACCCAAGTCATTGGAAACCTCGCAGTGGTATTTCCCACTCATGTCCTTGGTCACTTCTCGCAGAGTTAGTGTGACCGTCGTCTGTTCCTGCAGGCGGTGCCCATCCTTGACCCAGGACACCACCAGCCCGTTGTATGTTGGGTTGCTGCTGACAACCCGGCATGTCATGGTCACAGAGTCGCCCTTCATTACTTCTCTGGGATTGACCTCGACGGTGAGCTGCGGGGTGTCTGCGGGAACAGAGGGGCAGTGGGAGAGAGGACGGGGGATTCTCGGTGGCTGTTTTCATTCGGACAGCAGCAGCTTGCACATCTGTGGTTCCTTTGTCCACCCAGGTGACTGTCACAGCCCCACATTTGTCTCTCTGTTCCCCCTTTCTCCCCTACCATGTTGTCGGCACCAGCACCACACAGCACCACACAGCGTTCATTCCTAGTGTTGTCAGAGATCGGTCCCCTGGGCTCCAGGAGACCCAGCGTGCTACTTCCTCTTACCTCAAAGGGGCTTGGCCCATTGTCCTCTCTGGTCCTCAGACACTGCCTGAGGACACTGTGCTTGCCCATTGTTTTTTCTGGTCCTGAGACACTGCCTGAGTACACTATGCTTGCCCATTGTCCTCTCTGGTCCTCAGACACTGCCTGAGGACACTGTGCTTGCCCGTTGTTCTCTCTGGTCCTGAGACACTGCCTGAGGACACTATGCTGGCCCATTGTTTTTTCTGGTCCTCAGACACTGCCTGAGTACACTATGCTTGCCCATTGTGATCTCTGGTCCTCAGACACTGCCATGAGGACACTATGCTTGCCCATTGTTCTCTCTGGTCCTGAGACACTGCCTGAGGACACTATGCTTGCCCATTGTTTTTTCTGGTCCTGAGACACTGCCTGAGGACACTTTGCTTGCTCTTTGTTCTCTCTGGTCCTCGGACACTGCCTGAGGACACTATGCTTGCCCCTCAGTACCCGGCAGCTTGCTCTGAGAATTCCACTTGTTCCTTAGAATCTTCTTTGCCTGACCTAGTCTCTCTATCATGTCAGCCCAGGTCTTCACCTTCTTCACAGAAATCTCCATCCATCACTTTTCTTTTTTTTTTTCTTTTTTCTTCTTGAGGTATTTTCATGTTCCGATGTGGATACGGAGGTCAGAGGACAGCCTTGAGTTTTGTGCTTCGGGAATTGCCTGCCCGTATCTTGATTTTATGTTTCTGGAGACAGGGTCTCCCACTGATCTGGAGCGCGTCAATTAGATTAGTCTGGTTGGCCAGCGCGTCCCAAGGATCCACTCGGATCTGCCTCCCCAGGGCCGAGACAACAAACAAACACATTGGCAGTACACTCAACTTTTTGTTTGGTTTTGTTCTTCTTCCTCTAACTCTTCCTCTTCCTCTTCTTCCTCCAGACAGGGTTTCTCTACATAGCCCTGGCCGTCCTGGAACTCTGCAGACCAGGCTGGCCTCAAACTCAGAGATCCACCTGCCTCTGCCTCCGGAGGGCTGAGATTAGAAGCCTGGCTTACGGCTTACAATCAACTTTTAAAATGTGAGTTATAGGACTCAAACTCAAGTCCTCGTTCTTGTAAGGTGAGAACTTTTTTTTTTTTTTTTTAGTATTTTTCGAGACAGGGTTTCTCTGTGGCTTTGGAGCCTGTCCTGGCACTCGCTCTGGAGACCAGGCTGGCCTTGAACTCACGGAGATCCACCTGCCTCTGCCTCCCAAGAGCTGGCAAGTACTTTTTAAAAAGATTTGTTTTCTTTTAATTGCTCATGTCCATGTCGGAAAGGCTAGAAAGCTCAGCTCCTGTGGAGCTGGAGTTCTCAGTAGTTGTCAGCTGCCTGATGTGGGTGCTGGGAACTGAACTCAGGTCCTCTGTAAGAGCAGTAAGCGCTCTCAACCACCAGGCCACCTCTCCAGTACCCCACAAAAAAAGAAAAAGAAAAAGAAAGTATGCCTGGTGGTGGCGCACGCCTTTAATCCCAGCACTCAGAAGGCAGAAGCAGGCAGATCTCTGTGAGTTCGAGGCTGGCCTGGTCTACAGAGTAGATCTCTGTGAGTTTGAGGCCAGCCTGGTCTCCAGAGCGAGTGCCAGGATAGGCTCCAAAGCTACACAGAGAAACCCTGTCTCGAAAAAAAAAAAAAAAAGGAAAAAGAAAAAAAGAAAAAGAAAGAAAGTATTATGAGGGCTGGAGAGATGGCCCATCAGTTAAGAGCATTGGCTATTTTTCCAGAGGACTCAGGTTCAATTCCCAGCACCCACATGGTGGTTCACAACAGCCTGGAACTCCAGATGTCCGGTTCCACAGGGTCCAACTTCCCTTGCTGGCCTCCAGGGACACCATGCACACAAGTGAGGCACAGACTACATATATGCAGGCAAAACACCCATACACATAAAAATAAAGTTAAAAGCTGGCCTTGAACTCACAGAGATCCGCCTGCCTCTGCCTCCCTGGTGCTGGGATTAAAGGAGCATGCTACCCCTGCCTAGCTGGTTAATCTGTTTCTTATGTGCCTACCCATTGCAACACTCACTCCACACAGGCAAAACCTGGCTCGGGGCTGTGTTCTCCTCCTAAGCTGGCATCCAAGACAAGATCCGGCACCTAATAAATTCACAGGTTTTGTTTGTTTGTTTGTTTGTTCGTTTGTTCTTTAGATATTGTGTAACTATACCCTAGAGCTCACTATGTAGACCAGGCTGGCCTCAAACTCACAGAGTTGCACCTATCTCTGCCTCATGAGGGCTAGATTTAAAAGTGTGTACTACCATGTCAGCTCCCACAGTAAATATTCAATAGTAAATATTGAATAGGTGGGTGAACGAACGAACGAATGAATGAATGAATGGGGCATAAAATAATGTTGTGCAAACTTCCTTATATGGAGGACAAAGAAACCTAACCAGATGATCCTCAAGATATGCTGTGGCTTAAAAAATTGATTGATGGGTTCCTGGAAGTTGTCCCAGAGTCTCACACAGGCTAGGCAAGCACTGTACCACTGGGATACATCTCCAACCTTCGTGTTCAAGATGGAGTCTCACTATGTAGCCCAGGTTGCCCTCGAACTCAAGATCCCCCTGCCTTGGCTTCCTGAGTACCTATTTCCAGGCCTATATCTCTACACTCAACTAGACCTGCTTTATTTTTCAGGTCAAGGCAGAGGCTACAATGAATCTGTCTTGAGAGTCAGGACAGACAGAGGAGACAGAGAGCGAGCCTGTGCCAAACCCAGGAACAGGTGATTGACAGCTGACCCCTCTATGGACACAGACTCCTCTAACCCTTAGTGGGGACTCAACAGGGTTTAGGAAGAAGATGGCAAGGTGGTGTCCTTCCCCCACAGAGACTCACGCTTAACATCCAGACGCACTGTGTTCTCAGAGAGCACTTTGGTAGCGTGCAGGACCCGGCATGTCACGTTTTTTCCATGGTCGCTCCACTGTGGTTGGAAGGTGAGCTGGCTCTCTGTGTAGACCTTCTCAACAGTGATGGTGGGGATGGAGCTGGTTTCGGGCTCTTTCAGGGACCACTCCAAGTGAATGGGGTACCCGAAGCAGGCAAAATTCAGCTTGCAGGTCAGAGTGATGTTTTGGGATGCCTGGATATCTGATGGCACGTGGATGTCGGGTGGGAAGGGTGTCTCTGGAAAAAGAGAGAGAGGAGTCCTGGGAGCTGGGGGTGGGGTGCGGACTAACCTTTCACCCCTGGGTTCAGGCATCCGGTCCCATATGACCCCGGAACAATCCATTGCAAGTTCACTTCAACTTCTCTGTGGAAGGCCGTAGGGACACTAAGTGTGCTGGGAAATTGTATTTTACACTTTGCTTTTCGCTTCCTCTTTTCATTTACTTTCTAAATGGCCTCAGGGTGAATGTCTTTGGTTTAGTTATGCATGTCTTGCTAAGCCTTGGTGACTTGCTTATGTTTGTTTGGCAGCCTCAGTATTGGAGTCAGTCAAGCAGACCCTCCCTTTAGTGGGGTGATCCTGAGGCCCAGGTTTCCGATCTCCGCCAGGCTAGATTAGCCCACAGATATGATGTCAAGGCATACAGCACTGACAGAGCTAGTGTGGGCCAATGACACTGCCTAGGGAAGAGGCCCCAAGTTGTTGGAATGGGCCATGTCTGGGCCCTGTGCTCCTGTCATCTAGCCTAGAAGAGATTTCAAAACCCAAACCTTGGGGCCCAGAGAGATGGCTCAGAGGTTAAGAGCACTGACTCCTCTTCCAGGGGTCCTGAGTTCAATTCCCAGCAACCACATGGTGGCCCACAACCATCCGTTATGAGACCTGGTGCCCTCTTCTGGTGTGCAGATAGACATGGAAGCAGAGTGTTGTATACATAATAAATAAATAAAATCTTTTAAAAAAAGAAATACATAAATAAATAAATTAAAAAAAAAAGAAAACCCAAACCTCTATCTTCTTTGGAAAGATCTAAAAACCAAACCAAAAGCAAAAGCAGAAACTTGACACCCTGAACAACAAATTCTGAAACAGACATGAGCTGAGGGGAAAATGCCTGAGGCGGGGGACAAATGCGCTCACTGAGATTGGCCTTGGTGCCATCAATATCTACTGTTTGAGTGAAAAAGGAAAGAAAGAAAGAAAGAAAGAAAGAAAGAAAGAAAGAAAGAAAGGACTTGACCGCTCCTAGGTATGGAGGAGAAGGTTTATTGTAGATAAAAGGGAGAGCAGAGCCAGAGGAAGGGACATATGGGAGAGTCCAGAGTGGACGTGACCCTGAGCTGTGTGAGAGGTGGAGGGGAAGAGAAAGGGGACAGAGGAGAACCAGGTACAGCAGTCAAGAGGGCAAAAGGTAAAGAGTAGGTAACCAAAATGGCTGGGATATATAGGGGAGAGCCTCTGGGCCGGGGCGGGGCGGGGCGGCAGCCTGGACCCTGGACTGGAGAGTTGGGGTGGAGGGCAGGGTATGCCAGTCCTACCCTGTAGATATGTCAGGTAGGGACTGAGGGGTGCTGGAAGAACTTGGGGGGGGCATTTCCACTTTGCGATGTTAAACAGGCACCCCAGCCATTGGTCCCAGGGCAGCTCAGTACTCCCACCTCCCTCCCGGCCTCTGCTGGCACAGGGCACCGCTCTCCCCATGTCCTTACTGGAGATGTTGAGGTCAATGGGTTCCATCCACTTGTCGTTACTCGTTACCATCCTCAATCCCAGCTCCCCAGTATCATTGGCGTGTACGGGATGGATTTTCAGGGTACAGTTATTTTTATTGTCTCCCTGGAATGTTACCCTTCCACGTTCAGAAGGAGGTGACCCAATCTTGCTGTTATTATAGAGGACGTTCCCCTTGAATTTCTTGGTATCATTGTCAAAGTCGTACTTCTGATAGAGGAAGACCTTGTCCAGTCTGTCTTGCTTATACGGCATTGTGTACTTGCAAGGAATCAAGAGGCAGGCTCCCTCCCAGGCGAAGAGGGTTGGGGGGTGCTTAACATCCCATTTCGGTGACGGGTCCAACAAAGCCACTTGTCCTAAACTCCACAGCACTGGTCAGAAATCATTATTGAGAGGTGAGAACTTTCACACAGCGGGGGAGGAGCACAGCACGTCTGTCTGTGCACACTGCCTCCCAGCAGCTCCCCTTCACCCCCCAGATCCATCCCCTCTCTGTTACCCGCTGACATCTCCAAACCCAGGTGCCAGCCTGGGCCTTACCTAGAGTCAGGAGGAGACACGGGCAGTGGACATTCATGGTGTCACGTCTCAGCAGGACCTAAGGAAAGAGGAGTTAGTCTGTAAGATGGGAGGGCTGGTGTGCGACCATAATCCCAGCGTTCAGGAAGTTGAGGCAGGAGGATTGCTACGAGTCTGAGGCTAGCCTGGGCTGTATTCCGAGGCCCTTGTGTCAACAACAACACAAAGAATTTGCCTTTGAACCATCTGGCTACTTTTGCTTGTTCCATCTTCTGAACTCTGATCCCTTTTTTCTGACCCTGGGTTGGTGGGGGGAGGGGTGCATATCTGGTTATATGATAGAGATGTTGGGGTGCTCATAGAGCCTTTTCTGGGTACGCCATTCGCCTTTAAGCAGAGGCCTCCCTTTCCTTTCTTTTTTCTCTGCTTCTCCTCTAACCACTTATTTATTTTTAAATTTTTATTTTGCATTATTAATGCGTGTGTGTGTGTGTGTGTGTGTGTGTGTGTGTGTGTGTGTGTGTGTGTAAGCACATGTGTGTGCTACAGTGTATGGGTGGAGACCAGAGGACAACTTTGTGGGGAATTTTGTGGAGTTGATTCTTCACCCACCTTTAAGTGGGTCCCGGGTACCCGACTCATATGGTCAGGCTTGCAGAGCAAACACATCTGCCACCGAACCATCTTGCTGACTTTTATAACTTCTAAAACTCCTTAGCCTGCTCTCGGGCTCTTGGTGCCAGACTGTTGGATGCCTTCAATGCCTGGTAACAAGGATCTCCCCAGGCTACTGGGGCAAGCTTTTACATAGGGGACAGACAGACTTGGGGTGGGGGCGAATCACATTAAACAAAATTTGAGCCTAGTGACTTAGGCCTGGAATTCCAGCTGTTCTAGAGCATGAGGCTAAACAATTGCAAGTTCAAGTTCAGCTTGATAACAAAGCATATTCAAGCCCAGTGTAGTCAACTTAATAAGACCTTGTCTCAAAACAAAAAATAAAAAGAGAGCTGGGGGTGTATCTCTGTGATAGAGGAATCTCCCAGTGGAGCAGGGAGGGTATGGTCCAGCAGTAGAATCCCTGCCTAGAGTCCCCCAGTGAGGGGCTGGGGGCGTGGCTCAGTGGTAGAGCCCCTGCCTAGAGTCCCCCAGTGAGGGGCTGAGGGCGTGGCTCAGTGGTAGAGGCCCTGCCTAGAATCCCCCAGTGAGGGGCTGGGGGCGTGGCTCAGTGGTAGAGCCCCTGCCTAGAAGGCACAGTCCCTAAGTTTATCACCTAGTACTATCCCCCAAAAGTAAGACTAAACCCATAGTGAAGTCTGACATCAGAAAAACATTTTGAGGGAGTTAAAAAGTCTTAAAAACAGAGAATGGTCCAAAGGACCCCTTCCAGAGCCCCAGGTGCTGATAGGAAACAGGGAAAGATGTTCCTTTTCTAACAGCATCAGCCAGTTTTTACCAGGGACCTCCTGTTGTCTCATCATCCACTCTTTTACCATAAGGAAGAAGGCAGACAATCATGAGAAATGTTTTGTTTTATAAACAATCCATAGGACCAGCCATGGCGGTGTACACCTAAAATCCAGCACTTAGGAGTGTGCATCTAAGAATTCAAGTTTGGTGCTAGTCTGGCCTCCCAAGACAGAGCCTGTCTCAAGAAAACTAAACAACTGAAATATAGAGTGCTGGCCTGATGGAAGTTAACTGTGTATTTAGGGGCCACGGATTTACAACGGACACCCAGTATGCAATCTCTCTCTCTCTCTCTCTCTCTCTCTCTCTCTCTCTCTCTCTCTCTCTCTCTCCCTCTGCAATGGGCTGGCCCTCCATCATCACCATCCTACACTTTACACAGAGTTAAATTTAACTCTATTCATGAGGCTGTGACCTGTGTCAGCCCCCAGGGATCTTACAGGATGTGCCAACCTAGTGTGTCTCCGGGGTCGGTGCAGAGCTGCGTCCCTTCCACCCTCCCTACCAACATGCCCTGTACCTGGCACAGCATCAGCACCTCTCGGGCCATCTCCCTCCCAGGCTGCAGGACACAGGTGGGGATGGCTGTTGGATGGATCAGGAGCAAGCATAGAGAAAGCTGGTCCACTGGCTGAAAGCAGGCTGGCTTCTGTCCCCAGTGTGGGGGTTGGCCTGGCCTGGGTGTGTGAGAGGCGAGGTGGCAGAGGCTGGGGCAGAGCTACTCGCAGCTTTCCAGGTGCAGGGAATGTGTCTCACAGTGACACCCTCCAAAGCCACTCGGGGAAAGCCGAGTTCAACAGAAGGCTTTACTTCTCACAGTGGCTCTCAAGCTCTGCGTGCGACACATGTCACTAGACATGGTATGGACAGGCAGTTCCCTTTACTTCCTAAGCCATAGTCTGTTTTAATTTTTTTCATCACAAGCTTGCAAGCTCTGTTCTGAGGGACACACTTAGTGACACCCTCCGGGTCACTACAAGGGTTGTGGCCACATCAGCCCCTAGGTGCTGGACCACTGTGCCCCTCTGGCTTCATCCTCAGCAAGGCTTGGCTGGAAGGGAGCAATTCCAGAGCAAAGCTGCGTGCCCACGGGATCCCAGCAGTCACCGTAGCATAAGAAGCAGGGCCCTGAGCCTGGGATGGATGGGTGAGTTGGTAGGAGTAGAGTAGGGTAGCAACAGTTACTAAATTCAGAAACTTAGAATAGGGCCTCACTGTCCAGACCTAAGATCCATTCAGTTCAGACCTGCTGAGAGCCTTGGGGTTGGCTTCCCAGCCCCACCAGTCCCTCCTGGGCATCCAACAGCTTCTTCCATCTCAGCGAACCCAGAAAACCTGGCAAAGGGGATGCTGACAGACAGGGGTCTGTCTGTGCCTATGGTAAGTTAGATAGAAGAAAACAGCAGGTCCTACGGCCAGCACACAGAAACCGCACCATATTTCCTTGTTGAGAACAAGAGAAAAGTTCAAAATGGTGTTTACCTGTCTCCTTGTGCGTGCATACGTGTGTGTGTGTGCTCTTCAGGGTCCCTAGCAGCCTCTGAGAGTAAAAGTAAGTGAAGTCTCACAAGCTTGGCCACACCCCCTTCCTCTCTGTGGCTCTGAGACCAGCAGATCCGAGTGGGGGAAAGAGGCCATGGTGGAGAACAGTCACACAGTCACGCAGTCACGTCTTAGCTTGTGGGATCCGTGTCTGACGAGTCGCCAAGGTTTGCCCAAGGCCCCTCTGTGAAACCCTTGCTCACGATTGCTCCCAGCTGGCTGGGAAGGATCAGGTCTTCTTGAAGGTGGCTTTAGTTTGGCGACATCATCTTGTTACTAGCAGTACCATCAAAGGCAGGAACAGGGGACCAGGCCCTGGGCGAGCTCTGGGGAAAGAAGGGTTGCTGTATGGGAGTCTTTTCTGCTTGATATTTATTTATTTGGGGGTTTTTGAGACAGGGTTTATCTGTGTAACAGCCCTGGCTGTCCTGGCACTCGCTCTGGAGACCAGGCTGGCCTCCAACTCAGAGATCCACCTGCCTCTGCCTCCTGAGTGCTGGCTCTTGATTTTTACTTATCTGTGACCATGTGCTGGCACATGTGTGCTCGTGTGTGTGTGTTGTGTGTATACATGTGTGTTTTCGTCAGTGCTTATATAGAAGTCAAAGGACAACTTGTGGTCAGCTCTCTCCTTCCACCTTTATGTGGGTTCCAGGGGTGAAACCTCGGTGGCTAAGCTAGCCCACAACCACCTTTACCCGCTATAAATGGGAAAGTCTTGAGACTGAATCCCAGTCACTTGTACCGATTCTTCTCCAGCAGCCACCACGCTCTCGGTACAAATCCTACAGGTGACGGGGAGCATTGGAGGGAGAGCTGATCTCCGTTTTCTAAGCGCAGGGAATGTGTTACAGAAAAATGTCTTCAAGGTCATGGCTGGTTGGGAAAAGATGAATGCCACAGGTGTGGTGGGGACCAGGGGTGCTCTTCCTACAAGCGTTATGGTCAGAAAACAAACTGCAAAGAGTCAATAAAGTCTTCGCAAACACACGTGCCAGTGAAGATGGGTTCCATAGCGTAGGGGCCTAGGATCTGGTATGATCTCTGACAGAGACAGCATAGAGGTCAGCAGGTTATAAAGGACGTGTGACAGCTCTCCTAAGGATGGGTGAATCGATTAACTAGGAGCTAGGGAGGGAGAGTTTGGGATACACATTCTGGGGGATTTGGGTAAGGTGTGCCTCACCGGGTTATTATAACATCCACTACTAGTTTTCTGAGTGGAAAACAGAGGACAGCCCTGAGTGATTAACATTCCTGGTTTCTCCAGGGTTAACTGTGAAGACCTGAAGACCTCATGCCCTCTGCTCAGCAGGAGGCTTTACGGGGGAGGGAGGCATGATGAACGTATGGCATGATGAACTCTACATGTCATACGTGTCACAGGCGTGGGAATGGCCTGAGGGTAGCTAGCCACACAGACAGAATCTGAAAGGGTTAAGAAGAACTGCAGAAGACAGTGAAAGGTGGGGGGGGGGGGGGGCAACAGCAGGACTGTCTTGGAAACTACTCAGGAAGTTGAAACAGGAAGATCAAAAGTTCAAGGTCAGCCTGGGTTACAGAGTAACTTCAAGATCAGCCCCACCAATTTAATGAAACAAACAAACAAAAAAAGGACCCTAAGAGTGTGATAGAAGATTAGAATCTTCTACCTGTCTAGAATCCCCCAGTGAGGGGCTGGGGGTGTAGCTCAGTGGTAGAGCCCCTGCCTAGAATCCCCCAGTGAGGGGCTGGAGTGTGGTTCAGTGGTAGAGCCCCTGCCTAGAATCCCCCAGTGAGGGCCTGGGGTGTGGCTCAGTGGTAGAACACTTCTCTAGCATGTATGAGGACCTACTTTTAACCCCCAGTACTTTTGACCCCCTCAAAAGAAGTAATATAGCAGGGGCATAACAAGGTGGGAAAACTCCACAAATCAACGGCAAATACCTGGATTTGATTCCTGACCAGAGCTGTGTTTGAAGGGGGGGAAATGGCTAGCTGGGCATGGTGGTACACACCTTATAGCTCACAGGCAGGAAGCCTTCAGGAGGGGTGGGGGCCTCATATGCCCCTCCCAATGCATGCTAGACTCTTAACTATAGTTTTTGAGACAGGGTCTCACTCTGTTGACCAGGCTGGCCTCTGCCTTCCGAGTGCTGGGACAAACAACGTTTTTGATGAATGTTTGGCTGAATCCATAGATTCCATCGTGGAGGATGTGGAAGACTGACTAGCCCTTTCCCTATTTGTCCTGTTAATTACAACTACAAACCCCCAGACCTTGTAAAAAATAAATAAATAAATAAATAAATAAATAAATAAATAAATAAATAAATAGCACAGGAAGGCTAAGGGGAGCAGAGAGAAGGCTTATGCCAGTTAGAAACTCTGAGCCCTGGCCAGGCAGTGGTGGCGCACACCTTTAATCCCAGCACTCAGAGGCAAAGGCAGGAGGATCTCGGAGTTCGAGGCCAGCCTGGTCTCCAGAGTGAGTTCTAGGACAATCAGGGCTACACAGAGAAACCCTGTCTCAAAAAACAAAACAAAAAAAAATGAAGAAAAAAAAAACCAAAGGGGGGAAAAGGAAGAAAGAGAGAGAGAGAGAGAGAGAGAGAGAGAGAGAGAGAGAGAGAGAGAGAACGCCTGGGCTCCGAGGAATGACAGTTAATTCCCTCACTCTTTGCTTCTTTTTTGACAGAGTCTCAAACTTGCTATGTAGTCAAGGATCACCTTGAATTTCTGATCCTTATGCCTGCACCTCCCAGTGCTGAGAATAGAGACAGAGCCCTCACCCCTGCTTTCATGAGGGACTGTGGCATGAGGCCAGGGTTGCCTGCACATTAGGCAAGCACTGTACCAACTGAGTCACACCCGTACCCACCCCCCACCTTACCGATACCACACGACATGCTGGTGAGGCTAACACATGGACAAAACAGTTCCAACAAAACCCTTCTTTTTCAGCTGAAACACAAAGAAACGGACACCCTCAGAGTCAGAGCTCTGCGTCGGCCGACTTCCGTGTGGCAGCCAAATAGTACAGAGAAGTCCAAGATCACCCTGTTCATTTGTGTCTGCGCTGGAGAAGGTCCTGGGCCGGTCTAGACTGTCACCCCTGCCAGGCTGTAACAAAGATTTGAGAATACTCTCCACACTCTCCAAGTGGCTCCAGACAAGACAGAGTGTGGAGCTGGGACCTTTATTGCCAGTGGGATGACCTCAGCACAATAGGGACCATCGTCCTCCCAAGCACAGTGAGCCACTCCCCCTCTCCCCCGCCAGGCCTGTTGGAAGGATGTCAGAGGCCTAGAGGAAGTCAGGGCTGGTACCCGCTCTCGGGACTATCACGGGTCTCCACGTATCAGTAACACTGGCAGCCACGCAGGAAGAGCTGAGGGGACTCTAGCCCAGTCGAGCACGTGTCTCTGGCAGGCCTTGCCCTTCTCCCCAGTTCCCTCTGCCTTGCTAAAAGTTAGATTACATTCCGAAAGCTGGTCACCAAGGTCTGTTCCCTTATTTGGCCACTTCCTCCTCCTGAGGCTGACCACCAAGGACCAGCTATCAAAGTATTGAAATCCAGTAAGGAAAAGCCCCCTTTGGCCTACCTAATAAATATGCCCAATTAAAATTAAATACCTCATCCTAACATGGGGTTTCCCCTTTTACCTTTATAAACTGCCATTTGCCCTGGTAACGTGTCTGTCTCCTCCATCCAGAGACAGTCCTTTATCCCTCTGGGACACATCCCTGCCCCCTTTCCCTGGTTCCTTTCTCCTCCTCCTATCTCCTTTACCACTGCCTCCTAGCCCATTCTAACACAGCCCTCCCCTTCTTCTCTTAAAAATCACACCTGCGGGGCTGGAGAGATGGCTCAGAAGTTAAGATCACTGACTGCTCTTCCAGAGGTCCGGAGTTCAATTCCCAGCAACCACCTGGTGGCTCACAGCCATCCGTGATGAGATCTGGCGCCCTCTTCTGGCCTGCAGGCAGAATGCTGTATACATAATAAAAAATAAATAAGTAAAATCTTTTTTTAAAAAAAAAAAATCACACCTGCAAGGTCACTCGCTGCTGTTCTCTGTCTGAGTCAGAAAGCAGCCACTTTAACTTCTTATCCCCAATTAATAACGGATCTCTGTGAAAACAGGTGCTGGAGTGTGGTTTGTCCCTAACCTGGCATCTGTGAGGGAGCCTCTGCTGTGCTCGGTGGGGGGGGGGGGGGGGGGTAGGGGGGTCCCCTTCACCAGTCCTGAGACACATCTTTCTCACTAAGACTGGATGATTTTAGCAGGTACCTAATGGCGTCCTGAGCTTTCCCCATGCCCTGCAATAAGGAGGCATCCTCGCCCTCAGGCACGAGGGAAGGCTGGATGGAGACTCTTTACTTGCAGCCCCTGCGGGAGCGAGAGATGCTAGATGACTAGTAAAGCCACGTGGCAATACATAATTTAATAGTAAATGTAAGAGTTAATAATAAATAAATAAATAAATAATAAAATTAATAAATTAATTTAAATGTAGGAGTTAGCTAGTAACAAGCCTGAGCTATTGGCCAAGCATTTATAAATAACACTAAGTCTCTGTGTGATGATTTGGAAGCGGCTGCCTACATGTTGCTTCTTTGTAGCAGCAGGGGGGTGATCTCAGATGCTTACAAGGCTTACAAGGCTGAAAGCTACTCACCACACCAAGACAAGGAAATCTCAGACTTTACGGATGCCAGCATCAGGATAACACTGATGTTAGAATTATCTGATGTTAGAGTATTTAGTCGAAGAAAAAGGTCACTCCAAGATTAATTTTTTAAGAGTATTTATTATGCATACAGTGCTCTGCCTGAAATACATTGCCTGCCAGAAGAGGGCAGCATGTCTCATTACAGACAGTTGTGAGCCACCATGTGGTTGGTGGGAATTGAACTCAGGACCTCCGGAAGAGCAGCCCATGCTCTTAACCTCTGAGCCATCTCTCCAGTCCTCCAAGACGACTGTGTGGCAGCAGGAAGGTCCAACCTATGATGGACTGAACCTCAAACAGCCGTACAAAGTTGTTTTTTATTGATTGTTACACAAAGTTGCTTTTTGGGTAAAGTATTTCTGCATGCCTAGGTCTAATCTAACCTATCTGTCTCTCTAAAGGAGAGCATGTCATGTCCTCATGACTCTAGTCCTTTACTCTTTATCCATTTGTAATTCACAATAATCCAAGAGCCTCAGAGGTGTCTTGCGACCACAGTCCTGTGAAGGCTGCAAGACCCCTTCAAAAAAATAATTCTGTAAATCACGGGAAACAATCACTGTTCCACAATGATGCTTCCAGGCCAAAGTACTTCTAAAAAGCAACCCTTCACTCTAATGCTTACCCTGGACACAGTGGCTCTGCTAGATTCCTACAGCAATCTGATAGAAATTTCAAATTATAAAAATGGCTCAAGGGGCATCCTGCAATCTCCAGGCTGAGGTGGGAAGGTGACTGACTTTTTTTCGTCACTTTCATGGCAGTGTTAAAGCCCCACGACCCGCAACTCAGGAAGAGTTTGGTTTGGCTTAAGGGACCAGAGGGAGAGGTTGTAATGATGGAGGAGACCCAGCAGCAGGCAGCTGAATCAGGAAACTGTGACATGGCATCTTCAGCCAGAGAGAACAACCCGGAAGTGGGAGGGGACTCTGAATTCTCAAAGCCCACCCCAAGTGAGGTGCATGCTTCCTCCAGCAAAGCTGCACCTCTTCCAGGTTCCATAACCCTTCCTACACAGTGCCACCAACTGGAGACCAGGTGGCCAGATACCTGAGCCTAAGAGTATTTGAAGAAATAATGGTAGCAAATGTTCTTGATTTAACAACATCCCCACATTACTCAGGAAACCCCCTGAAATGAGAAAAGTCTCCAGCATCATGCCAAGACACATCACAGGCGAATTTCTAAAAGTATCTCTAAATTTGAGAGAGTTCTGGGAAAAAATAACAATCTTAAAAGCAATCGAGAAAGGACACGAATGGGGAAATCACACACACACACACACACACACACACACACACACACACACACACACACAGAGTATTGAGGTTTTTGCAAAAACCATGGCCGCTGTGGGGAGGTGACAGAGGCCAGTCAGTGGCTAAGAGCGCTTATGGCTCTTGCAGAAGAGCCAGGTTCAATCCCCAGCGCCCACAGGGTGGGTCACCACCATCCGTAACTCCAGCTCCAGGGGATCTGACGCCTTCTTCTGGCCTCCATGGGCACCAGGCACATACTGTACCTGCATGAGGTAAAACACACATACAAATATGATAAAAAAAATAACCTTATATAAGGATTAAAGCAAAGGGGGACTGCAGAGATGGCTCAGCAGTTAAAAGCACTGACTGCTCTTCCAGGGGGTCCGGATTCGATTCCCAGCATCCTCTCAGCTGCTCACAATCGTCTGTAACTCCACCTCCAGGGGATTCAATGCCCTCTTCTAGCCTCTGAAGGTGCTGCACAAACGTGGGATATACCCACATAGACACACATACACACAAATAAAAATAATACATAGGAATCCTTAAAGAAGAAGGAGAAGAAGAAGAGGAGGAGGAGGAGGAGGAGGGGGAGGAGGAGGAGGAGGAGGGAGGGAGGGAGGGAAGGAAGGAAGGAAGGAAGGAAGGAAGGAAGGAAGGACAAAAGAACTCTCAAGAACCAGGCATGGGGGCCTAGAGAAATGGCTCAGAGGTTAAGAGCACTGACTGCTCTTCCAGAGGTCCTGAGTTCAATTCCCAGCAACCACACGGTGGCTCACAACCATCTGTAATGAGATCTGGTGCCCTCTTCTGGTGTGCAGATATACATGGAGGCAGAATGTTGTATACATAATACAATCTTAAAAAAAAAAAAAAAAGAACCAGGCATGGTGTGCCATCTATCATCCAATCACTGGGTAAGCAGAGGTGGGATTGCTGGAGGTTTGAAGCCAGTCTGGACCACATAGTAAATTCTAGGTATACTAAGACAAGGCTACACACTAAAGCCTTGTCTACACATACAAACACACATTAAATATTAAAAGTACGATGTAAGCCTCATGTGGTAGCTTATAACCAATATGCCAGCCTTTGCAAGGCTGAGGGCAACAGGCTTCCCATGAGTTCAAAGCCAGCCTGGGCTACATAATGAGACCCTATCTCAAATTAATTAGGCATGGTTGTGCTGACCTGTAAACCCCTCCACCCACTTCTCTAGGGCTGAAGCAAGAGGATCACAAATTCAAGACTGCTTTGTCTCAAAAATGAAAAAAATAAAATAAAATCAAGTTGGGTGTGGTAGTGCATGAGAATGCCTTTAAACCTAGCACTCAGACTAGAGGCAGATAGGTCTCTGAGTTCGAGGCCAGCCTAGTCTACAGAGTGAGTTCCACGACATCCAGAGCCACACAGAGAAACCCTGTCTCAAAAAATGAGGTTTTATGGGAGGCTAGAGAAATAGCTCAGGGGTTGAGAGCACTGGCTGCTCTTTTAGAGGACCTGAGTTCAATTACAAGTTACAGCTGTCTGTAACTCCAGTTCCAGGGAACCTGGCACCCTCACACAGACATACATGAAGGCAAAACACCAATGTGCATAAAAACAAATCTTTTTTGTTTGTTTGTTTTGTTTTGAGACAGGGTTTCTCTGTGTAGCTTTGGAGGCTATCCTGGCACTCACTCTGGAGACCAGGCTGGCCTCGAACTCACAGAGATCCACCTGCCTCTGCCTCTCCAGTGTTGGGATTAAAGGCGTGTGCCACCAACATCTCTCTCTCTCTCTCTCTCTCTCTCTCTCTCTCTCTCTGTGTGTGTGTGTGTGTGTGTGTGTGTGTGTGTGTGTCTCTCTCTCTCTCTCTCTCTCTCTCGGTTTTGTGACTAGTCTTATTGTATCGTGTGATGCTGGGTTTGATTGACATCCCCGGGAGGACTGCTCTTTTCAGAAGGGAAATGGAGGAGGAGCACTGGGTCTGGGCGAGAGGGGAAGTCAGGGAGGGTACTGTAGTTGGGAGGTAATAATATATGAGAGAAGAATACACTAAGAAAGAAAGAGAGCCGGGCAGGTGGTGGCGCAGGCCTTTAATCCCAGCACTCGGGAGGCAGAGGCAGATGGATCTCTCTGATTTCAAGGACAGCCTGATCTACAGAGTGAGTTCCAGAACAGGTTTCCAAGGCACACAGAGAAACCCTGTCTTGAAACAAACAAACAAACAAGAAGTTATGGGTGGAGATATGGTTCAGTTGGTACAGTGCCTGCCTGGCATTCCGGAAACTGAATAGCCTAGGTATGCTGACATTTCCTGAAATCTCAGCTCTCAGAAGGTGCAGACAGAATTTCCAAGTCATTCTTGGTGGCACGTTCGAGGTCAGCAGGGGGAGAGTGGTAGAAAGAGAAAGGCCTTCCACACTAACCAGCCTTTAGGAAAATGCAAATGGGGTGTCCCCATGGCACACTTACCAAAAGCACCAAAGCAGAAACAGTGGTGACCATGTGAAAAGCTGGAGAGCTTGTGCAAAAATGGAATGTTTTATATGTTGCTAGTATGAACAAAGGTCCAGGCACTGTGGGAAAATGACTTCAAAACAGTTACTCAAAGATTAAGCAGAGAGCCACAGTTCCAACCCACCCCCACCCCCCAGCTAGACACAGGAGAGAAGTGAAAATGTGCCCACCCAGAAACCTCACTGCTCGGTAACTGAGAAAGTATGACTCATGAGAGGCAAAGGGTAGGGACAGCCCAGATGTCGTCCACCAAGCAAAGGCTGAAGGAACAAAACGTGGCCTATCCAGACTGGGGACTATTCTTGGGCTGTAAAAAAAAAAAAAAAAAAAAAAAAAAAAAAAAAAAAAAAAAAAAAAAGGAATGAAGCCCTGATAATAAAAAGCAGCAATATGAGTGAACTTTGAATACAGTGCAGGAAAGACAGCGACCACATACTCACGGTGCCACTAGTGTCAGAAGTCCAGAAAAGGAACACAGACTCAGTGGTTAGCAGTGGGGGAGGGGTGGGGAGTATTGAGAAGAAATGGGGAACCAATGCTAATGAGACAGGATTATTTAGGGGGTGACCAAATGTGTTAAACTCGGAGCTGGTGTTACTTTCACAACTCCATTTATAGATATACACTTTGAACCACTGAACTGGGGCTGGAGAGACAGCTCAGTGATTCAGTGCACGCGCAGTCTTGAAGAGGAAGGCTCCATCCCCAGCACCCACATGGCATCTCACAACCATCTGTAGCTCCAGCCCTAGGGGGTTCCAACGCCCTCTTCTGACCTCTGAGGGCACCAGGTGTGCATTTGGTGAGCAGACGAAATACCCACACATAAAATAAATACATACACCGATTTACATGGCCACCGGTGTGACGCGTGGTCTGTGACTAGTTAAGGCAGCCCAGTCAGAAAACGAGAAAATGGCCTGAGACTTTTGGCTGAGAAGGGTGCACAGATGGCGTTATCAGTGCCAGGAAGGGCTTCAGCACCATTAACCATCAGGACCGTGCACACCAGGACATGACTAGCTATCAGAAGCGCTCACATAAAACAATATTGACAGGAGGCACAATTTGCAGTCCCAGCACTTGGGAGATGGTGGCGGAAGGACGGAGGATCTGAGTTTCGGGGCAGCTACACAGTGAGACATTGTCTCACATCGACAATAATTTTGATACATGGTCTCATCTGTTCAAGATTGGCTGTAAACTTGCTGTGTAGGGGAGGCTGACTTTGAACTCCTGACCCTCCTGTCTCTACCTCCCAAGGTCTAGGAACAGCCGTGAACCACACTACTCGGGGATGATGATGACTGAGTTGACAATGCTGACGTCACTGTCGATGGTGATGATGGAGGTGATGGAGGTGGTGTCAGTGACCAGGATGGTGGTGGTGGTGACGACGGTGGCGACAATGATAGCAATGTCAAATGCTGTTGAAGATGCAGAAGCCTGGATCTTTTGTGTTTTGTTTTGTTTTGTTTTGTTTTGAGACAGGGTTTCTCCGTGGCTTTGGAGGCTGTCCTGGAACTAGCTCTTGTAGATCGGGCTGGTCTCGAACTCACAGAGATCCTCCTGCCTCTGCCTCCCGAGCTCTGGGATTAAAGGTGTGCGCCACCACCACCCGGCAGCCTGGATCTTTTATACACTGCAGGTGTATAAGTATAAGTATAATATAAGTATAAGTATAAGTATAAGCTGATGCAGCCATCACAGATAATGGTTTGCCAGTTTCTTGGAAACACTGAACAAAATGTACCTGTCATTGACACAGCCATTATGCTCCGAGGCATTTTGTTATCAACAAATAAGAAAATTATGTCTGTGTACAAAAAACATACGTAGATTACTTATCACTGCTTTCTCCGTGACAGCCAACCGCTGGGAAGAAGGAATACGCCCTTTGAAGGATGAGTAGTTAAATAAACCAAGCTGCGTCTGTAGCATGGAATACAGCCAGCCCTTACTATCTGCGATAACTGAGCCCGTGTCCTCTGCAGGAGGCAACGTCTTCGGATGCTCAAGTTGATTGTACAAACCCTGCATGTAACTTACACACGGCCCGTTATTATACTGATTTTTGTCCGTATCACTTTTTTTTAAGATTTTATTTATTTATTATGTATTCAGTCTTCTGCCTACATGCCAGCAGGGGGTTGTGAGCCACCATGTGGGTGCTGGGAATTGAACTCAGGACCCCTGGAAGAACAGTCAGTGCTCTTAACCTCTGAGCCATCATTCCAGCTCTAAAATAATAACAATCATTCAAAAGGGGGCACGCATGGAGTTGGGGAAAGATAGGTAAAGGACACTGGCTGGGGGTTGGAGAGGTGACTTTGCCAATATACAGTGAATAAATGCATAAGACTTTGGAAGACTGGACACAGTTTCTTTCTTTTTTAATGAGGCTTTGTGAGAACGAGAAATCCAGGTGATTCTGAAGGTCACTTTACAGAGTCCGTCTCAAAGGGCCAGAGTGTTCTCATGATGACAGAGTGATGGAGATACGGGGACATGGCTAGTTGCCAGGACATTAGCACAGGGACAAAGGAGGGTTGTACTATAAGCTTTTAGCACGGGGGTGGGGGTCTTCATGGTCACAGAGGGACTCTGTATCTTGACTGTGCCATGCACACACAATCCCACCATGAGGCCCCTGCTGTGGACCTTGTACTGCAATTATCTTAACTGGGTGACTGGCACACGGGCCCCTATGGTCTACATTTGCAACTTCCTGTATCTATAATTACTTCAAAATAGAAAGCAAAAAAATAAAAAAATAAATAAAGATCTGGGCTTGGTGAGGTACGTGCCGAGGCAGGAGAATCACAAATCCAAGGACCGCTGGAGCAACAACAGCATAAGTTCAAAGCCATCCTGAGTAACCTAGTGAGTCTGTCACAAAATTTACTTTGAATGTAGTTCAGCAGTAGAATGCTTGCCTCGAATTCTTCAGTCACAGAGAGGGGTTAGGGGTGTGGCTCAGCATTAGTGCGATTGACTAGAATCCCCCAGTGAGAGGCTGGGGGCGTGGCTCAGTGGTAGAGCCCCTACCTAGAATCCCCCAGTGAGGGGCTGGGGGCGTGGCTCAGCGGTAGAACCCCCACCTAGAGTCCCCCCAGTGAGGGGCTGGGGTGTGGCTCAGTGGTAGAGCCCCTGCCTAGAATCCCCCAGTGAGGGGCTGGGGGCGTGGCTCAGTGGTAGAGCCCCTACCTAGAATCCCCCAGTGAGGGGCTGGGGGCGTGGCTCAGCGGTAGAACCCCCACCTAGAGTCCCCCCAGTGAGGGGCTGGGGTGTGGCTCAGTGGTAGAGGACTTTTGTAGCATGTAGGGAGTCCTAGGTTAAGAGAGACAGAGCGGGGCAGGATAATTATAAGATAAAACATGGATTTGAGAGTGCGGCTCCAGCCCACGCATCCAGGTCACAACCACCTCAGGTGGAGGACTCTTGCACTTGAACCCATCTCAGTCCTTGGAAGGAAGTCTGGGCCTTCTGCCTCCCAGGGTGCTGAGGCCGTTCACAGTACTGTCACCGGGGGGGGGGGGGGAATTGGGCAACAGGTCATGGTAGCCACGGGCCACTGGAGAATTCCAGAGCATGGAGGTGGGACGCCCAGGGACAATGTCTCTGATCATGTCCCTTTTCCTTCCCAGGAGACAAATGGTCTCCGCTTACGGTGGCTTGACGGTCTCTTCCTCCCCAGGGAAGCAATGGAGCCAGGGAAGTGACCGAGTATAGGATGGATGCTCCACACCTGGTGTGAGCCCCAGGCCCCTGGGCAGGGAGGACTATGGCATGGCAGTGATGTCAGTGCCCGCCTACCCAGGGTTCACAAGATCACACATGTGGTATACTCCACAGCATCCACAGAGTAGCACGAGCGTGTGGCAAACAGACCTGGGTTTAGAATCCACCTTTCCACCTACCAGCTGTAACGACAATGATGAGGCTGGTGCAATCAGTTTCACAGGTTACCCTTCCCGAATCACAAGTGTGTGAGACACTCTCCGTGTGTGTGTGTGTGTGTGTGTGTGTGTGTGTGTCACTTTGTACAGGTGCTCTGTAGAAGGGAGCCATCGTCGCTATGGATATTGTCACCTGCTCAGCTGTCCCCCCACGGGCTCATATTTTGAACACTCGGTCTCCAGTTTATGGTGCTGGTTTGAGAGGCCATGCCTGGAGCCTTAAGGAGATGGGGTCAGTAGAGGCGGGCCTTGAAGGTTAGAGCCAATCCCTGGCTCCAGTCTCACTCCTTACCTCCTGGTCCTCCAACAATGCCCACACCTTCCCCACAATGATGGGCATCAGCCAAAGTGTCCCTTCCGTCCCTTGAGCTGTTTCTGTGGGTGTTCAGTTACACTGACAGACCTCACCTCTGACTCCTGAGTTGGACAGAAAGACCCTTGAGAAGAAAACATTACTTCCCACTGACTCCCCAGGGAAGATAGTTCAGGGAGATTGGATTATGGGGCAGTGATGGCACTCTGCCTGCTGCCCTGCCTGCTGTCTGTCCTGCCTGTGAGGTGACCACCTCTTGTCTAGGAAGCAGATGAATCTGAGAGTGAGGACAATGAGGTTGAAAGAATGTGGCTACTTCAGGACTGTGGGTCCCCATCCCACCCCACTGTTGCCAGAGCCCAACCCTGCTTAGCCAGCCTAGCCTGGGGAAAGTTCTAGATGTAGACGTTGGTGGCCTGTAGCCGTTTAACACGGAGGATAACTGAGGCGCCTGCCTGGGCCTGTATCTGGGGTAGGGACAGGTCGGGGATGAATTGTGTCATCTCAGCCCGAAGTGACTCAGGAGATGGGATGTTAGAATACAGACTAGACTGCTGCTCAGGCCACAGTGCCTGCATCCCCTCCCCTCTCCAAGACACCCACGGGCCGCGCTGAGACTGTCTGAGCATCTTCAGCTCACAGACTTCCAGGTAAGAGCCCATCACGAGTCATCCTGACCTCACCAGGCGTGGTCAGGCAGACCTGTAGCCAGCCTCTAACAGGCGTGGCTTACTGTCCCCTACAATTCCCCTTTCAGTCTAAAAGAGGATTAAAACTTAACAGTGTAAAGTATCCAAAATTAACGATCATAAAGGTGAAATACAAGAAATCTCCTATTGCACATTCTAACCATGTCTATTTCAGCTAAACCCTAAAGTCATCTGAAAGAGGTGTCCAAACCTGAACCCCTCCTTCCAATCCCAACCCTAAACAATAGGAAGGTCATTCCTAACTAGGCTTACACTACCCTAATAGACAATAATGGGGAACGGGGGTGTAGCATCCTCCAAGTTACTTCCTGCTGAAATGGGACAATGGTAGCCTCGTGGGGTCCTGTGGGAAGAAAATGTTAGTATAGTGAAAGTCTCTAACGGATTATATCCAGTCCATGTTAGATGGGATTTTCTTGATTGAAGATCTAGGTTGAAATCCTCAACTTGATTGAAGTCAGTACTAGAAGCTGTGGTCGGAGTGTCAGGTGAAACAGAATAAGTTGGATCTAGTGAAGTCGAGGAGGTATGGCCCAATTTCTTTTCCGGAGCGACCAGGGATTGATGTCAGGCAGGTCTTCATTGGCTGTGTGGGACGCAAACATAAGTGTTAGCAGAGAAATGTTTGCTTGCACATGTATGTATGCTGGAAAAGGCAATCGTGGAAAATAATGATTGTGAGACAGTGTACACCTTGAAGGAAAGAGCCAAGAAAGACAAAGACAGTCCTCAAATTCTTTATTTGTTCTGTATTACATCAATTGGCTTCTACACTACAGAAACTCTAAAGTTTAGTTAAACAATGTGCTTGGATTTTAGGGGAGGAAAGCCAAATCCAACTCTAAATCCAACATTGATTTACTTGAATAGGGACTAGGAAATGAAGAGAAGTAGAGTTATTTGAGAGACAGCTGTAAAGTTTACCATATGGCACGTTCCTTTTGTTTGATAGCTACCTTCTCTTCTTAAGCATCTACCCATGTAATGTTCTTGGATTTCTGGAAATGAGTTTTCCTGTGAAGATAGAAGCAAAACACTTCCCTTTCCTTTGGGAGGTTTCTATTTGGTTTATGAAATAGACCTCATAATATCTGTAAATACCTGTCACTCGTCCTTGTCGAGAGGTTTGTCTTTTTCAACTCGAATTTTGATCAACTTTGATGGTATCCAAAGTTTTTCTTCTCCTGTGGAAACAAATGCAAAACCCCTACCCCAATGTAACACATGTCCAGGCTTCCAGACCGAGGTTAGTACATCTTTGACGTACACTGGTTGATTCAGTTCAGCAGGGTTTTTTCCATAGTCCAGTGTCTTTCTGCAGCTGTTTGTCCTTTGTCATTGGCATTAAGAAAGTTTAGTGTCAATAAAGCATTATGCAACCTATGTTTGGGGGGTTTTGACTTACCAGCTTGTCTATGGAGCATCTCCTTAAGTGTCCTATTAGATCTCTCAATCACTGCTTGTCCTGTAGGATTGTGTGGTATACCAGTGATATGCTTTGTAATATTTGAAAAACTGTTCCATTTTTGTGGAGACATATGCCGAAGCATTGTCAGTTTTTATTTGTGCAGGTTTACCCATAACTGCCATCACCTCTAGCAGGTGTGTAGTAACAGAATCAGCTTTTTCAGAGTTGAGAGGAGTAGCCCATTGGAACCCTGAGAATGTGTCTATAGTATGATGCACATATTTCAAATTTCCAAACTCTGCAAAGTGAAAGACATCCATCTCATTCCTCTGAATGCCTTTAGGATTACAGCTTGCTGGCAGTGGAGTTTGGTTATTAAAAGAACAAGTAGGACAGATTCTCACTATCTCCTTGCCTTGTTGCCAAGTGATGGAGAAGTGCTTTTTTAAAACTTTGCTATTTACATGATTTTTTTATGAAATTCTGAGGCTTCTAGCACACTTCCAATTAATAAACGATCAATCTCATCATTGCCTTGTGCTAGTGGGCCTGGCAGACCCATATGGGATCTGATATGTGTAATATATATAGGGTTACTTCTGTTTCTGATAGTTTCCTGTAATTGTAAAAACAACGAGGTTAATTCTGTATTATCAGGAACAAATTCTGATGTGTCAATTTGTAAGACGACTCTCTCTGCATATTGAGAATCAGTAACTATGTTAAGAGGTTCTGTAAAATCCATAAGCACCATGAGAATTGCATATAATTCTGCCTTCTGTACAGATGTATATGGACTTTGAACTACTTTACTTACCTCACCTGCTTTATAACCTGCCTTACCTGATTTGTTGGCATCAGTGTAGAAGGTAAGAACTCCAGAAATGGGAGTTTGTCTTACAATACGTGGAAGAATCCAGACTGTCTTTTTTATTAATTTAATTCTGTCAGTTTTGGAATAATTGTTGCTAATTGTTGCCAAAAAGTCAGCAAGAGCTATTTGCCAATATTCATTATCCTTCCACAAGGAGGAAATTTCTTCATTAGTTAAAGGTACTATAATTTCTGCTGGATCTTTTCCAGTCAGTTGACGAAGTCTTAATTTGCCCTTTAAAATCAAATCAGAAATCTTTTCTATATATGTCTTTAACTTTTTATTCTGTTTATGTGGCAGGAATATCCACTCCAATATAGTGTCTTCCATTTGCATCAGAATTCCAGAAGAGTATTCTCTGGATGGCAAGATAACCAGAATACAGTTTAAATCAAGGTTTATCCAATCTACATGCGCATCCAATATTCTGTTTTCTACCCATTGTAACTCTTTTCTGCCTCAGTGGATAATATCTGTGGACTGTTTAGGTCCTTATCACCTTTTAGCGCCATTTTTAAATGCTTTAAGTCATGACCTTCTACCTCAATAATCGTCTGTAATTGAGAAATTTCTCCTAGCAGCTTCTGAAGACTATTAAGAGTTTGATAGCAATCCCTTCTAATTTGTACCTTCTGTGGTCTGATTCTTTGTAAGTCTATCTTAAAACCTAAATACTTAATAGAATCTCTTTGTATCTTTTCTGGGGCAATCTGTAACCCCCTTCTATGCAGAACTTCCTTCACCATGTCAAACATACGTTCCAAAGTTTCCTTATTGGAATCCGATAAAAGAATATCATCTATGTAATGATAAACGAGGGATTGTGGAAATTTTTAAGAATTATTTCCAAAGGTTGCAAAGGTTCCAAAGGTTCCAAAGGTACAGAGTTCTGACACAAAGTAGGACTATTTAGCATTCCTTGTGGCAAAACCCTCCACTGATATCTCCGAATTGGCTGTGAGTTATTAAGAGTTGGTACAGTAAATGCAAATTTCTCTCTATCTCTTTCTTGTAATGGTATAGTGAAAAAACAGTCTTTCAGGTCAATTACTATGATCGGCCATCCTTTGGGTATTAAGGAAGGCAATGGCATTCCAGGTTGTAGAGAGCCCATAGGCTGAAATACCTTATTTATGGCTCTCAGGTCTATCAGCATTCTCCAGTTACCTGACTTCTTTTATTTAGACAGAAAAGAAGAGATGATGGGGAATGTACTTCTGTGTGTGTTCATCTTATTGATTGTTGAATAAAGTATTGTTTGGCCAATGAGGCAGCAAGTTAGATGGGACTAGGGATCAAGGAGGATTCTGGGAAATGTAGTAAAGAAGTGGTGACCCAGGCAGGAAGTGACATAGCAGGGAGACACATATTTAAGCAAGAACAAGCAGGAAGTGGGCCCCCTTTCCCCTTCTCACTTCCTCCAGAGTTGCCATGTGATCTGCCGGCAAGAGAGGGCACCAGCGGAAGGCATCCTCTATAAGATAAGTCTTATAAAATATATAGATTTATGATAATTAAGACTGAGCTAACAGATGAGAATCCTAGTCATTGGCCAAGCAGTATTTGTACCTAATATAAGTCTCTGAATATTATTTTGACCATCCACTCGTGGGCAGAACTTGGGCGGCTGGCAGGAAGTGCCCATGTGGCGGTAGGGCTTGGGCAGCTTTGGGCGGAAAGATTTATCCGTAACATTCGGGTGTTCAGTCATCTCACCTGGGAAGTGAATTCACATCAAAGCAGGTGTCCCAGCCACACATCGTGCTCCTCACCCCTCCCCTGCCCAGGAACCAAAGACCCCAGCTGCAAAATCCCTTCCTCAGGAAGCTATGGCAAGGTTCCCAGCTCTGCCATGTGGGTCTGACTCCTCTCTTGAGGAGCTCCAGTATGCTGTCTATCTCTGACGTGGGAACCTGAACTCAGAGCCCCTGACATGCTGTTGTCTGTCTGTTCATGGTATTATAGCCTTTCTAAGAAAGTTCTTACCCACCATAATCCACGTCAGCGTGCATCTTGAACTGTGGTCTAGGACCATTCAGGAGGTTGGTGGGGCCAGAGGAACAAAGAGGCCTGTGTCATAACCACGGCTTGATGCTGGGTGTCTTCCGTCCATCGTATGCAGTCTCTGAGATCAGGAGACACAGCTAGCTCTCTTCTGGTCAGCCCCACCTCAAGCCTGGCTCTCTAGCCCTAGGGCTATAAGTCATTGTGGCCTGGTTTCTACTCTTGTTCGATTGTTCTTTCTCAAGGTAGGGACACCATGTCTTTCCTGTCCCCAGACATGGCTAAAGGAAACCTCTCTTAGGTCTCCACCCACCCTCATTATTCCCTTTCTTGGCATCCAGGAAACCAGCAGGATGAGCCGGGTGTTGGTGGCGCATGCCTTTAATCCCAGCACTCGGGAGGCAGAGGCAGGTGGATCTCTGTGAGTTTGAGGCCAGCCGGGTCTCCAGAGCGAGTGCCAGGATATTCTCCAAAGCTACACAGAGAAACCCTGTCTCGAAAAATCAAAAAAAAAAAAGAAAGAAAGGAAAGAAAGAAAGAAAGAAAGAAAGAAAGGAAAGGAAGGGAGGGAAGGAGGGAGGAAGGAAGGAAGGAAGGAAGGAAGGAAGGAAGGAAGGAAGGAAGGAAAGAAGGAAAGAAGGAAAGAAAGAAAGAAAGGAAAGAAAGAAAGAAAGGAAGGGAGGAAGGAAGGAAAGAAGGAAAGAAGGAAGGAAGGAAGTAACCAGCGGGGCCATCTAGGACTCCTCTCTCCTCTCTGGCATTCCATTGGTTCCCCCCCATGCGTCCCAGCCCCCACTGTCCCCCTTCCTTCATCGATGACCATGTACTCTGAGATCCTCTGTCCACAACTGTCCACATCTACCATTGGTCTTCAAACCACCCCCCCCCCCCGAGCATTCTTCCAAGTATCAAGAGCTACCTGTCTTGCTCAGAGTAAAATCTGCATCCTGCCCATGACCGTCAAAGCTCCCATTGATCCATTTCCCTTGAACAGCCATGCCTGCTCCATCCCTCTGCTCAGACACACAAGTTCCTTCTTCTACAAGTGCAACCAAGACATCACGGCCGTGGGGCTTCGCCCTTGGCTGCGGCTCTCCTTAGAACTTCCTTTTCCAAAAATGAGCTACGGCTGCCTGCTTTCTTTCCCTCCAGGCCCCACCCAGACAGCCCTCTCCCTGTAAGCTCAACCTCCAGTGACACAGCTGACCTCCATCTCGCTTTCTTGCCAAATCTGCGTCCTCACTACCTGAAGAGCAGCCAAAGGACACCTGCTCGTCTGATTGACACCTGTGTTGTTCTCTAAGCTCCCGGAGGTGGCTGTTTGGGGGCCCAGCGCTGGCTCACTAATCACATGTGACACTCTCTTGGGGTTCAGAAGATTTGTGGAGGAAGTCCCAGGCCTGACTTCTGGGCCTGCTAGAATATCTCCTGGGACATTAGCCTCCTGAGAGACGGCCTTAGGACGTGAATGTGAATGTGAAAAGTCTCCCACAGGCTCCCGTGTTTGCCTACCAAATTAATTTTTGTTCTTGTTTTAGGATCCTGCCAGCTGGTGTTGCTGTTTTGGAAGGGTGTGGAACCTTTGAAATGCTGGCCTAGCTAGCAGGAGTGCCTCCCTGGATCCCTGGGGGGCAACACTTGAAGGTGACATTTATTTCTGGTCAGGTCCATGCTGCCTGGTTCCTGATCTGCCAGGATGCAAGGAGCCTCCCCCACCAGCTCCTGCCATTGCAAGCTTGGCCCCGCCTTCCCGGCCATGATGCTCTGAAACTGAACCGAAAGAAGCCCTTCTGCCCTTAAGTCACTTCTGCCAAGGGATTTGTCACAGCTATCAGAGAAGTAAATGATACGGTGTTTTGTTTTGTTTTGTTTTGTTTTTAACTTTGGAGGTTTGTCCACAGCCTTCACCTCTGGGGCCCTTGTCTGAAAATGACCTGGAATGTTTCCTTTTGTTTTGGTTTTCTTTTGAAACCGCCTCACTTGAGGGGCTGGGGAGGTGTCATCGCTGTTGAGGGCACATAATGCTTTTGCAGAGGACCTGAGTTCAGTTCCCAGCAGCCAGCTTAGGCGGCTCCCAAGCGTCTGCAACTCCAGCTCCAGGAACATTGGCCTCCTCTTCTGGCCACGTGGATGCACATACAGACAAGCGGCGAACTCCCAGACACATAAAAATAAATAAATCTTTTAAAAATGTCTCCATTTTTGCATTGTAACATCATCTTACTACACAGGCCAGCCTGCCTCCTAAGAGTTTGGATGACTAACTAGAGTGCATCACCAAACCCAGTTTCCTTGGTATTTTTTCTCTTGGCTTTAACTTTTCTTTCTCTTTTATTTGTTGATTTTGTTTGATGTATATGAGTGTTTTGCCTGAATGTGTGTATATACACTATGCTGGATGCCCTGGAACTGAAATTACAGTAACTCGTGGAGCCACCAAGAGAGCAGGGAAACAAACCCAGGTCACCTGCAAGAGCAGCCAGTGCTCTTAATCACTGAGCCCCTTAACTCTCCAGCCCCTTAACTTTGCATTTTTGACTTGGTCTCTTTCTAGCCTTTTATTGCTTAAGAAAACACTGTTTCAGTATGCTGCTTTTGTTCTGAAAGACACTAGGTGATGCATCAACAAAAACACCCTTTTTAGATTAATTTCCAAACCAACATGGCTCCAGACCAGTGGTTCTCAGCCTGTGAGTCGCGACCCCCTTGGGAAACCAGCCTTAGGGAAGTTGAGAGCCACTGGCCCAGGCTGCACCTGAGGAGGCCGAGGGATATCCCCCAACCCTGCTTATTGACATTGCTCTTCTCCCAAGGGCAAAGTCCTCAGGATGCCCTTCTACCAAGCCAGACCAGCTGGAGCCAGGGTCTGTTGGTAAGGTGTGTCAGGGTGTGCCCACCGGGGTGTGGTGTGCTTGCGGGAACTGCAGCAAACTTCCACGCCAGTGTCTCAAAAGACACTGGTTTATCCTCGGCCTCACCTTGCCTTGCTGCCCTGGTTCTAGCTTCTTGTGTTGGGGTTGAGATAGGGTCTTGCTATATAGTCCAGCTGGTCTCAGACTCACTATGTAGTTTGAGGGTTATCCACAAACTCATGGTGATCCTCCTGCCTCAGCCTCTGAGAGCTGGAATTAAAACCCCCAGATTAGTTCCTGGGATTTTGCAAGCTGTCCTACCGCTTGTGGGAGGGTCTTGACAGAGTTGGAACTCCCCTGCAGGGTCCCCAACCCCTAAGACTCTAAGTCTCACCTCTGTCCTGTGCTTTGAAAGCCCCACACACCTCCTTAGGCCCAGGTGGGACGAATTGCAGTTTGGTTTCGTGTATGAGCCTGGTCGCCCTTGACCCTGCAAGAAAGACTGTGAGCTACAGGGGATTGGGGATGAGCCAGGACCCTGTGCATTGCTAGTGGTTCGGAACAAAATGTCAGGGTGACCCAGTGGTAATCCAGTGGCCGTAGAGACAGAGCCTGTGGCTCAAAACCAGACTCTACAGGTACCAGCAAATACGGAGACACAAAGAAGCCACTTAAACCTCCTAGGCTCAAACAGTCCTGCTCTTCAAACATCAGGGACCCTCAGCTTTCCAAGACAGCTACAACAGTGTGGTGGGGGAGGGGATGAATTTCCTTTCTAATAAGCTCCCCAATCCAGAGGCCAGACCCCACTGGCTTCACGAGGCCCCTCTATAACTGTTACTACAGAGCAGTAACAGTTGCTGGGGAAAAGAGACTCTCTGGCCAGCCATGCTGCCTCCAAGTCTTGAGGACAATCCAGGCACAAGCTTTTGTGGGACATCACCCATGCTGGGGTGGGCTTTTCAGGGATGCAGTTGTCTTTGAGTCCTCGTGAAGGAACCGGCTTCCCTTTTGGCAGACATAACAGCCGAACACGTGCTTGCCATAAACCTGCCTTGGTCACTTAGAGGTCAGATGCCTGTCTCGTGACAAGGAACCAATCAGAAGTTAGCTGGTGGCGCTATGCTTTACAGCACTGGGTGTGCTTTACAGACAAGCGCACGACAATGACGTAGAGAGTATAGCAACCACCCTGGGAGGGCCTATGGGCCATAACAACCAGTTGACCAATCAACACAGGGCAAGCCCTCCAAGCCTGGAAGCACACCAATCGTGAGCCTGTGCGTACCCCTAGACACTCCCCTTACGCTGCCCTATAAGATCTTTTGGGAGACCCTAGGAGCCGTCTTTTCTAGCCATCTGCCATGGCGGGTGGGTGAAAGACCCGAGCTAACATGGGGTTAGCTCGTTAAATTACAATAAAGCCTCGTGCAGTTTGCAGCAAGCTCTCGAATCCGCCTGGTGATTGGGGTGACCGCGAACCTGGCCTGAGACCCCGGATACTTGAGTTTTCGGGGGTCTAACAAGGCCAGCACACACCTGTGAGATGCTGGGTCTATGGTTCCCGCCTTATCCGAAAGGGCCGAAATGTAAGGGAGGGGAGGGAGTAAAGCCAGCCGGGGGGGCTGGGTGCTGCCCACAGGGAATGGTGGGGACTGAGGTACACAGGGGGTCTGCATTCTCCAGAGGGGGCAGATTCCTTCCTTTTTGTTGAGTCTGAGGAAGTGCTGCCAGGTGACTTGATCATAGCTGACGCAGAAATGAGGATCCTCGAATGGCATCCAGGTGGCAACAAAGGGACCAGCTCCCCATTTCGGCAGCCATAACAGCCTAGCACGTGCTTGCCTGACCTTGCCTTGGTCACTAAGAGGTCAGATGCCTGCCTCGTGGCAAGGAACCAATCAGAAATTAGCTGGTGGCACTATGCTTTACGGCTCTGGGTGTGCTTTACGGACAAGCGCACAGCAATGACTCACAGAGCATAGCAACCGCCCTGGGGGGGCCTATGGGCCATAACAACCAGTTGACCAATCAACACAGGGCAAATCCTCCAAGCCTGGATGCCTACAAACCAATCCTGAGCCTGTGCGTACCCCTACATACTCCTCTTACGCTGCCCTACAAGATCTCTATGCAATGGCTTTGCCGAGTCTTTCCTAGCCATCCACCATGAAAGGCCCGAGCTAACATGGGGTCAGCTCGTTAAACAACTACAATAAAGCCTCGTTCTGTTTGCATCAAGTTTCTGCCTCTGCCCGGTGATTGGGGTCATTTCGGTCCTCGACGGAGATCCTGGGGGCCTGGGCCTCCAGGGGGTCTTACAGCAGACCAGGACAAGCCTGTTGCTTGTCAATCATGACCCCCACACACCCTCAGGGCCCAGCAGAGGTAAAGGGAAAGTTCTGAGATCATTCCAGGAACAAGATTGACGGATCCTGTGATCTTCACTGTCACCTGACTGGGTTTAGAACCACCTAGGAGACACACCTCCAGATAGAGCTATGAAAGGCTCCCAGAGGGTTTAACTGAGGGGGGAGCCCTACCCTGGATGTGATGGCTTCACACCATGGGCTGTGGGCCTGGGATGAACAAAAAGAAAGCGAGCCGGGTAGTAAATAGTCATCATCCCTCAGCAATTCCCGACTGTACCCTCACACCATGAACCAAAATAAACCCCCTTTTCCTTAAGCTGCTGGGCTGGCTTGAATGAAAAAGTTCCCGTAGGCTTGTGGCCTTGGACACTTGGTCCTCAGTTGGTGATGCTGTTGTCAGAAGTGATGGAGAGAGCCTTAGCCGAGGAAGCAGAGCACCGGGGCAGGGGGGCGGGCTTTGAGTGTCTACAGCCTTGCCCCACTTCCTGTTAGTTCTCTCTGTTTCCTGTGTGTGGATAAAAATGTAACCAGCCAGCTTCTTGCTCCTGCCAAGTCTCTCCTATCATGATGAACTCTACACTGGACTCGTAAGCCAAAAGTAAGCCTTTCCTTTGGGGGCCTAGAGAGACGGCTCGGGGGTTAAGAGCGCTCACTGCTCATCTAGAAGACCTGGGTTCAATTCCCAGCACCCACATGACAGCTGACAGCTGTCCGTAACTCCAGTTCCAGGGGACCTGATGGTCTCTTCTGACCCTGCAGGCCCCAGGCACAGTATATTCATATGCATGCAAAACACACACACACACACACACACACACACACACACACACACACACACACACACACTGAAAATAAATAAATCTTTAAACACAAATTTAAAAAAAAAACTTCCTTCCCTTCCTTTTGGTTATGAGATTTTCTCACAGTAATTACCAAAGTTGTTTTTGTCCAGTGATTTTTGCAGCCATGAGGAAAACAATTGATACACCCCCTTTCCTCCAAAGGAAGCATCTAGACAGGCATTTGGCATTAGGACATTTATTACATGTCCCTTTTGTACAGGTCCCAGGGCCAGGTAGGGGGACGGGAGACAAGGAAAGGGATCGCAATAAATAACATGGACAGACAGAACGCCCCTCTAAACAGCCGAGGTTAAAAGGAAGGCAATATGGGCATGTTGGCAAGGAGGAACAGCTGGGAAGGAGGGGAGGCTGGGCCCCCAGGACCTCACTGTCTCCTGCCCTGCCCCTTCCTGCCCTCACCCCTACCACTTTCAGGAGGAAGGGAGCCCACAGCCAGTGGGGCCAGCGAGGGTCCTGATGGGGGGGTGAGCCACAGGGCCAGCCCCAGCTTTGTCACTTGACTCGGATTTCGGCGTACTCAGCCAGCTCCTCTGTCAGAGTGTAGCTGTCCTTGGTGGGCTGTTTTCCCAGGTCTGAGTGGGAATAACTGAGGTCCAGCTCTGGGGGCTCCCCACGAAGGCCCAGCAGCCTCCTCTCAGATCCCAGGCGCCTCTTGCTCTGTCGAGGGGAGAAGACGGCCATCAGCGGGGTCCTCTCTGACTTCCCCAAGCAAAGACTGGGGTGCTGGTACCCCTTTCCTCGGGGGCCACCAGCTCAGTGAGCTCCACAGTCACCGGGTCCCATTAGGGGTGGGGGGAGGCTTGGCAAGCCCTGGCACCCACTAACACTGCTATCTCCTCATTGCTCACCTGGACATTCGCCTAGGAATTGCAGGCTCCAGGAAGCCCTCTTTGAGAGCAACCTTAGGGTACAGGATTTAACCCAGAACACCTCCCTAGGTTAAATCTTGGCTGCACCACTCTTTTGGAAAGATTGCAAGTGCCTTTGGATATGGTGTGGGGCCTCTCTTCCTCACTTGAGGAGATCCTAGGGGTGTGACTCAACTCTCTACTCCTGTCTCCCACCCCTCCAGCATTTGGACACACAATAGGACAATGGCCACAGACAGCAAAAAAGGCATCAGCGAAGGGACAGAATAGACAAGGCCAGGGCTGCTGAGCAAGGCTGGGATTAACCAAAGAGTGCCACAGACGCCTGACTAGGACACACACACATGCACTCCAACCCCGAGGCCCAGCTAGGGCCTGGAGGCTGGCACACTGAGGCCCCCGGAACCTACCTCCTGGGGCTCTCAGTGACATTCCCGGGTAGAGACCTCTCTGGACTATTGAAGAAGGAAATGCAGTCACAGGCACAGGCGGGGAGGGCGGGGCTACCCAGGCCCCACCCCCCAGCCCTCTGGAGCCTCCAAAGGTACCTTCTCCCCAGACTCCAACCCAATCCAGCCCTCCAAACACCCTCCCATGAGGCTGGCCTGCTTTCTGCCCTGGCTTCCATCCCACCTCCACCCTCAGCTTCATCGACATTGCGACTTTCCCTAGCTAAACAGGAGCCATAGGCAGGGGTGTGGCCCTCACCTCATACTTATCTGGGGCCCCAGAGATTCGGAATTCAGGGCTGTACAGGACATGAGGGTTGTCTCCCCCAGAGAAGCTGGGGCTCTCTGTGACGTTCTTTCTACAGGGAGGCATGACATAGCAGTTTTATTGGGGACTCCTGGGGCACCCTCTCCTCACACCCCAGTGGCTCCCTCCCTTCCCTGCTTCCAGGCCTCCTGTGCTTGCTGACAAGTGGAGAGCTTCAAGCAGCAGGCCAGCAGGCTGCAGCACAGAACCTGGACAAATGTGTCCCCAGGGAGACGTTCTCGGTACAGCATCTGCCCTGCCCGTGCATAGGGAACTACCCGGGTTTGCTCACCCAGCCTCCCACAGTCTCCCACCACCATCTCCTGGTCAGCCTGGCCGGCACTCACTTCCTGCGGGTCTGGGTGATGTAGCACACAATGGCAATCAGGATAGCAAAGGCAACCACGGCACCCACGGGCCCGATTTTGGCCCACATCAGTCGATCTAGGGACAGAGAAGGGGCAGGAACCCTCAGGGCTATTGGTAGGCCTGAGGACACCCCAGGGAGTCAGAACTCAAAACTTTAGGCAGCTTCTGCTCACCAGTTATGAAGGCAGCTTTTATAGTCCTAGAGTTTGAACTCTATGACCTACCAAGTACTAAGCAAATGCTTGATCCCTGGGCCCTACCCCCTCACTGGGGGATTCTAGGCAGGGGCTCTACCACTGAGCCACGCCCCCAGCCCCTCACTGGGGGATTCTAGGCAGGGGCTCTACCACTCAGCCACGCCCCCAGCCCCTCACTGGGGGATTCTAGGCAGGGGCTCCACCACTGAGCCACACCCCCCAGTCCCTCACTGGGGGATTCTAGGCAAGGGCTCTACCACTGAGCTACTTATAGTCTTAGTAAGTTGCCTAAGCAGGCTTAGAACTCATAATTCTTTGACTCGGCCTCCCAGTAGCTGGGATGGCAAGTCTAGATAATGTCTTTTGCTGTTTCATCAGTCTACATAGTTGGTCCATGCTCAGTGACTTGGTCATCAGCAGTAGTAAGGGTGGGGTGGATCCAAGAGTCCCTCATCCTCCCCTAACCCGGCCGGCCCAGTAGTTCCCACCCCCAGATCACATCACTCACGTGCTCCCTGGAAGGGCAGCTCTAGGCTCTGGGTGCCGTAGAGGTTCCTGGAGGTACAGATGACCCGGGGTGGGGTCTGGGCCTGCCCCCGTAGTGTGAGGATGCTGGTGAGCAGGAGGCCGCTGCGTTCCGAGTACACAAACTCCCTCTCTGTCTCATTCACAGTCACGTTTCGGGAAGGCAGCTCAAAGGCCACAGAGGGTTCCGGGTTGGATTTCACCACACATAGGCACTGAACTGTGTCTCTGGCTGCGGCACAGTGTGACTCCAGAAGGATTATGGGAGCAACTGCAAGATTAAAACCAAGGCTGAGGGTGAGACTGGGCCTCCAGGACTTCTAGGCAGGGGCAAGGGTGTCCAGAGGTGGGCGAGCTAGCTCTGGGTAGGTCCTGGCCAAGAAACATCAACTCCCAACCACTCTGTAACCCCGCCCACTGCACGTTGTCCCTTCAGACTGAACACAATCCAGCAACACAGGGACATCACAGGCCGCGGCAAAGTGGTTACATCAACCCCAAGCACTGAAATACATTAGCCAGAACTGGGTGTGATAGTGTATACCTGCCTTTAATCCCAATACTGGGGAGGCAGAGGCAGGTGGGTCTCTGTGAGTTCGAGGCCAGTAGACCAACTTAGAAAGTTCCAGGCCAACCAGGGTTACAGAGTGAGACCTGTCTCAAACAAACAAATCCCTCAGCCTCAGCCAGCATCTTCACAGTCTAACACACACCATCAGGCAGGCCTTCTGTGCTCGAAGACAGCCACAGGGAGACTCAAGAGAGACATAGAGACTTGAGTTCAAAATGACAAGCACCCCAGGACACTCATTTCTCACTCTGCACATGCTGGGGGCACCGGAGTCCCCCCTGCACACTAGTTCTCCTAATAGACACCTTACATGGCCCACCCTGACATCCAAGGATTCTTTCTTTGGCATCCCAACCCTTATCAGCCCAGGGGGGTTGGGATGTTCCCTGTGAGACTCTCCTGCCTTTGAGGTGACTCCAGCCTTGATACGGGGACAAAATAGCAGTGTTCTCCCTCCTTTGTCATCTCTAACTTTGGCCCTGGCCTCTCATCACGGTTGGGGTGACGCTTTCCAAAGGGGACCTATGGGTTTTGGTCATTTGACCCACCCACATGATAGCCTCCTTTGGTAGTTTCCTTCCCTCTCCCCTGATCCTGAGGGTGCCCCCCAACTCGCCTCCTTCCCGGAGACCCCTTAAATCCCGATCCTTTTCTTCGTTACCCCCAGCATCCCTAGATTGCATAGCTTTGATTACACGTGTAATCTAGAGTGGTTTTTTTTTTTTTCTCTCTTTCATTTTTCCAGAAAAGAAGTTATATTAGAACACGGAGTGACGCCTTTTGTCTGCTTGCTTTTGTTTTTGTTTTCTTTGTTTATTTTGTTTTGTTTTGAGACAGAGCCTTGTTACATAACTCTGTGAATAGCTTGGGGCCCTCTGGGGTTTTCTGTCTCCCAAGTGCTGGGATTGACAGGCTTGAGTCACCATGCCCAGATAAATGGTGCATTGTGTGTGCGTGTGTGTGTGTGTGTGTGAGAGAGAGAGAGAGAGAGAGAGAGAGCTGTGCATATATATATATATGTGCAGTTGTATGTGTCTGGATGCATGTATACACACGTGGACACCAGAGAGCAGAGAATAACCTGTGTCTTTCTCTATCACTCTCTACTTATCTTTGAGACAGGCTGTCTCACTAATACTAGAGCTCGCCAACTGGTTGGCCACCAAGTTCTGGAATCCTCCTGTCTCTGCTCCCAGTATTAGGATCTCAGGTGCCTGCCATCACACATGACCTCCACCTCCTCCTTCTTTTTCTTTTACATGGGGGCATGGGGTTTGAACTCAGGTCCTCACGCTTGTACGGAAAGTACATAACACACTGAGCCACCTCCCTGGCCCCTAAAGTGTGCTTTTAAAACTGTGTCCATCTGTCATAAACTATCTGGCACCTCTCTGCTGGTTCTAGACCAAGTGCTGGTACTAAGTGACTTCTAACCCAAATCTGCTCATGGAGGCAGAAGACCATCTCACTCCCAGGCCAGTATCAGTGAAAGGCAGAAAGTCACAGGTAGAGATGAATCTGCGCCAGGCGTGGCTGATTCCAGCTGGAGCCTCAATGCCTACGACTCTGAGTCTGCAGAGTTAAAACAGACAGGCCCCGGGTACACTCTGCTCACTGCGGTCGTGAGCAATCAGCTCAGCCCAGGCGACATGACAAATCTGAACTAAAAGAGGATTCTAGAATATTTCTGAAGCACAGGAAGGACATGACAGCTAACACACCGGTGGCAAGTGCCCACTGCAGATGCCGAGTGCTGGTGCCCTAACTGTGTGTGTATTCAGTATCTTTTTGGCTTCTCAGAAGTTTCTGTAGAACCCTTTGGCATGATTCGGACACGAAGAGTTTTGGAGTGCCTGGCTTTGACATCCCAACTCTGCCATCTACTGGCTGAGTGTGGTCAGTGAGCCTTTCTTTCTGTTGAGAGAGTCCTGGGTACCCCAATATGATAGTGTTAATGGTCAACACTGTGGAATTTCATGGGAAGAGATCTCAGTGAGGGGCTGTGGAGAGTAGGCTGGCCTGTGGCCATGGCTGTGAGGGATTTTTCTTAAGTTTGTTGAAGGAAGACCCGCGCTGAAAGTGAGCAGCGTCGGTCCATGGGGCCATCCGTCCCCTGACACACACTGAATGAAAGGAGAGACAGAACTGAGCATGGCACTAATTCATGTCTGTGCTCTTTGACTGTGAATGTGATGTGACCAGCTCCTTCAAGTTCCTGTTAACATGACGTCCCCACAATGACAGGCTGGAACCTGGAAACATGAGCTAAATAAACACATTTCCCTTATCAACACCAAAGAAAATGAAGACACCCAGGCTGGCCTTAGGCTCTTTGGGTAGCCAAGGGCAACTTCTGATTCTTCTGCCTCAGCCTCCTGATTGCTGGAATTTGGGAGGGCGGAGGGTGCCAACATTCTGGGCTTATGCAACGCTGTGGATGGAACCTGGGGCTTCATACACACTAGCTAAGCACTCTACCAAGTGAGCTGCATTCCCAGTCCCTGGAGAAGGGGAGGTGCTGTTAGCTCACAAGAGGCTATGGGACTCCAAAGATCGGTGAATGGTGAATGAATGAGCATGTATGAAAGGCTTAGCATCCCAGCCAAATATTTACATCTGTATACGTAAAGCATCTAGCAGAGGAAGTGCATGAAGCTTTGGCTGCAGGGACAAGCACCCAGGCTTGAATCCCAAAGAAAAGCCAATGGGGCTAGAAGATGATATCTAAGAATACCTAGGACAGGGCTGGAGGGGTGGCTCAGCCATTAAAGGCTAGGCTGACAACCAAAAATATAAGAATGCATAGGACACATTCCTTTCATCCTCGTGGTCATCTTAGTTGTGAGGTGCTTTTGTCAAACCCTAGTGAGGGGATGGGGCGTGGCTCAGTGGTAGAGCCCCTGCCTAGAATCCCCCAGTGAGGGACTGGGGCGTGGCTCAGTGGTAGAGCCCCTGCCTAGAATCCCCCAGTGAGGGGCTGGGGGTGTGGCTCAGTGGTAGAGCCCCTGCCTAGAATCCCCCAGTGAGGGGCTGGGGGTGTGGCTCAGTGGTAGAGCCCCTGCCTAGAATCCCCCAGTGAGGGGCTGGGGGTGTGGCTCAGTGGTAGAGCCCCTGCCTAGAATTCCCCAGTGAGGGGTTGGGGTGTGGCTCAGTGGTAGAGTGCCTGCCTAGAATCCCCCAGTGAGGGGCTGGGGGTGTGGCTCAGTGGTAGAGCCCCTGCCTAGAATTCCCCAGTGAGGGGTTGGGGTGTGGCTCAGTGGTAGAGCCCCTGCCTAGAATTCCCCAGTGAGGGGCTGGGGGCGTGGCTCAGTGGTAGAGTGCCTGCCTAGCACCCATAAGGCCCTGGGTTTCATCCTCAGCCCTGTAAGAAGTGCAGTTTAGAGGTCAGTGCTGTAAGTCAGGCAAAGCTGAGGGGGAAGCCTGGCAAACTGTAAACAAGGAGATGGCATTCCTTGTTGGGAAATTCTTGGAGAGCTGGAGGAACAGGAGTCAAAACTAGGACTCCTGTAGTGAACACAGGCGTAGGGTAGGACAGAGGAGGGGGTCGTCCACAGAGAGGTCGGGCCAGGTGCTAGTTGGCAGTGTAATAATTACTTTGCCTTCCAAGACATTAGCTTATACGTGTGTCCCTAGCATTCCCCTGACTGTCTGTGTCTGCTAATCAGCTTGGTGGCTCCTTGCTCCCCCCACCCCCCCAACCTCTCAAGAGCACATGGCTATGGCTCAGTCAGTGTACGAGCTCAGGGTGGTCCACCCCAGGTAATGCAGAGTGGAGCCAGATTGCCTGGGTCTGATTCTCAAAGTCTGCTATTTCTTAGCTGCCTGGCCTTGGGCAAGTGTCCTAATCTCTCTGGGCCTCAGCTTCCTTCTCTATAAAGTGGGCACTGATGTCACGAAGATGAAACAGGACGCTGCATATAGCACATGGTACCTTTCAACGCTCTCCCAGGGACAATACCAGAGTTACCGTTTTAATGGTATAGAGGAGCAATAACTGGAGGATCCTGAACCCCCTTGGTCAAAAGCTCCCCCAATTCCTAGGATGCAGTTAGCATGGATTCAGATTCTCTGCTGTTCCCCGTCCTTATCAGGGGGCAGGGACAGGCAAAGCAGGCCCTGGCTGGGATGCAAGAGCCCCTCCCAATCACCCAGGTGTCCCCACTGAGCCCTATGGTGGAAGCTGAGGGCGGGGGTACTCACACTCCACAGATAGGTTGAAGGCAGTGGCTCTCTGGCCATACTGGTTCTCAGCCACACACCAGTACTCCCCATCATCCTCGGGTGTCACCGCCGGGAGCTCCAGCAGCAGCTGGCTCTCATAGATGACTGTGGCCAGGATCTGCTTCTCCTTGAAAATGGTGAGGATGGGGTCCGGGTTGCTCTGTGTGGAGCACAGGATGGAGACAGTCTCCCCCTCAACGGCCACCACCGTTCCATTCACTGTGGGCTTCCAAGGTGCGTCTGGAGGACGACAAGGTATCAGAACCCACGGTAACCCAGCTCCATCTGCTGGCCAGTTCCCGCCACCAAACATGACAATCTACAACAGCCAGCCCTGGCTGCCTTATTTACATGAATTGTCATTCTGTAGACAGGCTCTTGCCATGTAGCCTTAGCTGGCCTTTGGCCTCACTACATAGTCCATGCTCGCCATGAACTCATGGCAATCCTCCTGCCTCAGCCTCCTGAATGTTGGAATCACATCTGTGGCCTGGGAGCTTGTCTTTGGATGCTAGCACTACCTACCCCTTCCCAGCTGTGCAGACTCTAGTCTTAACCCTGAGACTCGCTTTTCCCATTTGAAAAATGAACTGAACAGTTCCAGCTTCACAGAAGAGGGGTGATCATGCAATTTGGGCTGAAACCTTTACCAGTGAGTGGCAGGCACTGTTGTAGCTGAGCAAAGCCCTACGGGAAGGTGCTATGTAAGGAAATAAAATACATTTTCAGCCCGAGGATTTGTGCTTAGAAAACAAAAGCTTAAAGCTGGGCGTTGGTGGTGCATGCCTTTAATCCCAGCACTCCGGAGGCAGAGGCAGGTGGATCTTTGTGAGTTTGAGATCAGCCTGGTCTACAAGAGCGAGTGCCAGGACAGGCTCCAAAGCTACACAGAGAAACCCTGTCTCGAAAAACAAAACAAAAAAAAAAAAAAAAAAAAAAAAAACAAAAAAAAGAAAAGAAAAGAAAAAAAGAAAGAAAAGAAAAAAAGAAAAAGAAAAAAAGCTTAGGGAGGGGGAATCGGGTGGTCAGGGTTCTAAGTAGGAAGGGGAAGGAGGCTTGAGGGAGCGAAGCAGGCAGTGGAGGGGACTCCAGAGCAAAGAGCGTGTGTCAGGAAGTGCTGAGTGAACACTGGCTGTGACTGTCTTTATTATCCCCAGCCTTGGGCACTTTGCCTCGATACATATTTGTGAATGAATGAATGAATGAATGAGTGAATGAGTGACTGAATGAGTACATGCATGAATGGCCTGTGCTTGATTCTCAGATAAGTGTCCCACTCTGGCAGCATCCCTGTCAGATTACAACCAGGTCTGTGTAACGGGCTGATTGATGCCTTGGGGTCTCCTCAGCCCTCCCATTAAACGACAACTGGTGCCAGCCGGATGGCTCGGCCAGTAAGGAAGCTTGCTGTCAAGCCTGAGGACCTGAGATGAATCCCTGGGACCCACATGGTAGAAAGCCAGAACTGAACCCCCACACAGCATCCTGGCATGTACAAGCCACACCCCACACACAAATAAAAATCAAATAAATGTTAAAAGCCTTAGCCACCACTGTCCTTATTTTAAAATGCAAATAAGTTCCTGGAGTTTAAGTCTGGTCCCTGTGAACGATGCCTTTCCTAATGTCTGTTCCCAGCAGGGGTGTGCCCCGGGTAGGAGGGGGGGACTCACACATGACGCTCAGCTCCACCGTGCGGTTGTCCTGGCCGTAGGAGTTCTCTGCCAGGCAAGCATAGACGCCGTCCTCCCCCGGTGTCACTTCCTCCAGATCCAAGTACAGGCTCTCCGCCACCGCTTCCCTCAACACCATGCCGTCCCTCATCCAGGTCAGCAGCGGCGGGGGATTGCTGTCAGCCCCACAGAGCAGGCTGACGTGGGAGCCCTCAATGGCCTCCACAGAGGAATTCATCTCCACAATCACTGGGGGGTCTGAGGCCCGGGAGAAGGCAGAAGGCCAGGGTCAGATCCAGAGCCGGTCCACCAGCCCAGGTCTGGCCCCCAGGTCCCACCTTATAGGCCCCTTCTCCGGGGTCCTGCCCCTCCAGGACTCACCAACCAGACCTAACTCCACCCCAGGTCCCCATCCCTCCCAGCCTGCCCAAACAGTCTAGGTTCCTGGCTCCAAGCCCCACCATCCAGGTACCACCCACCAGACAGGTCCACCCCAAAACACCTCCCACCAACAAGCCGCGCCCCAGATCCCACCCATCCAAGCCCAGCTGCTAGACTCCCTACCCCGCCACTCTCTGTCCCGTCTCTTCCAGGCCCCGCCCCTGCCCCAGCCCGCCCCCAGGCTCACACTTGACATCCAGGCTGGCGTAGCCCTCGAACTGCAAGGTGGTATTGGGGAAGGCGGCCTGGCAGCCCAACCGGTGGCCGTTGGCCTCTCTAGTGGGGACGAAGTGTAGCAACGACACCTGCACCCAGGTGCCTTCCTCCTCCCGCAGCCGACCCAGTACAGTGGGCTCCCCCAGCCCCTCATGGCCCAGCCAGCTCAGCTCCGGGCGCAGCTCCGGGCAGTTGTCCGGCACCATGCAGCTGACCTCCACCTCACTTCCTGCCACCACCTCCGGGGGCACCACAATGTTGGGGGTGTCTGCGTAGGAAGGAGAGGAAAAGGAGGGTTCTGGAAGCAGTCTCCGGCCGTGGTCGTGCTCACCTTGTCCAGCCCCACTCCTGGGACTTTAACCCCGAGTCCTCGGCGCCCCTCAGCTACACCCTTCCCTGGTGTTGGTCACCCCCCACCCCACCCCACCCCACCCCACCCCCGATCCATACCGCCCTGTCCCTAAGCATTTCACAGAGCGTATCAGGACACTCAAATAAAAAGCGACACAGTACTCAAAGATTGCTATTGCTACTTTGCGTATGAAAATGTCGAGGCCACAAGCGGTGGCTGCGTAAAATTAGGCTTCAGGCTTTGTACCCCTGCTTCTGCCGGCATGTGCGAGTTCGATTTCATCAGATTCCTCTCTGGTCCCTGTATGTATCACCTACCTGAGCTGCTGGGTGGGGCAAGGGGAACAGTCGGCCGGGTGTGGTGTATATGCGTGAGTCTGTGACCTTGTCCTGGTTGGTTTTGTGTCGCCTTGAGTCCGCTGGGAGCAGGAATCCCAGCTGAGAAAATGGCTCTATGGGATGGGCCTACGGGCATGTCTGTGAAACATTTTCTAGGCTAATTAATTATTGGTGCCGGAGGATTTAGCCGTTGTGGGCAGTGCCATCTTTGGACGAGTGGTGCTGGGTGGTATAAGACAAGTTGCTGAATTCCAGACTGAGGAGCAAGCCAGTGAGTAGCTCTCCTCTGTGGTCTGGGCTTCAGTTCCTGCCTCCAGGAGGCCTTGAGTCCCCCCTGCTCTGGCCTCCCTCAGTCCCAGTGGTGGACTCTGACCTGAGCGGTAACTGTGATACACTCCACCCTCCCATGTTGCTTGTGGTCACTGTGTTTATCACAGCAACGGAAAGCAACATTATGACAGGTATATTATAGGGGTGGGGAGCTGGCATGTTTTGTGGGCGCATGTGCACGGTTGGGGGTGTGTTACACGGACACTCTGGTGTGCTGTGTGTGTGTGGCGTGTTCTGTTTCTATGTTAGAGCTGTAGTCTGGCTGGGAAAGTTAACCTAAGATCTCCAATCAGGGAGGCCTCTCATAAACCAGGCAGTGGGAGTCCCTGAAGCCGGGCAGGGGCCTCGATTTTAATTGCCAAACCTGACCATAACTACCAGCAGATCCCCCCCCCATTTCTTTCCCTCCCCACCCCAACGACACAGTTTTGAAGATTGACCCTTGGACCTCATACATGTAGCCAACACTGTGTTTATTGGACTTGGCGGCAAGCACCATTATCCATTTTGGGATCCTACCCCTCTATTCCATATCAGGAATAGAGCCATGCAAGGCAAGTATGAGCATCCAGCTGTTACCGGAAACCTCCAGGTGTTGGTTTCTATGGCAAACAGTGCGCCTGGCAGCCATGGTCCTGCATCTATCTACCAGTCAGAGCTCAGATCTGGTACTGCAAACACCTCCCAGCCTTAAAAACGGACACCCAGTGGTTCTTAGCTCCAATTCACACAAGGAAACTAAGGACCAGAAAACTTAATCAAGGTGCCTAAAGGCAGGCATCTAGATGTCTCACCCCTGACCCCAGGTCCCCTCTGTCTTTAGCTCTAGATGTCTCTAGAAGGATAAGCGCAACCTCAGAGGGCAGCCAGACTACTCGGGGCCCCATTTATTTACGTCTGTTATCCACGTGACCTAAGTGGGCCCCGGGCGTTTGTATTCAGCTAAATCGACCTCCTCCCTCTCCTCCCCGCTTAGAAGCAGCCCCTCAGAGCCCACCCAACCCTGCGGGACCGACTCACTGATGATGTCCAGGACGCTGTGCTCTGAGAAGGTATACTGGTTGTAGCCACCCAGGTCCCCTCGGAAATAGTATTTGCCCCCCAGCTCGGGGCTCAGCGTGCTGAGAAGCAAGGTGCAGTTACGGAGGCCCAGGTCTCCCAGCAGGCGGCTGCGGCCCTGGAAGCTCTCGTGGACCACTTGGGTGCGGGACTTGAAGACCACCGGTGGGTAGTTCTTGGGGTAGGGGCTATTGAAGTACCAGACGCCATGTACCACAGCCGGTCGGAGCTCATCCGGAAAGTCGAAGCGGCACGGGATGGAGACACATGTGCCCTCGAAGGCTGAGATGGACGAGGGCATCCAGGCACCCCAGTGGCCTCCTCGAGAAGCTGTTGGTGGGCGGGAGCACAGAAGCTGAGCCACCGAGCCCACCCCATTATCTCCAATAGTTCCCACCGGCCTGGGATGTTGGGGCTGGCACAGGTCTCCCCAGCCATTACCTGAGATCATTATCCAAAACAGAGGCAGTGTGGTGAGGATTATCATCTTGTCCAGCAAGTGAGTGAGCTAGGGCTGAGGAAAGACAAGAGTGAGCTTTGTTATTGTCTGTTTGTCTTTCCAAGGCAGAGTTTCTCCTGGAACTCACTCTGGAGACCAGGCTGGCCTCTAACTCACAGAGATCCTCCTGCCTCTGCCTCCTGAGTGCTGAGAGTGAGTTTGAAAAGTCACATGAGGGAGCCGGGCGGTGGTGGCGGACTCCTTTAATCCCAGCACTTGGGAGGCAGAGGCAGGCACATCTCTGTGAGTTCGAGGCCACCCTGGTCTACAAGAGTGAGTTCCAGGACAGCTTCCAAAGCCACAGAGAAACCCTGTCTTGAAAAAACAAGATAAATAAATAAATATTAAAAAAATCACAGGAGGGGTGCCGTGGGCCAAGATTATCTGTTGTTGTCATTTATAAATGCCAGGCCTCAGTGCTTCATTCTATAATAATCCCCACATTTTGCTACTCAGAGTTGGATGCCGCGAGCTAGGCACAACTCCCAGGCTTGAACCCAGTCACCCGGAGAAGTTAACCAAGATGTCTAAAGTTACCCAGCCCAAGCAGGGGCCCAGACACCTCATTCCTGACCCCAATCCTCCCTGCCTTTAGCCCCAGATGTCTCTAGAATAATAGGAACAACTGTTCTTCAGTGGGCAGCTGGATCGTTTAGGGCTCTATTTGTCTCATGTTTGTCATTCTCATAGCTCAAGTGGGCACTGGGGTTACAGCTCTGATGTCTTTGAGATAGGTGCAATTACTGGTCACATCTAAAAATCCAGAGGGGTACAAAGCTTGCCCGAGGTAACACAGCTGGTCTGCAGACTTGGCGGCCAGGCTATGCTGTCCCTGGATGGTAGTGGCAGGTTAGTTAGTCATGATCTAAGCACCATTGTCCTGCTTCTCCGCCTCTCCAAGAGTGCTAGGCAAAGACAGAGCCAACAATCCTCCTGCAGTAAGAAGCGGGCTGTCTGGCTGAAGGAAACACTGGTGTTTTATGCCTTACCTCAGTCTCCCTGAGTTGGGAATGTCTCCCGAGTCCACCTGAAATGGCCAGTCAACCTAGAACACACGTCAGACAGGAGTTAGGGGGGGTGAAAGCCTCAGCACCCACCCTCCTGCTCTTCCACGTGGACTATGGGACCGGGTCCCTGTTGTAAGAACATCCATGTTCTCTGGTACCCATGGATACCCAGGATGCTCCCACACAGCCTCAAAGATGCTGTACCACAACAACACCCCCCCCAAAAGCTGGGGTGTGGGAGAACTGTGGGGAGGGGAGGGAGTGGTAGCTTTGGGCTGAGGGTAACAGCGAGTGGTGAGTGGGGTGAAGAAGCAGATGAGGCCTGGGGGTGGCAGGCAGGGACCCAACCCCATCAATGACTGGATTTCACAACATCAGCATTCCCAGCGTGCCGCGTGAATTCCTGCCGCCCTCTCCCACCCCGCAGCAGGCCCTGGGTGTCCCCACCCTCACCAGAGGCCAGTGACCAATACAAAAGAGCCCTGTTCCCTTGGGGGTGTGGGTGCCTCATCCTAGGGACCTCCTGGGGGTAGGTGGGGCACGAGTGAGAACTTGGTCTTCCTGACTGGGCTCTGCGAGGGGCCAGGAAGAGCCAGAGGTGATGGCCCCTTGGCCCCCTCGCTGCTCTGTGGGTCGCTTGGGACCGGAGCCAGGATTTTGAAGTGGCTGCTTTTCCCGGCCTTGCCTGCCCTCTTCCCACAGATGCAGACACATGCCCAGAAACATGCGAACGCTAGTAGGAAATGGGACAGGCAGCCAGACCAGACTCACACAAGGGAGAGACGGAGATTCGTGAGGATACATCCCTGCCCTGAGGCCCCTGTTTCCACAGGGAAGCATCCGTGCACAGGCAACGCGGAGACCACCTGACTGCCCTCGGTCTTGGACACGCACGCCTTGGGCAGTCATGGTTCTGACTGTCACGCTCACAAGTCACAAGGACCTGCTCACACACTGAGGTGTGACTACGGAGTCTCCGTCCAGACACATCTATGGGCACAGGGCAGCTGTGGCTGGAAGGACCTGGAGATACCCAGAGGTGAGCGCCAACCAATTCAGCGTAAGCAGATGGGTGATGCAGGCATGCACAATTCTCTACTCGGGTAAATGGTGGTCTTGGGTAGGGGCCCAAGCAGTCTCAGCTAGGATGCTGATTTGAAGTTTTCTAAAGAATCACAATTTGTTTAAAAAAAACAAAAACAAAAAACAGATCCCATATCTATCGTGTTAAATTTCCGTTGGAGAAGCCAGGCATGGTGACAGCACACCTGTCATCCCAGAATGTGGGAAGGGAGGCAGGAGGGTCAGGAGTTCAAAACCAGCCTGGGCTACCTTAGCAAGTTGGAGGTTAGCTTGGACTGTGAGTGGCTCTATTTCAACAAACAGAAACAAATCCAAAGGAGGGGTGAAGATAGGAAAAAAAAATACACCTGAAAATCTCTTTAGTAAAGTATGATGAAGAAGAGTTGAGGAACGCCAATGCAGATGGCTCCAGGGGGAGGTGGGCACACACACTCACCCTCTCACCCCCACGGTGTACCCTGGTGTTCACAGCCTGCTGGCCTCACATGGTGGCTTCAGGTGTCTGACGCCTCTGCATCCTTTCCTCCCCCTCCCCCCCCAGCCCAGATCACTGTCCCATCTCTCCCAAATTTGGGAACCTCAGGGGAGCTTGCACGGCAGAAGCTGCCTCCCTCATGAGGTGTGCCCATGACTGAGCTCCCCTTATCTCTTCTTCTCAAAGCCCTGCCACTGTCTCCACCAAGATCCCAATCGGTTCCAAAGAGACACCCTGTCCCATTCGAAACGAGTGACCCTCCAGTTCACAGTGACACTCCTTGGCTTCTTGGCACACCTGGCCTGGCAAGTGCTCTGGCTACCAATGCTCCCGACCCCCTGGGGGCAGTTTGCCACTCCTTCCCCTCCACCCTCTCTGCCTCAGTACTCACTTGGATGGTCTGGCTTCTGTGCCCTCTGCTCTGCTGGCCCGGCTCACAGTCCCTCGGCTTCCCAGGGTCTAGGCCCCCACTTGCCAGCCCCTCCTCTCCCCCTGGGTGCCAGGGGCCGCCTGCCTCCAGGGCCCAGCTCCTCCCTGCCCTCGGGGGAGGGGGGCACAAAGGGGCCCTTGTCACCACAAAGCTGGGACTGGGCAGCCTGACGCCTGGGTCCTACTAGCTCCTTCCTAGAGAAGATGGGGGGTCTGCCTCCTTTGCTCCTCCCCCTTCCTCCATTGATAGACACCCTAATTTGGGGGTTTAGGAGGTAGGAGTGGCCTCATGCTTCTGAAAGTTCCTGGCTGAAAGGTGGAATGTGTCGTCTTCGAGGAATTGGTGGCAACCTTTAAGTGTGATCTTGGTCCCAAGAGGCCAATAGAGAGAGAGACTGGCTGTCAGGAGGAGGAGACTGGCAGCTCCTCCACCACGTTGAGTCACCTTTATGGGGTGGCTCCTTTCCTGGTCTGCTTCCTCCTTGATACTTCTTGTCCTCCTGGTGAGATGGCCACATTCCCCTGGTGAGGACAAGGGCTGTCTGTGTTGTTCTGAGTCTCCACCCGTTAAAATATATAATGCCCCATGACATTTGGGACTCGGAGATGTTATTCTTACCCCTCAAGTTCCTGGAGAGCTGTCCCCACCCCATCCTTCCTGACCCCAGCCCTGCTCCTGCAGAAGTATGGTGTTTCATGCTGAAGGCGGTGCCTCCCCTCCTAAAGGTTACGTTTATTGATTTACTTATTTTATTTATTTATTTGGTTTTCTGAGACAAGGTTTCTCTGTGTAGCTTTGGAGCCTGTCCTGGCACTCGCTCTGTAGACCAGGCTGGTCTCGAACTCACAGAGATCCGCCTGCCTCTGCCTCCCGAGTGCTGGGATTAAAGGCGTGCGCCACCAACAGCGATTTACTTATTTTAGATTGATGTTATGTGAATGGGTGTTTGGTTTGTCTTCGTGCTTGTCTGTGCACCATTTGCATGTCGTACTCGTGGAAGTCAGATGAGGCATCGGACCCCTGGGTCTGGAGTTACAGATGCTTGTGAGCCACCATGTGGGTGCCATTTCTCCAGCTCCTACTTTATTTATTTATTTAGTGTATGCGTGTAGATTCTCTGTGTGTGTGTGTGTTCTTAGAAGATATATATATATATATATATATATATATATATATATATATCCTGCTGACCTCCAGCTCACTATGTAGCCCAGGCTAGGCTTGAATACAACATGCCCAAGTCTCCAGAGTTCTGGTATTATAGGTGTGTGCCACCACATCCAGGCCCTGCCCCTCCATTTAAAAACTGTCCTTTCTTCCCATAGAACTCAACATGACTGAAGGTCGGGATTCTCTCTGGTCCCTGCTTTGTCACCTAGCTGGGAGCCCCCAGAGAGCAGGCTTCCCACAGACGCCTGCCTGTGCATTTGTTTGGGGTCTTTAAAACAAGGCTTGGGTGCACACAGTGGCCGTGATGGCTCTCTGAGCTGGGTGAGGACCCTCTGATGTGGAGTTCACAATGGCCCTGAATCAGGAACGAACTTCAAAAGGCAGGCACCGTGTTGGAGGTGGCGTGAGCCATGAGGAGTTTCACTGTCCTGCAGAGGCCAGAACAGCGCAGGGGTGGGGAAGGGAGAGTCCTTTCTTCCAGGAGAGAGGACAGGGAAATCCCTTAGACTAGGGAGCAGATCAGGAGTTAGGGAGACTGGGCTTGGGGGTGCCACCCCCACCTCAGGCTTCATGATGTCAGATTCTGCCCGTGCCTTTCCCAGTCTGAGACAATGGTCCATTGACAGTTGGGTGGGGCTTGAAAGCCTGGGTTCCGGAGAATCGAGAGCCCTGGTGCCTGGACTTTGGGGGTAGAGATGTTCACCAGTGTCACTGAGTTGGTGTTCCTGTGCGGGAGCGCCGGGGTGGGGGGTATGGGGGGTAGTCTGTCAGCTCCAGGTATGAACTGGAGGCAGTGCCTAGAGAAAGAAGATGGGCAGGTGAGTCTGTTGTTAAGCCAGGGGACTGGGTGGGGCCGCCCCCCATAAGGGTGGAGCCGATGGAATGAGAGCCCAGAGGGGCTGGGTAAGGGGACTGACTCCCTGTCACACTGATCAGCCAAGGCCTTCAAGAAAGCAGGTATTCAGTCTACAAGGGCTAGGGGCTGGGGACAAATTCCCAAACTAGAATGTATTATCTCACAGCTTTTCAGGGTTCAATTTCAGAATCAAGTTGTCAGCAGGGCTACTTCCTATTGAGCTTAGAGAGAGGATCTGCCCCAGCCCCCCAGCCCCCCAGTTCCTCCATCACCTAGCCTTGGACTTGGACGTTTGCATATTCACACAGAGCTCTACCTGGATCTGTCTGTGTTCAAATCTCTGCTTTTGCCAAGACCTCAATCATATTGGATTAGGGCCTACCATTATAATTTTATTTTACCTGCCACCCTCAGTAAATACCTACCACCAAAGCTAGATGTGATGGCACACATTTGTAATCCCAGCACCTGGGAGATGGAGGCAGGAGGATCAGATCAAGTTCATCTCAGCTGCATTAGACCCTGTCTCAACCTCCCTGCCTCAAAAAAGACCGAATCCCCAGCTAAGATCGCATTCTGCAGGACTAGGGTTTAACACATCAGTATATACTTGGGGCAGAGATAGAAATTTTGTGTAGTGGCCGGGTGTTGTTGGCGCACACCTTTAATTCCAGCGCTCCTCCGGAGGCAGAGGCAGGTGGATCTCTGTGAGTTCAAGACCAGCCTGTTCTCCAAGAGCTAGTTCCAGGACAAGCTCCAAAGCTACACAGAGAAACCGTGCCTTAAAAAACAAAAAACAAAACAAAACAAAACAAAAAATTGTGTAGAGTAATGATTTTTGCTTGTTAGCCCAATTTTATCCAAAATAGCATGCGGACTAGAGAAAACATTTCCAGACACATAGCGCTGTTAGTCACTCCATCCCTTAATGCTGTCTTGGGCCTGGGGCTTGGCCAGCCCAGAGTCCCTTTGTTGCTCTTAGTCAGGACTGGTATTTCATGTCAAGGGTCATCACAGTGTGGTACTCATGTCAGTAGCAGCTATAGGGCTGTATTCTGTAGCAAGTTCAAGGGCCTGGAGCTATAGTTCAGTCGGTAGAGTGCTTGCCTAGCATGGTGTTTGAGTCCCAGCAACCACATATACTGGGTATACATACTGTCAGATGTCTATAGTTCCAGCACTCAGAAGGTAGAGGCAGGAAGATAAGAAGTTCAAGATGGTCCTCACCTACCTAGTCCGAGACCAGCCTTGGCTACCAGAGACCCTGTCTCAAAAAAGGAGGCAAGGGGTGAAGAGTTTTTTGTTGGTGGTGGTGGTGGGTTTTTTTTTTTGGTTTTTTGTTTTTTTTCAAGACAGGGTTTCTCTGTGTAGCTTTGGAGATTGTCCTGGAACTCTCTCTGTAGACCAGGGTGGCCTCAAACTCACAGAGATCCGATTGCCTCTGCCTCCCGAGTGCTGGGATTAAAGGTGTGCGCCTCCACACCCGGCTTGCACACACACTAAGGTTGTAACCCCGGCTTGCACACACACTAAGGTTGTAACCCCTCTGCTTTGCATGTCACGACACTAGGAGAAATGTGACCAAAAACAAGACAAGGGTACCCAGAGCTATTCAGAGTAATTACCACTGCCACATTTTAGTTACTTTTTGTCAATGTAGCAAAACGCCCCTGGAAACAGCTGAAAGGAGGAAGGATGTGTTTCAGCTTGTGGTTTCAGAGGTTTCTGTGAGCGGTCAGTTCCTCCGTCGGTCACTGTGGGCCTCAGGCAGAGCATCATGGCAGGAGTGGACCTTTGTTTCCAGCATGGAGCCAGAAAAGAAACAGACGACCTCCGGAACTTAAAACTCCACTCATCCGTATTTTTTATTTTATTTTTTAGGCAGTGAGAAAGACGATTAAGAGTTACACTTGGCCCGCTCCATGCCCAAGGGTGTCATCTGTCTGCAGAGTGGCTTCCCCTGCTGCAGAGAGGCTGCAGAGCGCATGCATGGCCATAGCTGGGGCACTGGGGCGCAAAGCAAGCTTAAAGCAAGGACTTGCGTCCGCAGCAAGGACTATCTCAAGAGCACGGATGAGTAAGAAGGCGTCTGCATAGCAGTTCGAGGACCAGCTCTTGAAAGGGACAGTGCCTCAGCTACTGCTGCCAAGCCACAGATCACATCTGCATAAACGGTCTTGCCGAAGGGAAAACACGGAATGCTAACCTTAATTACCATGCCAACGTTATAGAAAAGCTGAGGGTCCCTAAAGCAACTCTCTGCTGCCTTATCAATGCTAAAATGTATTTGACTTCATCAAGAGTAGTTCAAAATATGCAACTAATTTAATAATTTTGAATGATGGTTTTATCTGTACTGATCTGTAGTAATGTGTATATTATCTACTGGGATTTGTGTAATAAAAATCTAAGGAACAAATTTTTTAATGATTTTATTTATTACGTATACAATGTTCTGCCTGCATGAAGAGGGCACCAGATCTCATTACAGACGGTTGTGAGCCACCGTGTGGTTGCTGGGAATTAAACTCAGAACCTCTCGAAGAGCAGTCAGTGCTCTTAACCTCTGAGCCATCTCTCCAGCCTCCTAAGGAATCATATATATATCTACAAATAAGAGCAGAAGGAGTCCAGAATGCCACAGGTGCAAGGCAGAGGGCCAGCAGGGCCGTTTGCGTCATAGGAAGGTAGTCTCTCAGGGGTCTCACGGAGCACGTGATGTCTCAGATCCACTGAGACTTATTGCCGACAGCAGCATACAGGCCAACAGCCTGTACCAGTGTCCTAGCCCTCGGCATCGTTCACGCTGCTCCTCCGCCTTCTTGGGCGCACGAGCTAATTTACTTGGACCTCTGCCTTTCTCTCTTCCCTTGCATTTCATCCTTGGCATCCCCATCCTCATTTTCCTCTGCTTCGCTCTCTTGGTGCAGGAGTTTCCAGGAAGACGACGCTAAGGCTGAGACTTTCTCTTTTAATTTTAAGATTTGCTTTTATCGTTTTAAAATTAAGTGTGTACACACGTGCAGGCGAAACGTGCGCGTGAGTGCAGGTACCTTCAGGGGCCAGAAGAGGGCATCAGATCCCCTGGACCTAGAGGTGAGTGACTTGACTTAGGTGCTGGAAGCCAAACTCTAGACCTCTGCAAGAGCAGTATGCGCTCCTAACTGCCATATTGTTTCTCCAGCTCCAAGTTCCAGGACAGCTGGGGTTGCAATGAGACTCTGTTTTCAAAACAAAATAGGGGGTGAGAGAGACCTCACCTCTGCCCTGTTAATAACTGACTTTGCACATGCAGGGACTATTTGACAGTTATCAAAAACAATTCTACACTCCTCTCCTTGACTGAATTCAACAGGCAAAAGTGTCGGTACCATGAGGAGCCAAGCCCTCTGTGGCTGGGTCCTCTCCCTGCCCCTTCTGTCTCCATTCAGGAAACCTCCAATTAGCTTCTGGTTCTTTTCCACTACAGCTGCTCGAGTCTTAAGAGAAATGATCTTTCAGTGGGCTGAGCAAACTGGGAATCTAGGCAATATTACGACCTGCATCCATCCTGGGGGTATTGGCTTATATGGAAGCCTGGACCACCTTCATTCAGAGATACTCAAGTTGTATCCTTAAATTGTGGGTGAGGGGAGAGGGACTTCTGAAGAGTGCGAAAGGTAGGCCAGAGGGCGGAGCTCTTCATGAGCTCAGACATTTTCCAGAATGAGTCGTGTGATTTGCTGTGTGTGTGTCTTAGCCATATAACCAGGGCCTACGATGTCATTGTTGGGGGAGAGGTATTGCTTTCTGCTGTACTGAGTACATGCCTTGTCCTGGACTCAACCCTACCAGAGGTTGTGATCAGTGCCTCTGGCTTTACAGCATCTCATCAAGCCTGTGTTTGTTGGGTTGGACAACTAAAGCTAAGAGAAGGCTGGGGTGGTAGAAACCGCAAGGTTGTAAAAACGTAGGCTGTAGAGGGGAGCAGGTATCATTGCTCTTTTCACCTCCTTTAGATGAACGGCCTCTTCCAGTTTCTGATGGTAAAAGGTGGTGCGTGCTGGCTTCTAGTTTGAGTTTGTCCTATAGATCAAATTTTTTCTTTTTCATTTCCAGTTGGGCTGAGGCAAGAGGAATATAGCCAGTTTAGAAACCAACCTAAGCTCCATAGTGAGCTCTAGTATAGCCTGGGCTACATATAGGGATAGAGATGTAGGCAAAGTTAGTACAGTGCTTGCTAGAATGCACAGGCCCTGGGTTTGATTCTCAGCATTATATGATGGCACATACTTACAAACCCAGAACTCAGGAGGGAGAGATGTGTGTGTGGGGGGGTGTCAGAAATCATCCTTGGCTACTTAGAGAGTGCAAAGCCAGGCTAGACAACACAAGACCCTGTTTGAAAAATAAATAAAAAGAAGTTTCTCTGGGCTCAGGGTATAACTTGGAATAAGTATTTGGCTGTTCTGTGTGGGCCTATATTTGATCACCTAATACTGGGGGGAAAAGAACTTTTTGTTTTCATTATTGCTACTGGTTTGAATTGCCATTCCCAGCTTAGGTGACAACATTTAAAGTGTTAGTATATCTCACATGAAGGCTTTCCAGACTGTCTTGACCAAGTCAGATGCCCTTCTCAGAGTGGCTTGCCTCTGGACATGGATATTAGGCTGTTATTCTGTTCCAGGATTCAACAAAGGCCAAATGATCAGTGGCCTTTCTCATCATTAAAACTGTTGGAATCATACAAGCTGGGGCGGTAGAGAATTACATCTCATGTCTCTGTATGTCTCTCTTAAAAGAAGAGCAATCGGGCTGGAGAGATGGCTCAGTGGGTAATGTATTTGCTGTACAAGCACAGACAGGAATCCCAACACCCACATTACAAGCTGGGGAGGAGACAGGTGGGTCCCAGAGACTTAATGGCCAGACAGTTTAGGGGAATCAGTGAGCTCCAGGCTCAGTGAGAGACCCTGTCTCAAAAACAAAACACTAACAAAATAAAACAAACAAAACAAAACAAAACAAAAAACTAAACAAAACCAAAACCAAGGGGAAAAAAAGTGACCTAGCTAGACATTGGTGGTGCATATGTTTAGTCCCGAGACTCAGGAGGCAGAGGCAGGAGGATCTCTGTGAGTTTGACAAAGCAAGTTTCATACCAGCTGGGGTTACTCTGGCTACTACATGTGTACACACACACACACACACATACACACACACACACACACACACACACACACACACACACACACACAGTTTGAAAACATTGTTTGGGTTTTTTTTGATAAAAATCTTTTAGAAAGAAACAACAAGACTGAGGAGAGGCAAGTCTATTCAGCTTTCTTCCCGTGTTGCTGCAAAGACTCCACATCTTCGGAAATGGGGACAAAAATGAAGAGCAGACAACAAATAGTTTTGTCCAGGTTTCTAGCAGCCTCAGTGCATCAGACCTGCGTGTCCTACCGAGTGACTGTCCCCGGGGGTTGCAACCAGTCCAGAAACCTTTGTTAAGGGCAAAGAAATAGCAGACACCACAGTTTGAAAGTAAAATGGTCACCTTTATTTCAAACTCATAAATAAATGGGGGTCGGGTGGAGGGGAGGCAGGGGATGTTGGGAGATGGGGCGCACGGCTGGCTCGGCTCTATGTTTTGCAGCAGACGCCACACTTAAAGTTGCCACAGCAGTAACAGCAAAAAATGCAGATTGGGAAGTGGCTGTCGCGCTTTGTTCGTTTTGGGATCAGGAGCTGCGCGGAAAGGAAGAAGGGGAAATGAGTTGCCTTGCTTGGACATGGGAAAGGCAGGGGAATCATGGGAGGAGTCCCAGTTGCTCTTACCGTCCTGTCCGTCCTGTCCGTCTGGGCTTTTGTCCTGTGCTGAGGCTGTAGCGCTTCAGGCTGTCTCACCTGGGAAAGAGGAAAGGATTACTTGAGTATTGCTGAGTCTCCAGCCCAGGTTTCTGACTTGGCTCTGCCAACTTGTTCCTTCGCCGGGGGCCTTAGGGATGTGTGTTTGGATGGGATTCCTCCAAGAGACCTCACTGCCTTGTTTTGCCCGTCATTCCTTGGGCGCTTTGCTTGGTAAGAGCACCCCACTTTCTTTGTTACTGTACTCTCCTCCTTCTGGACACGACCCTCCCGACAGTTCTCTCCACATCTCGTCCCTTAAAATCAGGTTACCAAGCCGGGCGTTGGTGGCACATGCCTTTAATCCCAGCACTAGGGAAGCAGAGGCAGGCGGATCTCTGTGAGTTCGAGGCCAGCCTGGTCTCCAGATCGAGTGCCAGGATAGGCTCCAAAGCTACACAGAGAAACCCTGTCTCGAAAGAAAAAAAAATCAGGTCACCACATAGCACAGTAGCTTATATCGCCATCAGCTGGGTTGTGGTTGTCCCTTTCTCAGCCACCCCAGGGCCAGTTATCATCTGCACAGCTGTCTACAAAGCTTGGCACCATCAGAACCACCCCCACCCTCTCCTCACTTCCAACACTGACTCCACTTATCAGACCCTACAGATCCAAGGGTCCTGTGGTCACCTGCCACTTGAGTGCCCACTCTGCTGTCTCAGCACCAAGGCTCACCTCTAGTATCTTTGTTGTTGTTTGTGACAGGGTTTTCATAGCCCAGATGGGCACTGAACTGGCTGTGTAGCCAAGGATAACTGTGGACTCCTGGTCCTCCTCTATTTTCTGAGTGCTTACAGCAAGCCTGGCTCTGTAGCATTTTCTTTCTTACAGATTTCTTTCGTGTGGATGAGTGTTTTGTCTGCATGTGTACCACATGCATGCCTAGTGCCTATGAAGGTCAGAAGGCATCAGATGCCCTGAAACTAGAGTTGCAGATGGCTGTGAGCCACCATGTAGGTGCCAGGAACTGAACCTGGGTCCTGTGTGCTCTAACTGCAGAGCAGCCTCTCCAGCCCTCTGCATCATTTTCTTATAAAACACTTTGGCTTGGCTTCCTGCCTCGTGGCCCCACCTCTGGGCCTTCCTTAGAGCAGTCAATTCGGCCCAGCATCTTTCTCCCATGCTACCCACAAATAGCTGTTTTCTAAATGGTCATTTACAGGCAGTTTAAGGAGCACACCCTGACTGGAACGGTGCAGCCTGAGGAACATTTTGTCTGGCTTCCAGCATGTTCCTCACGCTCACATTCCACAATACCTGTGCAGCTAGAGGGAGTGCCTCAGCCGTCCACTCAGGCCCACCCTCGTCCCTTCAGTAGCTGCCCTGAGTAACTGAGGAGCCCCTGCCTCCCGGGGGGACGGCTCTCCCACCGTGGCAGGCCTGGGATGCTCACCAGCTGCTGGAGAAGGGTGCTGCTGGCCAGGCTGGCGATGAGGAGCAGCAGGAGACAGGCGGCCTGGATCTTAGTGCTCTGCGCCATCGTGCCTTCCGTCCCGCTGGCTGTGCAGTCTAAGGACTTGCCTGGTGTCTACGACCCAGTCCTAGTCCTTTTTATGGGACCAGTTGGAGGAGGGGACACCTGAGCCCCCCTCCCCTTTGCCCTGACCCATTTCCAAGAAGACAGTGGCGCCGAACTGGCGGCAGAGATAAGCGGGAACAGAGTGGCAGGGGACAGAATTGTGTCACCCTGAGCCAGCAGAGGTGCATCCAGGGGGTGGGGCAGCTAGGGCCATGAACACAAGCCTCCAGCCAGCGGCCTGTGATGTCACACTGTAGATCCCAGAAAAATTCCCCTTTTCCCCTGGACATTGCCCTTCACCCTTATCAGTGTCTTCACTATGGCTGTCACTCACTGGGCTCCTCAGAAAGACCCAGCAATGGGGAATGCATGTGCAGGGTGCATTCTAGCGTGAATCGGGACAGACAGATGCCCAAGTATAGGCTATCCCATGGTGCCCAGTGTCCAGACCACACGATGTAGCTCTTGTGTTGAAGTCCCCTTTTGCCTATGGTATTATTCATGGCCAGAGCCAACACGTTTCACAGCCCAGCATCTGAGCGACTTCATTCTTTCACATTGTAGCTGAAGCTTAGACCTCACGGAGACCCTAGGACCCCCACCTGTCCCCTCGCCCAACTTGAACCAACACACAGACAGACAAGGCCAGTGTGCACTAATTCACCACGTCTTTCGTGTTAACAGCTAGTGCTGCTAGGCCTCCAAGTGGGGGACCTAACACTGGTTAAGTGCTTAGGTTTACAGTTGCCTTCTCGTCACTGACCCCAGGAGCCTGGCCTGATCTATTTATCAAACTTCCATCTCCCACTAAGCACAAGGGACACAGCAGTAGGTTAGACTTGGCTTGGCAGAGCAGACTATGCCCACCACACACCTCCAAGTGCAGTGGTATTAGGCCAGAACCTTCTCAATTGCCACGTTGGGAGAACTTACACCACAGAAATTGGCACACAGCACACACTTCAGGGTGTTTGCAGTTGGTTCTTGGAGTACTACTGAAACCCATGTGGTGTCCTGGTTCCTATCTATTACCTGGATCCTTTGGCGTGTGCATGGCCCGAGCCATTAAGGAACTGTGACTGAGACGGGCTACTAGACACCACGCCTGCCTTCCTCACTCGGGAACTACCCAGAGTCAATCTCGAGTAGAGCCTTGGGGATGCTGCTGCCACCTCTACACCGCTGACTCTCACTAGGGCCCCTCATTTGCTTGCCAGGCTCTCAAAAGGAGCATCAGGGAGTGGTAAGCCCAAAGCCAGGGTTCTGGGAAACCAGAGACCATCAGGTGTATTTAGGCTGTGGCAAGGCTGAAAAGTAAAGCTAGGTGGACTTGCAGTCCTGGATCTTGAGAGCAGGTGAGTCAGTCTCTTTGGGGACATGACGGTCTCCCCCAGCCCTGCCAGGCACCACTGTGGCTACTCAGGACAGGTTTCATCATCCGCCAAGGGCAGGGGTCACAGCACAGGCGCCAGAGCCGCAGTGTGAGGCGACAGACTGCCGGGCCAAGCCTGGCTTTCTGGCCATCTGCCCTCCCTTGGGGGGTGGGGGGCTCAAGGCCAGGCCCCACCATTGGCTAGTGCACAGGGGAGGGTTCAGCCCCAGAGGCCAGGGATGCTCATAGACCCTGTTTTCAAGAAGACCTGACCCGGGAGACTCCAGCCTCCCTTCCAACACCAGGGGGCACGTCCTTGACCACAGCCCCCATAACCCTCCAGCCCCCATAACCCTCATCTGCACCTCAGAGCCTCGATGGAGAAATTCAATCCTTAATTCTCCCAGCCGTTTTCACACATTGTAGCTGAAGCTTAGACCTCACGGAGACCCTAGGACCCCCACCTGTCCCCTCGCCCAACTTGAACCAACACACAGACAGACAAGGCGGGGCCACACTGGCCAGTTTATTGCAGTTAAATACCTCTCTCTCTATTTTTTGTCCATTTTTCCATAAAGAAAATTAAACACACACGCACGCGCATACACACACACACACCCACACACCCAGAGGGGAGCAGGGATCCAGAAACGAGAGGGGTGGGGGACGTGGCCTCCCTGCATAGGTCCAGGCCCCAGGGAAGGCACCCCCAAAGCTCCCTCCTTCCCATAAGCACCCTGTCTCAATACCTCTAGAGACCAAGGGGGCAGCGGGCAGCGGGGCCTCTGTCCTCCTCCCTTGCTCCTCCTGTGAGCCCAGTACAAGTGAGGAGCTGGTGAGGGCTGAGAAGGGAGGCTGGCAGGTGGGCAGGTTTTCTGCATGGAGCAGGGTAGTGGGCAATGTATCCACAGAAATGCATTATGTCTCCTTGTCTTTGTTAAAAATCTACTATAAAAAACGCAGCTTGGGGAGGGGCGCCTCCCTCTCTGTGCTAAGGGCTGGGGGAGGGGCAGCAGCGGCAGGGTGGGCCGGGGGCGTCACTGCCGGGTGCTCTCGCCCACCATTTCCAGGTTGTGCTGCTGCAGCTGGGCTCGAAGCAGGGCGTTCTCATTCTTCAGCTCCTCGATCTGCAGGCACCACAGAGGACACATGAGCCAGGGGCTGGCCCTCGGCATCCTGGGGCCCCCAGTGGATCCCAGGTCTACACCCACCTGCTGCCTCAGGAGCTCATTGTCCATCTGCAGCCGCTCGGCCTCCTTGAAGGTCTCCTGCAGTCGCTGGTTGGTCTGGCGTAGTTCCCGGATATAGTCACAGGCCTTGGACAGGATGCCCCCTTTACTCTGGAGTGGGGAGGGGAGCAGGCCAGAGTCAGAGGACAGGACCTGCTTGCTGTGCTCGGCATGGGGGACTGGGGACACTCACCGCTCCTGTCTTGCTGTTGTCTGTGTGACAATCTGGAATGATGGGGGTACTGGGGACACTCACCGCTCCTGTCTTGCTGTTGTCTGCGTGACAATCTGGAATGATTTTTGAAAGCTGGACAATCCAGTTGTTAATCTTGTCCCTCCGTCTCCGCTCCACTGCAGGGGACAGTGACAGGCATGCCTTCATGGACAGGTTCACAGAAGCCAGTGTGGTGCACTGGTAAGGACCTCAGGGACCCTAGGGCTGCCACCTCCCCATGGGCCACACTGCTCCATGAGAAACACAACCACGTCTCAATCGTCAAGGGCCACGCTGTTAGGACAGAAGTCCACACTGACAACTAGCCGCAGGTTTGTTTCATTGCCTTCCGGGCACTACACACACTGGATCCAGCATGTAAAAACCAGTGTCACACACATTCGGGCCAGCTGAAAATGCATCCCCGGGCGCTGGGACTCATCTTTCTTTGAGGGGCAGAACCCAGCAATCCCACAGCCACTGTGACCATTGCATTTCTTTCTCTGTATGTCCCCAGAGACTCTGGCTTCTATAATTTTGCTTTTCTCATCTTATTTTGTTCCCTTGGGGAGAGGGCCTCATATAGGTCAGGCTGGCCTCAAACTGTGGAGCCAAGGGTAACTTTAAACTTCTGACCCTCTTGTCTCCATCTCCTAAGTAGCCACTACGCTGAGAGTGAAGCCCACACTCGATCGACTGAGGCCTGGCCCTGTGAACCTCACCTCCCAATGTGAACCCCAGACCTTGAAGGCAAAGGATGGCAAGGGACAGACTTCACTTCAAAGCCCAGACCTGTGCTTTAATTAACTCTGTAACCTCCCACTGCTAGCTATACCGAGGGACAACTGGCCGCAGACATGGCCTGTCATATGCTTAGGGTGCCTGTCAGGAACTACCTGACTTGGAACCAGGTTCACAGCTTGTTGTAGCAAGACTTCCCTCCCGGCCCTTCCTTACCACATTGCAGCCCAAAAGACCCTGGTGATCCCCAAGTCCCCTCATAGGCCTATCCTGTTGTCAGGCCTATCGTGTTGTCAGGAGGGCTGGAGACAATGGTCAAATTTGTGGAGGGGATCTGGGGCTAGAGCCTGATGGGCTGTGGAGAAAACGAGGGCAGTGAGGATGGAAAATGGGTAAACTCTAAGGGAGGGCGGGCTCCTCTCTTCAGACCTGAACTCACGCCTTGCCATGGCAGTCCCTTAAGGGACCTCAGGGTGCAGGAACAGGGGAGGCCACTGCCTCTGCTCAGTCAGTCTACTGTCAAGAGTCTCCCCCCTCTGTCCACTCCCTCTTCACAGCAATCAATCTTTCTCCGAGATCTTTCCAGTGTCCTGACAGACAGCCATGCTGAGTGTGGTAAGGGAGGAATCTCCACTAGGCTTAGGGCTGGCCCACTGTCACCATCCAGTGTGGCAGAATCTTCTGGGAACCTGGTGGTGGACTTGCAGCGGCAAAGCAGTCTAGCCAGGGCCTAGAAGCACTGCCCACCAGGCTCCCTGGCACAGTGCTCCAGGGCTCACTCAGCACTCCCCACCATCCTACCGTCCACTTTTCCAGAGGCTAGGCACCAGGCATTCGCCTCACTCATGACCACACCTCAACCCATTAGGGTTAAGGGTGGGTGGGTGTGGCAGGGTTCCTTTGGTGTGCATTCAATTCTGCAAAATGTACAAGTGCACGGCTTTAACCACGGATGTCATCCAGGGTGGACTGAATGCTGGCTTTGTCCTGGTTGGTGCTCAAGACAGCACTGTAACGGATGTACATGGGGATGGGGATGCTGTGCCCAAAGTAACTGTGCCCAAGGAAGGGCAGGGTCCCTTTCTGCATGGGGCCCACAGTAGGATAAATCTCCAGAGAAACTTTAAGGGGACCCCAGGAAGACAGGTAATAAGATCCCACAAAAGATGACACAAAACACTTTTGGGTGTGTGTGTGTGTTGTTTTTATGTAAATTGTCTACAGCTTGTGTCCAGGTGGTAACGTGGTTTGGCTTGTGGCTTGGAAAAACTAATAGGACACACTGGACCAGCAAAAGGCCAACTGTCTCACAGAAGCCCTGCAGTTGCAACACTGCACTGAAAACTCCTCTCACAGCCAGGTGTGTTGGAGCACAGCTTTAATCCCAGCACTTAGAGGAGGCAGAGGCTGGACAGAACTCTGCGATTTCGAGGCTAGTCTGGTCTACACAGTGAGTTCTAGAATAGCCAAACTGCAGATCTACAGAAAGATCCTGCCCCCAAAACCAAAATAAATCAATAAATCAATCCCACACCTTACAGTACAACCTGCTGAAGGCCAAGTGGGACAAACCTAGTGGGAGACATTAGCTTGCCTCTCTCCAAGAAAACACCAGGCTGGAAATCTCCGGCCACCTCAGCCAGCCTGGCCTCCCTGTGGAGGGGACCTTTCCCAGCAGCAGGCACAATCCACTGTAGTACACGGGGCACCTTCTCCAAGCTAGACCGGATGCACAACCCAGTAAGTCCTACACCTTTAAAAAACTGGAATCACACAAAAGAGAGATCTTAAGCCCCACACGTCTGGAAACTGGGCACCATGCTTCCTGAATAACTGGGGTCAAAGAAGAAATCATAGGAGATGTGGAAAATATTTTGATATAAATGATAATAAAATCATTTATACAAATGGGACAGTTAGACAAAAGTCTGAAGCTATAGATTTACATCAGGAAAAAGTCTGTTTGTTTGTTTTTTGGTTTTTCAAGACAGGGTTTCTCTGTGTAGCTTTGTAGACCAGGCTGGCCTTGAACTCACAGAGATCCGCCTGCCTCAGCTCCCCCATACCCCCCCCCCCCCGCAAGTGCTGGCATTAAAGGCATGCACCACCGCCACCACACTGTCTGCTTTCTTTAAGGCAGGTTCTTACTATGTAGTCCAGGCTTGCCTTGAACTCACAATTCTGCCTCAGCCTTACCAGTGCTGAGCTTACAAAAGGGCACCATACCCAGCTTAAAAAGTAAAGACGTGGGGAATCCCTGATACTAGGGAGTATGAAGCAGGAGGCTTCTGAGTTCAAAACCAGCCTGGACAGATTAGTGAGACTGTCTCAAAAAGATTTAAAGAACTGGAAAGGCTGGGGACATAGTTACATAGTTCTTTCCTAGCACTCAAGGCCCTAGGCTCTACCCCAGTGTCTACCAACAAAGAACTCTCTGCAAGACCACCACCATAGATTAAGACTCTGTTACAAACAGTGAAAATAATAAAACACAAGAACCCGGCTCAAGATTTAAAGTCAGGTTTCATGTAAGACCCGAATTTCCACCACCAGAGATAGTATACTCTGCTACCAGTAACAACAGTCTCTCCACCTACCCCTTGGTGCAACAAATGTTTGCTGCTCTCTCAGGGCCTGGCAGGTACCTTCTGGAGCCCCCAACCCCCCACCCCTGCAGAAAAGCCAGAGGGAGAAAAGAAAGAGAAGCCACGGGGAAACTTATGCTGGTGGAGCCCTGGGAAGGCAAGGGTAGAACTCTGAAAGTTGCCCTGCCTGCCTCATTTCTGGCAGAGAAGCATCCACGGGGCCCCTCAGGAGGTTAGGCAGTGTGCTCTGTGTGGACAAGCTGGGGTAAATCTCAGGGGCAGCCAGACACCGAGAGTTTGAGCTGCAAGTTCCAATGCCCAAGGAGTAGACACTTCATCCTGTGGTGCCATGGGGGGGGGGGGAGCCCTAGGAAGGTGGGAAGGTGACTACCACCTTTCTGGAGAAAAAGAAGTAAGACTTCCGGTGCTGGGGATGAGTCTTAGAGGCCAGACAACTAGAGCTTCTCTGCCGCCCTGGCTGGAGCTTACTAGTAGATGCAAAAGGGACTCAGACTGGCTTTAAGGAGCACCCACAGCCAAAGCCAGCTCCAAGTTCTTGAGGGTGTGTGTGCTGGGAAGAAGTCAGCGAGAACTCCCAAGGTTGTTGTAGGGATGGGTAGGGAGGGAGGGACCAACAAAGAAGACATTAGAATAAGAGAGAGCAGGAAAAGGGACATTCCCAAAAGCAGTGGGGGTGGAGGTGGGGTTAAAAGGCAGGGGCAGATGCTTGGAGCTCAGACAGAAAAGGAAGCCAGCAGATTTGGCAATGAGGTCGCCACAGGTGACCTTCAATGGAGCCAGTCTGGTAGGCCAGACTAAACTGCCAAGCCACAGGGCCAGGCAGATGGTGGTCAAACCTTCTACAGGTTAGAAGCCAGAGAGCTGGTTGCAGCTGGAGGGTGGGGGTGGGGGAGGCTATGGAAACTGCTTGTTGGAGGATGAAAACAACAAGGGCTCCAAGCTGGTTGAATCCAGGGTAAGGCAGAATGAAGGGGAGAGTGGGTGACTGACTGGAGCACACTCAGTGGGAAGGCCGGAGTCAGAGGCGAGGGCTCAGGACCACTGAGGGTTGTGTTAGCTCATTTTACACAGGGCACAGTAACAGCCCGAGGACCCTCAAATTCCCTTGTGTCACTTCCGAAACGACTTCCAGTCCCAGTTCACCCTTTCCCTTCAAAGCCACCTGACCAGGGCAGGGCAGGAGACCCCAACCTAGCAGCTCCAGAAACTTCTCCACATCTTGCCACCTCAGGCCAGAACCACCCCCCCCCCACCCCCGCCCAGAAGTCATCTCTAGCGCGTGACTTCTTAGTCTCTGGTTTCTCATCATCTTATCATCCTGCTTCCAGACACAGACCCCACACTGGAGCCCCCATCACCAGACCTCACCCCAGGGTTAATCTGGGAAGAGCTTCTAGAGAGCTGGTGTGAGCCACCCTGGCAGGTCCCCTTCCAGCCCCACACTTCCTCTTTCCCCTTCCCTGTTCCGCTCTTCCTCAAACTTAAAAGTATCTATGGCTGAGGGCCCGGGCGTTCCTCTGCTTCTTCTCAGGTCCCTGAGAGGCCTCTGAAGCATGTGTCTATCACTCTGCTCCACTCAGGGTTCTCTCTTCCAGTGCTCAGGCATGCCAAGGTACATGGTAACTGTGTGTAGCTTGTCTCCTACCAGTGAGTGGTGCCAGAGCCTAGACCTTGTCTCCACTGCACTTGAGGCCCAGATGGGGGCAGGCATGGCTGGGTGCTTGTTGGCCAAAAGCTTGTCACCACTTAAACAGTAGCACCCCCTATTCCCTCTGCTATCAAAGCACCCTCAAGTCTCAGGGTCTGAGGTCTTCATCCTGGTTCAGTCTCAAAGAAACCACACAAAGCCTCAGTGACAAGCAAACAGCACCCTTGAAACACTCTCTTCAGCCTGTGCCATCCTCTAATTGCTAAAGCTCCCAGAAAAATCTTCCTGGGGCAACCTCACTTCAGTGCCTTAGCCATCTCTCAGCCACAAGCTGTCTTTCGTTAGCAATTCTGACTGATCCCCTAGGCCAGGCAGCAGTCTTGGCCCAGGGCCTGTGCTGCCCTGCCCTGTCCTGCCTGGGATCCGGGGTCAGTAAATATTTGTTGAGGGGTGGCTGTTTGGGTGTCAGAACTGCCTTGCCTTGAGGGCTAGTATGCTGATGACCAATCAAGTCAGGGAGACCAAGGAACAGCCCTAAAAGACAAAAGACCTAGGGTGGAACTGTAGCTTCCGGGAAGGGCGGGAGACACTGGCTTCAACTGGCCAGAAGTTCAATTTCCTTTTCATAAAGGCCGCCCAGCTACACATGGAGGGCAAGAACACGTGAATGAGAAGGGCAAATCCTACACCTGGATGTAGGGGCTGCCGTTTTTAAGAGATTGGCCAACAGACCAACTCTAAATCACAGGCCAGAAAACACCTGGCCAAGGCCAACTCTCGCCCTCTATCTTTCCTAACAGCTTACTGCCGTCACCCATCAGCCCTGCCCGTCACCCATCAGCCCTGCCCGACGAATTCAGCACACACCTCTCCGGCATCTGGGCTTGACAGGCAATGGGCTCGAAGCACCCAAGGAACACACACCACCACCCTTACCTTCATTGTGCTGAGCTCTTCTTCTCTCATCTCGAGGAGTCCTGGTTCCATCGATTTTTCTACAACAGAAGGGGAAATAACAGACACCTATTACCTTAGACTCATCCATCTCTTCAAGTATTTACCAAACTACCAGACTTGACAAACACCTTTGTTTTCACGGCACTAGGAGTCGAACCCAGGGCTCTGCAAAATGCTGGGCAAGCGCTCTGCCACTGAGCTACCTCTCCAGCCCAGGACCATTAGTTTTGCCAAGTAAATCCATGTGAAAACGGAGAGAAAATTAAACTTTTTTTTAAAAGTGGTACTCCAGAAGCAAAAGCTAACAAAACCCATACCCGACTCCTGCTGTATACTGGACAGGCCCAGCGGCTAGGCCCCCCCCCAAAAAAAAGCACCAAAAAACCCTCCCTTTCCTCGGCCCCCAACAACGGGACTAGGCACATACGGAGAATAGGGGTGTGTCCGGGGTGCAATTGTCCTCTGTGTCCCTGTCTGAAGTACATCCTGGGGTGTCATCATGACATAGAACTGGCCTGCCGGAAACGTCCAGGGAGCATCAGCAAGGTGGAACTGCTTCGGTGATTTCCCTAGCTACCCTTCCTCCCCTTACCTCCGGCCTGCAGGCTCTGGTCTGTGGTCTGCACAGACACAGCCGTGGTATCTCCCACACTGGATGCTGGGAAATATGCAAACCGTGCCTCCCCGCTGACAGCTTCTGCGGCCGGGCTGCCACCATTGCTGAATGGATTTTGAATTACAGCCTAGGGAAGAGGACACAGGCCAATCCTTAGCCACCCCCGCCATCCCACCTTGGCTGTTGGGATGGGTGTTCATTTGCTACGTTGTGGGGGGGTGGGGAGGGGAGGAAGCCCGCTGTGTGTACCATTCTGTCTAGCATCTCATCTCTGACGGGACTCAACTGTGGCTATCTCAGCTACTCTACTTTTTTTCCTCTAAGTTGCCTCCTGTTTTATACAGAAAAACAAAAGCAATAATAACAATTCCACGAGACGTGCTGCGCGACGTCTGGGCCCAACATCCACCTCCTCGCACGGCCCGGCGGCCTGGAGAGCGAGCATCACTGGCGAGCTCACACACCCCACCCCCGGGGGCTGCCCCCCCCCTCCACTCCCCAGCCCCTCCCCAGGAGCTGCGGGCCACCTACCAGCGGGAAGGGTGCCGCGGGACCTGGGGGTACAGAGGCAGCGGCCGGGCCGGGGCGCTGGGCTGCCCCGTCCACACCCACCTGGCTCACAGCCTGCTGCCCCCCCGCGAAGGCAGCGGTGGACACGACGCTGACGGCGCCAGCCGCGTCGCCCTGGCCGTCCAGCTGACCATCAGTCACCTGGACTACGCGGTATGTCACCTGCAGGGGGCGGCAGAGCGACGAGAGCGACGCTAGGGCCCGAGTAAGGGGCCAGCTCGGAGGCTCTCCCTGCCCAGCGGCGGCGAGCGCTCGCCCTCCCCGTGCTCGCCCGGGGCTCCCCGGCCGCGGCCGCCACCCTCACCTGGCCTCCATTATTCTCTGTGCGGAACTGGTACTGGATGTTGTGGTCGCCGAACGCCGCCTGCTGGACGCTGGCGATGGCCACCGCCGTCTGCTCCTCGGCCCCCGGGCCGTCCCCGCCTGTGGGGGGGGCAGCAGGGCAAGGGGGCAGCAGGCTCAGCGGGCGAGCGGGGCCTCCCGGCGTGTGTCCCCCCGCACCCCGTCCGTCGTCCCGCCCCCCCCCAACCCCAAACCCGGCCTGCCTGCCTGCAACCCCGCGCGGGCGGCGGGCGGGCGGGCGGGCGAGCGAGCGGGCGAGCCGCGGCCCCCCCGGAGCACTCACCTTCCTGCAGCTCGACAGCTCGACGCCCTCCTCGGCCTCGGGTCCTTGTCGTGGCTGCGGGGGCACACGAGGGGCAGGCAGGGCCCGGGTCAGCGCCGGAGTCAGGCCCGCACCCGAGCGGGGCGCAGCGGCCCCGCTCGCCCGCTCGCCCGCTCGCCGCCAGGCGGCCGGGCCCCGCCGGGGTCCCCTCCCCGCGGCCTCCATTTTGAGCCGGGCCCGGAGGCCGCTCGGGATCAATGGCGTCCCCCCGCCCTCTCGCGCTCGGGGGGGGACAGAGGGGCCGTGGGGGGGGCCCCGGGGCGCGGAGGGGGCGCGAGCGGCCGGCGCGCTTACCTGGCGGCGGCAGCAGCGGTGGCCGAGGAAGCAGGATCCAGACCCGGGTCCAGCATGTCCATGGGGGGGTGGGGGGAGGGGAGGGGAGGGAGGGAGGGGGCGGCGGCGAGGGCGGGCGGCCGGGCGGGGGGGGCCCGAGCCCGGCGCTCACGCCGCGCGGCAGGAGGGGACGGAGGAGACACGGGAGCCGCTCGCGCTGATCACGGGGACAAACAGTGGGGTCATGTGAGGAGGAGATGCCGCCGCCGCCGCCGCCGCCGCTGCTGCTGCTCCTGCAGCCGCGCCGCCGCCTCCTCCTCTCCTGCAGCCGCCGCGGCCGCCGCCTCCGCTCGCCCTCGGCTCCGGCTCCGGGCCGCGGCTCGCCTGCCCCCTCCCGCTCCGCTCGCCGCCGTCCGTCGCCGCACGCGCCTGGGGCCTGCTTCCCTGAGCGCTCGCCGCCGCGCCGCCGCGACTTGAGCTGCTTTTTTTTTTTTTTTTTTTTTTTTTTTAAACACGGCCCAGCCTGGATGGCGGCCGCCCTGGCCCTAGATCACCGGCTCGCCCGCCGCTAGTCCGCCAGCCCCGGCCCGGCCCGGTGGCGGATCGTGGCTGCAGCCGCCGCCGCCTTCTATCTCACACCCCCCCCCTTTTCTTTTTCCTTTTTTTTTTTTTTTTTTTTTCTCCTTTACTGGAGCTGCGCGCGCGCGGGGCGCGGCGGTGGCGGCGACGGCGCGATCCCGGGACGCGGGCGCGCGCGCGCGATGGTGGCGGCGGCGGCGCGGTGGTGGTGGCGGTGGTGGCGGCGGCGGGGGGAGGAGGGCAGGCCCCGGGGAACGCGCGCGCACGCTCTCCGCCGCTCGCCCGCTGTCTGTCTCCGGCGGCGGCGGCGGCGGCGGCCGGGGCGCGCACGCGCCTAGGCCGGGTGGCTCGACCAGCCGCGCGCGCGGGCCGGGTGAGCGCCCGGCGACACCGATCGCCGGGGGTCACTGGGTTTGAAGACTGTAAAGTAGGTCGTCGGGGAGCCCGGCGCTCTGGGGGTGGCTGGGGACGGGGGGTGGGGGGTGCCAGGGGCGCGCGCAGACGCGCGCTCCCGGACGCGGGGCGCATGCGCACGCTGGGGCGGGGCAGGGCAGGGCGGAGGCGGCACGGGGCACGTACTCCAGGCCGCAGGCCAAGAGAGGAGGCAGAAGGCCCGGCTGGTCCCTTCCTGCTCCGGTGTCGTGTCGTCGTCGTCCCCCCCCCACCCCCCATCGCGCACAACCAAACGGACGCTGGGAACTTGTGATCAGGCGCTTTTATTGGGCTTGGTGAAGAGTTTCAGCAGCACTCCGATTAAAAAACAAAACAACTAAAAGTATAAAAGCTACGTACAAAACAAAACAAAACAAAAAACCGTGGGATCAGACGACTAAACTTTCCCGACTCAGGGCCAAATTCTGTAAAGGGAGAAAAAGGAAAAAGAAAGTGTGAATCTTACGGGCTGCAGGGGAAGCGTGTGGAGGGCCTGAGTCCCAGGGTCCCCCGCTCACCTTTTTCATCCTCCGCTCCCGCGAGGCCTGCGAGTCGGTCTCTGAGTAAGGTGGAGGTGCTGGCGGGTAGTGACCCCCCTCCTCCTGCTCCTCCTCCCTGTAAAGTCGCCTCCTCTCCCCAGACCCCTTTTTCTTTATGGCCTCTTCTAATAGTCGCCCGTCATAGTGAGGGTCTCGGGACGCGGGGCCAGCATCCCGGGGATCCCGGGGTCTCTGATGGGATCTGGGGTTGGCATGGGAGTCCCTAGACCTCAAGTCATCGTAATAGTAGGGATCCCGGGAATGAGGGGAGTCCCGAGGATCGTGGGGGTCATAGAGGTCATCGCGGCTGCGACTTCTGGGAGGTGCGTAGGCCCGTCCTCTCCTCCCACTGCTTGGGGGAGAAGATCTTCCAGATTCAGTGGAGCCAGGCCTGTTGATGTCATCCAAAGCATCCACAGAGCGGGCCCGAGGCCGCCCGGATCCCCAACCACCCCTTGGCTGTTCTTGAAGGGGTTCCCGCTCCCACATTCTGGGACTCCGAGGTGAGTGGTGACTCCACTCCTCATCCCGGATTGAGGGAAGGGCAGGACCCCTGAAAGGCCGAGATCTCCAGTCATCTTCATGGAGGGAGGTGACTTCACTCATGGCTGTAGAGAAGGGAGATGTCACTGGTACTGACTTAGGTCCACCCTTGCCACCCGTAGGCTCCCACCCTCCCCTGGGAGCGCAGCAGACAAGGCGTGTGAGATCAGTAGCAAGCATACTTCATCCCCCTCAGGCTCAGATCTGTAGCTCACCCCGTTCCACTCGGCCATTGGGAGGGCCAGGCCGGGAAGGGTCAAAGTTGGCTAGCTCCTTCTCCATATAGTATAAGACCCTCATGGAGTCGTCCTGCTGGCTAGCCTGTATCCTGTAGCCACTTCGTACTTCTGAGGAGAGAACAAGGTGATTGATTTCGGGGGGAGGGGGGCACGTGGGCCAAACTCTTCAGGCACATTCAATCTCAAGACAACAGGTTCTTACCTGAAGATACACTGCCATCCACATCTCGCAACAGAGGTACCTGGGAGCTGTGGCCACCGACTAGCAGAGATCATTTATCAGCCATTGCTCTTTGGAGCCAAAGCAGGGCACCCCCAATCTCCCATGCTCCCTTAAAGCCCCATCCCACCCGGTCTGGCTTCCCCCAGGCCTTACCTGAACTATTCCTGTCAAAGTCTCCAGGGTACCTGCCGTAGGTAGGGCCCATGGGAATCATGGCAGGCGGAGGTGGTGGGGTCTTGGCAGGAGAGAGGTGGGTGTAGATGCTGGGGGCATAGATGCTGGGGACCCCCGAGGTGGCTGCTTTGCCCGCAGCGTAAACTGGGAGGGCAAATTGGCATGAGAAGGGTGATCAGAAGCTCTGCTCTCCTATGCTGGAATGGCACTCTGGGGGGACATGAGTTTGTTCCCTCCAGTCCATTCCTGCAACACTGTAAGTTAGGGGACACAGCTGGCTTCACATGGAGTTCTGAGAACAGGGGTGCATACTGGTAGGTACACATGATGGCTATTTGACAACAGTGACAATAGGAAAGTTTCATGCGAAACTCCAGGCCGATTGTGTCTGTTTTGGAACTGGAAAAGGATCCCAGAACCTTAAGACTTCCTAGGTTAAGTGTTTTACCACTGAGCTGTGTTCCCAACCCCCCCCCTTTTTTTTTGTCTTGAGACAGGTCTTAAGTGGCCCAGGAGGATCCTAAACTCATTCTGTAGCCAAGACAGACCGACCTTGAACTTGTCATCCTCCTGCCTCAGCTATCAGAAGCTAAGACTGACAGGCTTGCACCTAAAGGCAATAATAGACAGAGTCACTCTGTCACTCCCCTTAGATAAATAAAGCCCCCCCCCCCACCTTCTGGGCCCACTACTGTCTCCCTAAGCCGGGGCAGCCTAGCTCATACTGTGTGAAAAGTCATGATGAAGACAAGCACACAGGAACCTCGGAAGTTACCTTGCCTGCACCCCGGAGTAATACATACCTTCACGGTTTCCAGTTGCTGGCCACACCCACTCTTACCCACCCAGCAGATTCTAGCTTAACAACTCAAGGGTAAATCCTTCTCAGGCTAGAGGCTGAGTCCTGGTGGCAATTCCTAAATCAGTTCACGGGATCCAGCTCAGCTTGGTGGTGCAGGCCCTATAATACCAGCTACCTAGGGGGCTGAGGCAGGAGGATTGCAACATGTCCAAGGCCTATCGGAGCTATTGGGTTTTTTGACTGTTTATTGTCATCATCATTTATTTACATTTATTGTGTGTGGGAGAAGTCAGAGGACAACTTGCAGAAATGTGTTCTCTCCTACCATGTGGGCCCCGGGGATTAGACTCCAGGTGTCACGACTGGCAGTGGGTACCTTTACTAACCGAGCCATCTTACCAGCGCTGGATCCCTGGAATTTTTTGTTTTAAAGATTTACTACTATTGTTTTCCACTTGTGTACGTGTGTGGTGATGTGTATTTGAGGGTAGGTGCCCCGTGGAGACCAGAGGAATAAGATACCCTGTGGCTGGAGTCATTTAGACAGTTGTGAGCTGCCTGACACAGACCAGGCTGGCCTCCAACTCACAGAGATCCTCCTGCCTCTGCCTCCCGAGAGCTGAGATTAAAGGTGTGCAATACCACACTGGGCTAATCTCTCCAGTCTTAGAAGGCTACAGAGTTTTAAGGCCAGCCAGCTTGAGTAATTTAGGAAGATGCTGTCTCAAAAATAAATACAAAGAGACCCAGGAATGTAGGTCAGTGGCAGAGTGCTTATTAAGGGCCTGGGTTCATACAGAAGTCCCTGGGCCCTCCTGTAGGCTTGAAGGTTCCTTGTTCCTCTGGCTGGGAAGCAGAAAACTTAAGTACTCATCTCTGTCTACGAGGAGCCCCTTCATTAGTTAGGTGACTGGCTGGGCTGTAATTAGCAGTACGGGCTGGTACTTCCTGAGAGGTTAAGAACCTCCCATGGAGAGACAAGTCCGTGGGCATGTGACATGGAGTCTAGATGGATGTATTGTCACCTTGGGACTCAGCCCCAGTCTTAGTGGTCTCAGCTTTCGGGGTTCCCTCCACATCTGTAAAATGGACTAACAGCCAGTGTTAGCTGTCAGTAAAACCAGAGGCTTCTCCTTGAGAGCAGAACTCAAGCATACCATTTAGCAGCCTCATCCTGGGCACCTTCACAGTAGTCCCTTAATGGCTGTACCCCTAACAGAGATGGGAACATGGCTCAGGCCACACACAGTGCACAGCAGGCCTCTCAGACCTGTGCACCAGCTCATGGCAATAGCCAACACAGAGCAGGCGTGGAACACGCTGAGTGGATCCCACCAAATGCTGTGCAGAGCTCTGCCACAAACTGCATCGGCCATTTGGCCTGTTCTTTTCTGTGGGCTTGCACCAAGGTGCAGAGCTATCCAAACAGCCCCCGCCCCAGGAAAACTAAAGGGCCAGCAGCTTTGTCCCCTAAGAGGCATGGGGGTGGGTGTGGTGTTGGAGTTACTCACTTTGCTGTCCTTCCCTGTTTCACCTATGTGCTTCCCAGTTCCTATTCCCAGCCCTCCCGGGTGCCCACCTGGGTGTCCCAGCACAGAGGCCCCATGTGAGACAAACCATTTGAGTGGTTTTGTGCCGCTTACAACTGGCTACAATGGTGCGTCCCACAAACCCTGCTTGGTTTTTCCCTTTCCACTTGGGGATTTTGTTTTGTTTGTTGAGACAGGCTCCTATGTAGCCCAGGCTGGCCTTGAACTTCAGATAATTCCTGTCTCTACCCTCCCACAGTGCTGGGATTGCTTAGGAAAACTGCCACACCCACCTGGATTTTGTTTTTAATGGGAGCTTGACTTTCCTGTGGACACTATTGTGTACCGTTGGGCACTATTGCTTTTGGTGGTCTTGTTTTTGAGCCACAGCCATAAATTATCCTCTCAAATGAGAAAACTCAAGAGTTGGGCTGTAGTTCAGTGGCAGTGTTTGCAAGAGCGGTCTCAAAGTCAATGAAATTAAAAGCTGAGGTAAGTGACTCATGACAGAGAGCATCAGGTTCTACATGGCCTGCTGTATACACCGCCTCCGTCTCCAGACCTGGAGCGCAGGCTGATGTGCCCAGGAGCGTTCCAGAGGGAGAAGCAGGGAAGGGGCACTTACGGGCCTCGGGGCAGCAGCACTTGTCTGGGCAGCAGGGACACCTGACATAGCAGCAGCAGGTGTGGGGACAGCACTGGCACCAGCAGATGCTCAGGAGGAGGAAGAAGAGGAGGCCTGCCAGGCAGACCACGACCACAAAGAGCCAATCTGCAGAGAAAGGAGAGTGGGGCCTGAGCTGGGAGACCTGAGCACAAACAGTGTTCGACAAGGAAGGGCAGGGCACCCAGGCTCCACAGAGAGTGGCGTGGAGCCGGCTCTAGGACAAGGGACTAGTGCAAAGCTCCTCAGAGAACCTGCAACTACGGCTTGGTTCTCTGTGCCCAAGACTAGGGCATAGCAACAGAGGAACACCAACCCCACTACGGCCAGGTTAAGTCCCCACATGAGAGACCTTATCCTGAGTTCAGTCAGACAAAGCGGAGAGCAAGAGGGAGCCTGGCTGGAGCAACACAAACAAACAAAGTAGCTTTCAGGAAGGGAGAGAGCCCATACCTGAACCCCAGAGGAACACAGCAGGCACCAGTCACTCGAGCCCCTTGCCTACACCCCAGAACCTCTTCAACCAGCCCAGGCCTCCCCAAGCCCTCAGCCAGGCCACTAGATGTCACAGAGTGGGGCAGGTTTAGTGGAGGTCCACAGCAAGAAGTGATTAGGGGTAGGGAGGGACTAGAAACAGAAGCAATCTATCAGGGACCCCAAGAGAAGCTCTGCCAGACATTCCACCCCCATACCTTCCAAGGGCCCCGCCCGAAAACCAGGGAGGAGCTCAGGGGCCTCTGAGGTCCTGCCTGGAGGGACAAAAGAGAAACATGATTATGTTGGCCATGGCCAGCCAAAGTCACCACTCTTAAGAACAGCCATCTTCAACTCCTCAGTGGAAAACATGCCCTGAGCAGAGACGGAGACAATGGTGACCTACGACAGTCCCGGCAGGAAGCATATGCCTTCCACCCTGCCACAAGGGCCCCATCTGAAGGGCTTGACCTCAGTCTGGCACTCTCATCTCCCACCTACACAGGGCCCGTCAGGCATGGTAGGTATACTCTATAGAGAACACCAAAAATGGCTTATTGTTTGGTTTGAAACAAGATCTCACATGGTGGCTCAGGTTGGTCTTGAACTTGAAGCAATCTTGCTGCCTCTGCCTCCTGAGTTCCAGGATCACAGGCAGGGGCCACCACTCAGGGCTCAAAATGAGGACCCTTTGGCAACTTAGGGCTGCTGGGGAAGTCAGTCACTTTTCTTTGGGGATGTGGCCACAGGGTAGGTTTGAGCATACTCCAGTGGACGGCCCCTCACCCATGAGCACATAGACAACAACAGGACTCAGGCAGTTTTGTTTTTTTTTTTTTAAAAAGGTGTACTTGGGAGGGAAGTGTTGAGGGTATCTGGGGCTAATTGGAAGTGGGGTATGGATATGTGCAGACATATAACCAAATATTTCAAACTTGTATGAAATTATCAAAGAATAAAGATTATATAAAAGTTAAATTCTGAATACTAAAATATGAAGAAAAAATTATGATACCAAGTATATCATAATGAATTATCTCTATAGCAACATAATTGTGAAATACAGTATATATGTATGTATGTATGTATGTATGTATGTATTATTTAAAATGCTGGGTTGAACCCAGGACCACCCAGCTACACTTTAGCCCATAATACTTTGTTCCAATGTAGTAAGGGGCCATGAAGGCACATTAAAATACTATATGGTCCTGAGTCTGTGACCCAGGAAGGTTTGAGCTCTATTCACCATTTGGGTCACATATATAAGTTTTTCTTTTTCTTTTTTTGGTTTTCTGAGACAGGGTTTCTCTGTGGCTTTGGAGGCTGTCCTGGAACTAGCTCTTGTAGACCAGGCTGGTCTCAAACTCACAGAGATCCACCTGTCTCTGCCTCCCAAGTGCTGGGTTTAAAGGCGTGCGCGACCACCGCCCAGCACATATATAAGTTTTAAGACCCAGGTGCCATGAAGGTCCTGTGCCCCACAAACATATTATTGGGGGTGGGGGGATGGGCAGGCTGGAGAGATGGTGCAGCAGCAGGTTAAAAGCACCGGCTGTTCTTCCAGGGGACCCAAGTTTCCCAGCAACCACTTGGCAGCTCACAACTGTCTGTAACTCCAATTCCAGGGGATCTGACACCCTTATGCCAATAAATACAGTTAAATAATTTTTTAAAAAACTATCAGGGGAAGAGTACACACACGTAGACACACAGACACACCATGAAACTATGGTTCCACACCAACACACCTCTCTCCAGAGTATATGCATCTGGCAGCTGAGTGTGCACTTGGCTGAGGCAGGAGCAACAGCAGTTTCAACCAACCAGCCTTAGCTACATAATGAACTGAAGATTCCATGAGATCCTATCTCACAAGTAAGAAATGAATTAAAAACCCAAAACGACGTGTGGTCCAAGAGGCCAGAACTAGGTATACCCACTCTCCCCTCCCTGAGGCCAGAACTAGGTATACCCACTCTCCTCTCCCTGAGGGCACAGCTGGGGTTTGCACAGGCTCCCTGTCACACCAGTGCCACCTTGGTGAACATTGTGCAATTGAGTTATTTACCTTGGGATGTTAAAAACTTCACAGTTTCAGCCAGTTGTGTGGCACATTCTATAATCTAAGTGCTCAAGAGGAGGGAATATGGGAGGATCACCACTTCACTCTGAGCTACATAGTGAGACCTTGTTTCAAAAAAAAGCTCCTAGTTCAGTTTTAACACAAGCAACTAGATATAAACCACAAACATGGCACAAAACTTGTGAGATCCTGAATAGCTCCAAGAACTATTGATGGCGCACGCCAACAAAGATCCCTAGGTCATCAGACAGTGGATTCCACCACTTGCCTTTTGTCCTGTGGCTCAAGCCCTCTCTGGACCTGTTCCCACCACGAACTAGCTCACATATGAGGACAGCAATGCTCACATGCTACTAGAGACTACGGGGTGGCTTCTGATTGGCCCAGGCAAGGAAACCACTTGGCCAGACTGGAGATCCTGGGAACACTCTACCTTGCCCCTGCCATCTGCTTTTTTTTTTTTTTTTTTTTTTTTTTTTAAAGACACACTCAAATTTCCACACGCTGCATAAATCACACACAGCACCACCCACAAAAGGACAGAAGACAAACTCTGTGTTTGGACAAAAGACTCATGGTACGCTGTGAATGTGGCCAGAGGTAGGTCCAACTTGCCTTCCAGATCCAGAATACAAAGAGAAATACTCAAAAGAAAATGCCCCCAAGGCTGGGAAGATGGCTCAATGGTTAAGAGCACTGGCTGCTCATCCAGAGGACCCAGATTCAATTCCCAGCACCCACGTGACCGCTCACAAGTATCTATAACTCTGGTTCCAGGGGATATGGTACCCTGGCACAGACATACATGTAGGCAAAGCAATACAGAAAACTAAATCCTGAAAAAAAACAACAAAACAAAACAAAAACATAAGAAAGAAAATGCCCCTATTCCCCTTTAAAACAGGTCTCACTCTGTAGTCCAGGCTAGCTAGAAATTTCACTGTGTAGCTCAGACTATCTTGAAATTCAATATAGCCTGCATTGTCCCGAAAGGGACTATGTGGCTTAAGAGTGGCCTGGAACCCTTGATGGTATTGACTCAGCCTCCTAAGCGCAGGGATTCCAGCCTGGGCGGCCACCCTCTCAGAATACACCTTATCAAACATGTGCAACTTGTTTTCTTACTCTTATCCTCTCAGCAACAATGTAACAGCTTGCGCTGTAACATACTTGCTTTATCAGCAATTCTAAGTAACCTTGAACAATGGAAAGGTTATGGATTCTATCTGGCACTCCAGTGTTTCCCACAAGGGACCCAGAACCGAACCCCCACAGTCAAGGAAGTTCTTACTGCCAATCAACCCTGCCCACCTTTTACTTTGTTCTTGAGGCAGGGTCCTTCTATTTTGTAGATCTGTCTACCCTGGGACTCGCTCTGTAGGCCAGGCTGGCCTCAAACAGAGACCCACCTGCCTCTGCCTCCCAAGAGCTGGGCATCTGGCTCCGTGTGTGTTTTAGAATCAGAGACCAGTAGATCCTTGAGTTCTCTCCACTCTTACTTGGACTCTGGCTGATTTGAAATGCCATATAGGGAAGGGTTCTGTCTGGGGTGCAAGGCACAGAGAAGCCCAAGTGACTGGCAAAGGGGAGCAAGCAGGCAACAGGACCCAGCATGGTAGCTGGATGACAGAGAGAACACACAAGAGTGAACAAGAGTACCAGCCCCTCCCCCCCCTTCAGGGCCCTCCAAACCCAGCCCGCCTCACTCACCGAGGACAATGAGCTCTGCATAGGCCTCGTTGTTCCCATCCAGATCCTGGGCTGAGACCACAGAGCAGTAGTACACCCCACTGTCCCCCCAGGCCGTCTGCTCGAACGTCAGGTCAGCATCTGTCAGGAGGAGACAATATGAAGACTCCTCAGGGGAGGGTGTCCCTAAGATCAACAGCGGTTGAGTGTCCCGTCTGTTCGTCCATCCCTTTCCCCCACACCTCCCACATTGTGGGAAGAGAGCAAGGATGCAGGGCTGCAAGGGAGTCAAGTCAAAATTAAATCATTATTTGGGGCTGGAGAAATGGCTCCTCCGTTAAGAGGACTCGTGGCTCTCGCTGAGTTTCTAGCACCCACATGAGAGCTTACGACCATCTGTAATTCTAGTTCCAGGAATTTCAGCATCCTCTCTGACCGTCCCCTCCCCTCCCCAAGTACTGGAAACACACTCACAGTGCACGGACAGACATATAGGCAAACATCATACACATGAAATAAGCACTAAATCACTGGGTTTTGGTTTGATATAGTATCTCACTAAATAGCTCAGGCTGGCCTTGAACTGGAAATCCTCCCAAATTCAGTTTCCCAAGTGCTGGAATCGAAGACACTACCCCACCCAGCTAAAATGAAATCATTCCTCCAAGAGCACACTACTTTCTATGGACTGCTCTGAACACCAAGCATGGGTAATATTTGAAACCATCCGGGTGCCAGGCATGGTGGTGCAGGGCTGCTCATCCTGCACCCAGGAGGCTAAGGCAGCATGGTCTCAAGCTGAACACCGGTTTGAGCTACAGTATGACCTTACCTCAAACACAGGTGAGTGCAGAGGCTCAGTGGTAGACTGTTTGCCTAGCACAGAGCCACTGACTTAGCCCAGCACTGACAGAAACAAAAATGGCCCAAAACAGGCCTAGGAGGTGAGCATCACTGTCACTGTGGTTTTCGGGGTGAGACTTGTGGTGTGCCGTGATGACCGAATCCAGCCAAAGGCAGGGAGGGACAGTCTGACTCAATGCCTCCTGCGAAGTCAATTCAGACACCTCCTCCTTCCTACCCAGGCTCAGAGCCGAAGTCTCACCTTCCTCATCAGACCCTGAGGCTGGGTGAATAACTAAGAAGCCAAGCTAACTAGGTCAGATCCCAGATAGGAGCTGCCTGGGCACCAAGGACTGGGTTGACAGGTGTGGGAATGACGTTCCCGGTTCCAAGCCCACCCCTCCTGTTCTGTCCCCACATTCCAGGTCAGTCCCAGGGCTTGGGGACGCTCTGGTCTGAAGCAGCCCCAGGCAAGGAGCCTGCTAATTACACCACTAATGAAAGTCTTTTAGCACATCCGGTTTCCTCTCTACTCCTCAGGCCCTAATTAGTTATACCCTTTCATCCACCCAGCAAGGCAGGACAGGGAAGCCTCGGCTTGGAGACTCTCTCTGTCCTAGTGGTAAGCATTTCTTCTAACCAATAGAACTCCAGGGGATCATGGCCGCTGTCTTCTCAGCCATAGGCTCTTAATGACCTGCCTGCCACCTGGTTCCACAGACTAGGAGTCTGCACGACAACCTGCCCACCACACCCACGTTAAACCGCAGCTGCCCAAATCCATGGTACCTGGCACCTCCTGGGACATCAGCTACTAAGGGCTAAAGCTTCCTCAAAAGAAACCCCTTATTTATTTAGAGGCAAGATTTCACTATTAGGACCTGGCCGAGAGGCTGGAGAGATGGCTCAGGGGTTAAAAGCACTGGCTACTCTCTTTCAGAAGACCCTACTGGGACACTGGGCAGCTCACAACTGTCTGCAATTCCAGTCCCAGGGGATCTGATACCCTCACACAGACATACATACAGATAAAACAACAATGCACATAAAAATAATTTTTTTTTTTTTTTTTTTTTTTTTTTGGTTTTTCAAGACAGGGTTTTTCTGTGTAGCCTATCCTGGCACTCACTCTGTAGACCAGGCTGGCCTGGAACTCACAGAGATCCGCCTGCCTCTGCCCCCCTCCCCCCACCAAGCCTGGATTAAAGGAGTGCGCCACCAACCTGGTCAAAAATAAATAAATCTTAAAAACAACAACAACAACAAAAAAACAGCAGTGGTGGCACACGCCTTTAATCCCAGATCTCGGGAGGTAGAGGCAGGTGGATCTCTGTGAGTTCGAGGTCAGCCAAATCTAAAAAGTGAGTTCCAGGACAGCCAGGACTGTTATACAGAGAAACCCTGTCTCAAAAAACAAAACAACCAAACAAAAAGTGAAACCTCTTTCCAGAATCCATCTAGATCATGCCAAGCACAGTCCCTAGGCCTGCAAAGCCCTCAGCATGTTCTCTGGTCACTGGCTCTGTCTTCCCCGTGAGCTCCCCGGCCTCCACTTTCTGCCCACCTGCTCCAGCTAGGTTCCTTTCTCCATCCGGGTGGGTTCCTTCTCCTTTCTAAGGCCCCAACCTGGAGGAGCACTCTCCCTGGCCACCCCGGCTCACATGGCTCCCCTGCTCCCCTGCTGAACCCCCACACCCTGCTCATGGGCTAACTGCCACTTCTTCACTTACGACAATATGGCAGAAGAATGGAGTTAGCCTCAGTCACCTGATTCCATGGAGGGCCACTCCTCTCCTCAGCTTGTCCCAGCCACCTGGTTATCACATAAACACCTGACCCATTCATTCTGAGTTAAACAAGGCTGGGGGTATGGGTGGTATATCCCCAGCACTGGCGAGGTTAAGGCAGGGGGATGGAGAGTTGGAAGGCAGCCTGGACTACATAGGGAGACCACCTCAAACCCTGACCCCCAACAAATCACAGACAACAAACTGTACTGAATGTCCCAAGAAGTGTTTACATAACCTTCATTAGCCCGGCCGGTCCTCAGTGGGACACACCTTTAATCCCAGCACTCGGGAGGCAGAGGCAGGAGGATCTCTGTGAGTTCGAGGCCAGCCTGGTCTCCAGAGTGAGTGCCAGGATAGGCTCCAAAGCTACACAAAGAAACCCTGGTCTTTTGGTCTCGAGAAACCAAAAACTAAAACCAAACCAACCAACCAACCAACCAACCAAAGAAACAAAACCAAAAACCCTTCACTAGAAAGCAAAGGTTCAGCCAGGCAGTGGCAGCGCACGCCTTTAATCCCAGCACTCAGGAGGCAGAGGCAGGCGGATCTCTGTGAGTTCGAGACCAGCCTGGTCTACAAGAGCTAGTTCCAGGACAGCCTCCAAAGCCACAGAGAAACCCTGTCTCAAAAAACAAAACAAAAACCAAACAAACAAAATAAAGAAATAAAAGGTTCTCAGTGTGGCCAGGGGATACCCTGGCCCTTCCAGCAGTTTCCAAGGTCACACTTATTTTACAGCACCGACAGACACACAACCAGCCTCAGCCTTAACCTCTCAGGGGCATTCAAAGGCATTTCCCACGTGATATGTAATCTCATAGCAAACTAAAGCTGCTTGGAGAGTCTTGCTTCTGCTGAGCCATGCCAAGGAAATGCATAGGAATAGAAAAACAATTTACCTCATGTAAGTAATTTTTTTAGTTTTGGAATTTTTCCCCCCTGTAAAAGGTATGTTTAGTTCTTACTGGCTGACTTTCCTGAAGAAGACAGACACAAATGGTGTCAGAGTTCTTTAGTTATAAGATGCTCAGAGATTCTGAGAAGAATCTAGAAACTTCCTGGAGGGAAGTTATCCTTCCTTCCAACCAGGGCTAAAGCACACTGCCTGTCACATGGTACAGAGCAGTATGCAGGACATGACCTAGGAGGGATGGGATGTGCCAGGCGTGGGAGCCGGGGCCGTTCAATTCTGGGAAGGCTGCCTGGGGTGACCTTGGAGGAGTGAAGACCAACTCCTCCTCCAAGGTCGGCCAGCCTTGTAGCCATTGTTGACTGAGGTGGCGTTAGGGGCAGATTCCCCCCCACCCCCATCGCAGACACCCACCCTTCCACAAAATCCTCAAAAACTCAGTAACTTAAGACTGTGCTAAATACTAGGGAGGTCCACTGGCCGTGGTGTCCACGCGATTGTTTTTATCTCCCATGGGTCTACACATCTGTTTGCTCTCTCCCCTGACCCGTGCACGACACAGCAGGTCCTGCCCAAAGATGAAGGAGTGAACAGGAACCCCCTGCCACAGGAAATGATCACATAGGCCAGACATTAAAACCAAGGGCCTCCAGGACCAGATCTGGGCCTTGCTGTATTGTATTTGGCCCATCTGATGTTTTCAGAGCCCATGAACAGTAAGCTTTCCGGCTTCTTTTGATCACTCCTGAAGCCTGGGTCCACCTCCTTCCTGCGGGGCACACCCTGTTCCTGGTCACTGCTGGCCCCCCGAGATCACAGGGGCTGGGTACTGGTTCCTTGTGCGAGGTGAGAGGCCGAGATAATGGTGTCCACTGGGAACAGAGGCTGGGCTCCTCTTCCGTGGCTATGTCCTGACTCTATTGCACACAAGAGGGGAGATTCATGATTTCAGGGCTGACCGAGTCAGCGCAGCTCAGAATGGGGGGCGCATGGCTCCAAGCAGCCTGGAGAGGTTAACTGGGGCCTCCGATAAAACACCCCACACCTCCCAAAGCAGGAGGAGTGGGCAAAGGACATATATTTTTCCATCACTTTTTTCTTTTGCAGTTCCTGGGGACCTATGTCCTTACCCACACTAGACAACCAGCTGCATTCCAGCTTTTTTATTTTTTAGTCTTCACTTTGGGAGACAAGGTTTCACCAAGTGGCCCAGCTGGCCTTTAACTTCTGCTCCTCTGCCTCAGCCTCCTGAGACCAGGGACATGTTACACTCACTTTCACTCTTAAAAACTAGGAGGGCCGGTGACCCTAGGGATGCCCCGAGAGGCCCACCTCTCTTTGTCCTCACAGCTGAAGAGGAAGGAAGCTCCCATGGCTACTTGGACTTTTGAAAGGATGGCCAATTACCTACCACTGCTTAAATGAGCCAGCTGGGGACACCCAGTCTTTGAGGTCTCTGGGTCATGAGGTTCCCCCAGATTATCCTGATAGACATTCCTGAGTTTTTGCGTCCCTCAGAGCAGACCCAGGTCCAGCCAGCCTTCAAGGACAGTCTGTATTTGTGGTGTCTTGATCAGGGTTGAGCAATTAGCCCCCAAGGAACCTAACCTCTCCCCAACTTCAAGGGCAGCTGGAAACTCAGGTGAGTTTCCATGGAGATTCAAGGCAATTCCTTGAGACCACATCTTTCATCTGCGGCCTGATGGGGAGAGGGCATATTCCACAACCTGGTTTCCAGGGACCTGCAAAGAATCGTCTCTCCCTCCCCCCCCTGTGCTCCCGAACAGTCCCACACGGAACTCAAGCCAACCCTGTAAGGCAAGGAATGGATGGACACATCCATTACCTGGGACCCTGCAACCCTGGCCCACTGCTGTCCCTGTCTGTTCTCTGTCCTTTGGATTCTTCAGACCACACTGGCCAAGATGGCACTTCCAAGTCGTTCAACACACACCACCCAATGCTATTTTCTTTGGACCTTGTAAAACTATGTGAACTCTCATACTTAAAAAACAAACAAACAAACAAACAAAAACAGGAACAAAAACACTCCTGCAACAGTGGCTCATGAAGCCAGGCCAGCCTCCAACTTGCTACATAGTGAAGGGTAGTCATAACTCCAAATCCACCTCCATCCCCCCCACCCCCACCCCAATGCTAGATTACAGGTATGCACCACCATGCCCAGCGCTCTCAGTCTTCCTAGTCGTCTTTTCACTGCCAACATCACGTCTAGAAGGTAATTTAGGGCAGGGACAGGATCTGGGATGTTCTGCTTACCACTTTATTCCCAGTGCTTCCAACAGCACCTGGGACATAGCAGATCCTTGACAAACACCAAGTCAATGGCTGTGGATATAATCAGTTGTAGAGCCCCTGCCTAGAATCCCCCAGTGAGGGGCTGGGGGCGTGGCTCAGTTGTAGAGCCCCTGCCTAGAATCCCCCAGTGAGGGGCTGGGGGCGTGGCTCAGTGGTAGAGCCCCTGCCTAGAATCCCCCAGTGAGGGGCTGGGGGCGTGGCTCAGTGGTAGAGCCCCTGCCTAGAATCCCCCAGTGAGGGGCTGGGGGTGTGGCTCAGGGTAGAGCCCCTGTCTAGAATCCCCCAGTGAGGGGCTGGGGGCGTGGCTCAGTGGTAGAGCCCCTGCCTAGAATCCCCCAGTGAGGGGCTGGGGGTGTGGCTCAGTGGTAGAGCATCTACATAGTATGTGCCAAGCCCTGGATTCCATCTCTAGCAATAGCAGAGATCAAGAATAACAAACAAATGAACGAATGAACAAATGATTGGAGACCAGGCCTACAACGGTAGAGTGAGGACGCAGCTGTTGCAAGTCACTTGTCTCTAGGGAACTGTGAAAAAAATGACAATAATAGAACAGAATCCCTCAGTTGCTGTGTGGTCCACCTGAGTTAATCCACTCCAGGTTAAATTTGAATCAGGCCTGGGGTCTCACTTTTTGTGGTGGAAGCTGGCCTTGAATTTAAGATTCATCTGCCTCAGCCTCCCGAGTGCTGGGATTACAGCTACGAACCACCCCAGCTGGCAGAAGTATTATTTCTCATTGCTGGCATTTTTAGAATTAATTATAAAATAAATCCCCACTAGGTTTTTTTCTTTTTTCTTTTCTTTTTTTCTTTTTCTTTTTTTTGAGACAGGGTTTCTCTGTGTAGCTTTGGAGCCTATCCTGCCACTCGCTCTGGAGACCAGGCTGGCCTCGAACTCACAGAGATCCGCCTGCCTCTGCCTCCCGAGTGCTGGGATTAAAGGTGTGCACCACCACCGCCCGGCCACACTAGGTTTTTGTTTGTTTCAAATCTGTAAACTCTTTACACCACATGTTGAGTCTGTCTCCCTTACAGCACTGTGAGCTCCATAGGAGAGTGGCTTAATGGTTTTATTTCTGTGTTCTCAGAGCCTCGTATATGGCAGGGGCTGTATTGTAGGATAATGGGATGAATGACAGACGATGATAGGTGACAGTGGGCAGATGGATGTCTGCGAGGTGAATGAATAGATAGGTGGAGGAACTGAATGGATGAGTGGGCGGATAGGTGGATAGACGAAAGGATCCCTCCCTTTATTAGTCCACTGAGACACTCAAACACTCTCACCCCCACCACCCAGCCAGGCTCCTCCCGCCTTGCCCGACATACTTCCTGTGATGGTGATCCTCCGGCCCTGATAGTAGTCTCCCAGGGTCACAGCATTGCCCTGCTTGGTGGCCACCACCCTGACGGTGCGCACACTGTCCTGGCACTCCACATAGGGGTTGTAGCCAGGGTTGCCGGCTGCCAGCTGGGCATTTATCTGGTTCTCCACGCTGGCAGGAGAGAAGGCATCGGCAACTCGGTCTCGGCAGAAGGACTTGTACTTCCAAATCACGATGGGGGATGTGAGCGAGTTGCTCATCTGATAGGTGCAGGGTAGCGTCACAGGCTGGAACAGGATCACTACGTGGTAGGGGTCAGACACCGTCACCTGGATGGCGCTAGCAGGGGCTGGGAAAAAGAGGAGGGTCAGCCCAGTGGAGCACCGCAACAGCAAGGAGCCACACCACTTGACACTGTGTTCGTGCCCTGCCCCCACCCCACCCCCCGCACTTGGCATACTGTTCCTTAATCCCTTAGACTGGCGAGGCAGATTGGATGTGCCCATTTCATATGCCCTTGGGGCTGAAAAATGGTAACTACATAGCCCCACGGGCCAGGTCCCTGGAATACTCTGTCCATCTCTCTCTACCCAAAGACTTCTCAAAATGCACACCCAAAAGCAGATAGAACCTGTCGGCCCCCAGCTAAGCCAACATTCAATGTAGGGGAGCGCTGGCCAGCGGAGGATGGTTAGAGGTTCAAAAGTCCACCCTACAGACACCCGGGAGGTGGGTGGGGAGTCCCCAGTTCCACACCCACTCCAAGCCAGGGCACTGTTTCTCGAGCTCTTCTTTCAGGAAACGTCTGGTCTAGACCTGGAGTGCCTTCTCCCCGTTACCCCAACACCTAGAAATCTCGGGGTGTGCCCAAGATCCCAGTGACTGGCCTTTCTCGTGATCGGGGGGCCCCTGGTCCTGTCCCACAAAGGGTCCCATTCTCCCTACAGGGAGTGAAACTCTGGATCTCCAGAGTTTCCCCAGAGTTTCACTTCCTGTTATCTCCAACAAAGGCGGAGGAGCAGGCTGGACGCGCCAACAGAAGAAATTCCCTTCCTCTGGCACACAGGGGTCCCCCCCACCCCCAACCAGGGGGGATCTGGCGGTCTTGAATCTGCCATCACCCCCCTCTTGGTCCCGGCTCCTCCAGGACCGCCCGCAGTCCTCCCTCCATCCACCTCCTGTAGTGCCCCCCCCCCGCCGTTCCACAGCACTGGGGACCCCGATCCTTACCTGGACAGTAGTAAATGAGGAGAAAGAGCCACATGAAGAAGACAGTGGCCCGGCGGTAGCCAGGCGCCCCAGATCCCGCGCTGGGCGCCGGCGCCATCGCGGCCGTCTAGCAGCCACCGAGCCCGCGCGTCCCCTCCCAAGTATCCCGAGAGTAGGGGGCGAGGCGAGCACCAAGGCGGAGAAGGGCAGTTGCTCCGCCCGGCCCCTAATCCAAGTCCATTTTGCCCACACCGAAGGAGTTCTAGCCTACCGAAAAAACTTGCACGAGACTCATGCCCTCGGCTCTCCCGGGACAACTGAGCCGGTGCGCGGTGGCTCTCCGGGCCACTCCACCCCCGGCGCCCTCCCAGGAATGGATCCGCCCAGGTACACAAGGGTGGGAGCCCTGGGGCTGGGCTTGGGGGTGGGTGGCAGGGGAGGGGCTTGCGGGCCTCCCTCCCCGGAAGTGGGCTGACTCAGGTGCGCTCCTGCCCCCGGGGCCTGCACCAAGTGACCGCTTAGCCGGGAGGCGCCGCCACCTGCTGCTCTGGCCAAAGTTGAGAGGACCGCGTTCCCTGGAGACAGACCCTCGGGGGATGCTCCACCTGCCGAGAGGGGCCGGCCCTGCCGAGCCACCTGTTTGCTACCGGTCCACACCCCTGTCCCCGGCGCCGATGGACCCGCCTAGGTGCGCCCTGCGGGGAGGTGCCAGGCCCGGCTCGGTCCCGGCTGGCAGGGGCGTGGCGGTGACGCCGCCTGCCTTCCCACTCTGGTCTCGGTGGGGGAGGTGTCGCGGGCCTTCTGGGCTCCCCAGTTGGATGCCTGAAGGAATCAATGAGGTGTCTCCCTCCCCCCCCCCCAGGAGGGATGCTCTGGCCCCGCAGGCGGATGCTGGAGGGGACAGAACCAAAGTTGGAGCCAGAGCCGTACTTGGTCAGTTTCCCTTTTCCTAACTTGTGGTTCCTTTTCCACCGCCCCCCTCGGGCATCCCTCTCTCTAGGTCAGGTTTCCCGAAGTTCTGATGCTTCCAGGCGCTGAGCCAACACTGGACTCGTTTCGGTTCAAAGGTTCCCAGGCCGACACCTGCACGCCGGGCACGAGCGGCTGCTCTCGCCCTGCTCGGCGTTACACGGCTGCTCCCTGGCGGAGCCGAGGGGAAACGCATTCTAGGAGATTGTAAACTTGGCCATTGCCTGGTGGGTGGGGAGCCCACCTATCATTTCCTTCTCTGTGTCGTAAAACTCGTGTTAGGTTACATGCTTCTGCTCGGAGATCTCCCGTAGTCCCCCCCCACCCCGCCACTTACTCCAAACCAAAACTCAGAATACGCATACTGGCCTAATTGTCCCTCCCCAACGTCACTTTGCACTCTTGGCTTAGCCACACTGGCCTGGCTGGTCCTGAATCAGACTTCCACGCGTAGCTGGTGTCACTGCCAGAATTCCGTTCCTGCTGCCGTGACATCTGATCCCATTTTCCTTAGGACTGCATTCAAAGGCAAAGGCTTCTCATAGAATTTCACCTTGCTCATGAGCTATCATGGTTTAAAGATAGAGGAGTCCTAAAGCAGTGATTGCAAACGGTAAAGATGATCGCTGTTATCCATACTTAGGACTTGGTCATCCATCACCTTCAACATAAGAAAGGGAGTCTGTATTAGATTGGAACCTACCCTAACCACCGCCTTTTCGCTCAATATTTGTACAAACGAAGATAGGATATGCGCCTCCACGTGCAAGTGTGAAAGTAGGGTTTCAGCATATATCCCTGGGCAGGGTTATCCCCAACTTCTCTCTCCCCCTTTTTCCTCTTGGAATCATTTACTGTCATCTGATATCTTACAAGTCAGATCTTCACTGTCTGTTTTATCCCAACCTAAAGACAATGTTGCTTAGGAAATATTCCACCCCTACATTTGTTTCTTGGCCCTTCTGTGGTTAGGTGGGGCTACACAGTCAATTATAGATAGTAGCATATAAGCAAGCGTATGGCTTCCCCTCCCAGCCCAGAGCCTTTCAGAGACAGTTTGTGGCACAAAAACGCCCTCCCCCTGCCACACCAACCAGCGTTGTTTCAGCTGGCATCTGTGGGGGCCTTGTGGAGGAGCACTCTCCACTAACCACAGCCGGGCATGAATGTGGGAAAGGATGGGCTCTAGACTGTCACCACTAGTGTCCCACTGACACCAAGGGGCTGATTGATGATGATGTAAGACTTGGAGAGGAGGTCCTTGTCATGGCTTCCCACTGGACTCCAGAAACGCTAGAGACCAGTATCTCTCCATCCCCTTTTGATGGACACGAAAGTCCTTATCCCATTCCCCATGTCAGGCACTTATCTCTGAGCAAATGCCTGGGAGAAACAGGGTGTTTGTTTAATCTTTTTTGGGGGGGAGGGGAGCTCATAGTTTCAAAGGTTTCTGGACGTTTTTGGCTGGCTGCATCATTTTTGGAGCTTGCACTGCAAAACTGGTGAGGTACAGAACTAAGTATGCTACTTGCTTCACATCAGCTAAGAAATAGAGATGCAGACAGGAAGGGGCCAGGGACAGTATTGACCTAAGGACAGCCCTACCTCCTCCAACTGGGTCCCACTTCCCCGTGATGGCCCAGCCTGGCTCCATCTTGAGATTAAAAGCTATATTGTTACAAGGTCAAATAAGTTCATTCCTGCTTTCTGTAAAACTTGGATTTGACCTGGTCTTGACCGGTTCTGGAATTCGACATGTTACGTACCCTATCTCCTGACCCCCACCCTGATAAGATACTCTGCCAAATAGTTTTGAGGTGTTCCTCCACGTTCCTATGTAACCAAAAATCGGTGAAAAACCCTCAGCTTTGAAATTTTGGGGCTAATATAAACCCCACTTTCTCCTGTGTTTGATGCTAAACCTCACTTTCAGAGAGATAGCCCTGTCTGATAGATAGTAAATCTTGCATAATCTGACCAAAGAATTTGGGTAATGGTCTCTCCTATCGTTCAGTGGGATGAACACTTAAGGTTTTCAATACCATCAGCATCAATACCACCGTCAGGGACCCGAACGTGTGAAGTCTACTGGATCTTTAGGTTTAAAGCACACCTGTTATCTTCATGTACTGTGTGTATGAGGGTAAATAATTCTATCTACTTGCTGGGGATATGTAAGTTATAACTTACATACACACACACACATAATTCAGTTTTTATTTTATATTCATGTGTCTGCCTCATGTATGTCTGTGTGCCACGTGTATGCCTGGTACCCACAGAAGCCAGAAGAGGGCATCGGATCCTCTGGGATTGGAATCACAGACAGTTGTGAGCTGCCATGTGGGTACCAGGAATAAATCCCAGGTCCTCTGGAGAGTTTACTGCTGAGCCTCTCTCCAGCCCAAGTTTCATGATTTTGATGTGTATTTGCTGGACAGTGCGGTTCACAGGGCTTAGCACCCAAGTTCTGTGGATGACATCACAGAACCCAAGAAGGTTCTGAAATTCTTCGTGTAGTCTTCAACGATGCTGGCCACTCTGTGGCTAGCTAGTCTTTCTCTTCCCATGCTGTGGGCCCAGAAACTAATCAACTGTCCCTACAAGAATGTGTGCCACTACGCCCTGCTGTCGGGCAATGACGTCATCCTGCAGTGTAACCACCCGAAAGCACTATGGTATTTTTCTTCTTCCATGGAGGACAAACTGTCCCTGCTCAATTCCATGTCCAATGTGAAGATACTGCCCCGGAGCAACCTGCAGTTAACTAACCCTCAGCCCTCGCAGACGGGGCTCTACCGCTGCCTGGATGATCACAAGACCCGTGTGGTGGAATATGAGATTGACTTTCAGGATATAGCCCTGCTGCATGTCACTCATAAAGACCTGGGCCAAACTCCCATGGGAAACGAGACCATGGACCTAGGAGGCGAAGTAGTCGTCTTTACCCGTTGGGATCCTTGGCAAGACTGTAACCGCTGCGAAAAGCCAGGTGAGCGCAAACGTCTAGGCTACTGCTATGTGGAGGAGCAGCTAGGAAAATCCATGCCCTGCTGGCTCTACATGCGTGAGAAGGTGACCCACAAACGCCTGCGCCCTGAGCTCCAGCTGCAAGCCTGCCAGGTGCCCTGTGACACCATCACAGAAACCAACCAGCCGTACTTTGTCTTTGACACTCATCAGCTGGACAAAACCAACGACCACGTGTGGCTCAGCTGTCCCTTGGCTTCCATCTACAGGTAACTGGAGCAGGGCCACCAGCCCTTCTTTTGCCCCCCCCCTCAGTCCTGGTCCCCTGGGGCTATCTGCTGCTAGGTTTCTCCATCCACCGCACCCAGAAGCCTTCATGGTTGGTGAGTTACTGGTTTACTTAGATGTTTTCACACCAGAAATCTCTTCTGCACTGGGATCTAGGCAAGAGATGCTGAGGAAGGTGGTGACTTAAAAAGACCTCTTCCCCGCCCACACAGGCAACCTGGAGCCAGAGTCTCAGGCCCAGGCTCAACCAATGTAAACATGGATGTGGGCCCTGTCTGCTGACTGGCCCCTAATGGGTATGGTTTGTCCCTCTGTCCTTACACCAGTGCCATGTGTCTTAGTGTAGGGGTCTGAGAAGACACTGAAGGAAGACCTCAGACTCAAAGAGTATGCAAGAGCAAAGAGCATTTAGCAGCAAATGTGTGGTCCTTCACCTGAACAAAATGGCGACGACCCCCAGAGGATGGTGCTAGGGGAATTTTAGGAGCAGTTAGATCATCTCAAACATAATTGGATTAGCAATCGGCAGTTACTCCAGTATACTTTTAATTGGCTGAGGTTTTATCTTTGGACATACTTGGGTAGGTTTCGAGAGGGTTACAGGAACTGTCCTTGAGACCCTGTGGGGCTGACTCATGCCTTGCTTGTGCTCGCTCCCTCGTCCCTAAATGTAACTTGTTGATAAATGGCCCTTTGTTGGGAGAGACACCTGTTTGCCCCTCTAAAAGAACTGAAACCTAAATTCAGTTGTAGAAATGTGAAAGTTTAACCCCTTCATTAGATCTTTCTCTGTATTTTTATTTTTTGAGACAGGGTCTCACTATGTAGCTTTGGCTGGCCTTGAACTCACAAGAGGTCTCCCTGCCTCTTCCTCCTGAATGTTGGCATGAAAAGCATACACCACCACACCTGACACATATTCGTTTCTTCCTTTGCCAATATTTTTGTTTGTTTGTTTTGGGAGACGGGGTTTCTCTGTGTAGCTTTGGAGCCTGTCCTGCACTCACTCTGGAGACCAGGTGGCCCCGAACTCACAGAGATCCTCCTGCCTCTGCCTCCTCAGTGCTGGAACTAAAGGCGTGCGCCACCACTGCTTGGCTCTCTGCCACTATTTTATGTAAGTAGACAAAAGGTTATGATATAATGTAATGGTTATTAGACAAAGAAATGTCAACAGTTGTAGATATTGCATACAAAAACTATTGGTAAAAACATAGATTTAACAGGACAGCTAGAGCTATGTAGTGAGGCCCTAGTTCAAAAAAAGTTAATATACAAATAAAAGCCAAAAACCAAACAAGTAAAACAAAACAAACAAAACCCCCAAACCTAGACTTAAGAGAATGTTCTGGAAGACAGCTCATCAGAGGTTCCCTAGTGACTGTCCTTGGTTATTACAGTTGTGGATGGTATTTTGGTTCCTTTTAATTGTTTCTGTTTTAAACCCTCTTAAGAATCACATAGTTACTTTATTTTTTCAATGTAAGATTTATTTTCATTTTATGTGTATGGATGTTTTACAATGCATGTATTTATGTGCACTCCATGTGTGCAGTGCTCGCAGAGGCCAGAAGAGGGCAATGGATTGCCTGGAACTGGGCTGGGAATTGAACCTGGGTCCTCTGGAAGAGCAGCCAGTGCTTTTAATGGCTCGGCTGCCTCTCTAGCCCTTAAATCAGTGCTTCTCAACCTTCCTAACACTTGGACCCTTTAATGCAATTCCTCATGTTGTGGCGACCCCCCTCCTCCAACCATAAACTTATTTTTGTTGCTATTTCATAACTGTAATTTTGCCACTGAGTGGTGTCTCAGTTCCTAAGACTATCAGAAGTATGTTTTCTGGTGGTCACAAGCCACACATTGAGAACCACTGCCCTAAGTGATGGTTCCTCTATAATGAAAATGTTGGCTTCAGGCGTGTGAAGTTGAAAGGTCCCTCTCCACTTGGCTTTCTGGGTCATCGTCTGTTGTTAGTCGCACGCCTTCCCAGTGGGCGCTCATTTTGCAGCCTGCAGCTTTTCCTCCTCTTCATTCTGTCAGAATGGTGGTGGTTCAAGAATGAGAAATGCTAGCCGGGCGTCGGTGGCGCACGCCTTTAATCCCAGCACTCGGGAGGCAGAGGCAGGCGGATCTCTGTGAGTTCAAGGCCAGCCTGGTCTATAAAGCGAGTGCCAGGACAGCCTCCAAACTACACAGAGAAACCCTGTCTCGAAAAAACAAAACAAAAAAAAAAAAAAAAAAAAAGAGAGAGAGAAATGCTGTAACTCTTGGTCCCCAGTTGGTGGCACTGTTTGGACAGGTTACAGGGAGGGGCAGTCTTGCAAGTACATCACTGGGGGGGAGAGGCTTTGAGAGTTTAAGGCCTCACTCCACTCCAGTTCATTTTCTGCTTTGGAATGGGGACGACCTGGTTTAAAAATCTGATCTCTCAGCTTCTTGCTCTTGCTGTTACGCTTCCCCTCTGTTGTAATTTTAAAAAGCCGGCTCAAGAAAGGAACTTATAAGAATTCTTTGTGGAAAGATAAATTTTAAATACATTAGCATTTTTACTGTTGAATAAATTGTCCTGAAATTTGCGTTGTAGAAACTGCTGGGCGTTGGTGGCGCACACCTTTAATCCCAGCACTCGGGAGGCAGAGACAGGCAGATCTCTGTGAGTTCGAGGCCAGTCTGGTCTACAGAGCTAGTTCCAGGACAGCCTCCAAAGCTACACAAACAAACCCTGTCTCGAAAAACCACAAAAAAAAAAAAAAGAAAGAAAAAGAAAAGAAAGAAAGAAACGGCAGTATACTCATGTCAGAAATGATTTTGGTTGAAAGCATTAACACTCTTCCTTCCATCTGGAAAACTGGCAGATATTTTTTTGCACAATGAAAGGCACCTTAACCTTGAGCTTGCAGTTATGATCTTATGGTGGTATAGTTTGGTGTTTTTACCCTGTCAGAGTTGGAGTCACAGCTTATCAGAACTTTATTGATGAACAGCACCATAATGAGAGAGAGAGAAATCTGATGAATTTGTACACCTTAAGTTACTATGTTATACCTTAAAACATTTTTAGATGCAAATACTAGGCGAGGACGTTCAAAAGGCCAGAGGCTGTTTCCCGTAGGAGCGGTCATCATTCTTGCAACTTTCTAAAGTGTAACTGCCGAGCCCAGCACGGATGGTAGCCAGTAACATTGCGTGATTCAAAGGTGGCAGAGGCCTTGCTTCTTTATTAAGAGTAATGGCTGGCATTTGCTATTCCCCAAGAGTCTGTGCAGCAGATGGACCATAGAAAATCACGCCCTGTCTGGTGTTTTGGGTTGCATGGGTTGGTTGAAGAAAGAGGGTCACTCCAAGATGAATGTTAGGCTCTCGGCAGCAGGGAGAAAGTTTCTGTGAACTGAACCTTGAACAGTGTGCAAAGGCTTACATAATGATTGTTACACAAAAGTTGTTTGGGGGGGGGGGGTTAAAACAAGTTCCTCATGCCTAAGCCCCTGGTCTAATCTACACATTTTTTTTTTTCTGGAAGAAATCATCACACTCCTGCCCCTTTAGTCCTTACTATATAGTGTTTTGAGTTCCCAATAATTCAAGATAGCTAGGTGTGCCAGGGTAGTCCTGTGACCAAAGTCGTGCAAAGGCTGTAAAACTTGAGAAAAACAACCCCATAGGTAACAGAAAACAATCAGCGTTTTCTACAGTGATTTCTTCAAGGTCAAAGCACGTCTAGAAGAAAACCATTCATTCTGATGTTTACCCCAGACACAGTGAAAAACAACTATTTCTTTTTTTGTTGTCGTTGTTGTTTCAAGACAGAGTTTCTCTGTGTAGCTTTGGAGCCTATCCTGTCACTTGCTCTGGAGACCAGGCTGGCCTCGAACTCAGAGATCCGCCTGCCTCCCGAGTGCTGGGATTAAAGGCGTGCGCCACCAACGCCCGGTGAAAAACAACTATTTCATTCTAATGTTTGCCCCAGACACAACGATTCTAGTAAATTTCTGCTACTATAACTCCATCACCTCAAGTTTCCTTTCTGAGAAGATGTTTAGGGAAAGATTTAGGGTGGAAGAAACTGTGAACCATATGTATTTATTTAAGATCAATTGGATTGTGCAGATGTCTTGGGGGAACAGTTAGGGACCAACTTGTCTAAAGGTCCTGAAGCTTGGTTGGAACGCTCCGGGAAACAGGACCCAAGTTAACATAAGTGGGGTGGCCAGAGAGATACAGGAAATCAGAGCAATGACCAGCAAGGATTTGGCTACTGCTCTATCCTCAGCGTTGAGAGTGTGTCAGGGGGCTGAAGAGATGGCTCAGGGGTTAAGAGCATTGGTTACAAAAACTCACCTTCTCTCCCCCTGCAGCAGGTAAGAAAGCTGGCCCCGCCACTTGCCACTCGACAGCCAGCCGCAGCACACAGGAGAGCAGGCATGGCACCTTGCCTGGGCAGCACACTAGAGCTGACCTGTTGGTTGGGACTGTGGGGGTGAGAGCAGGAGAGCTGCCCCACCCCCTCTCTCATATGCAAGGGTTATGGAAATGTGCCCTCCCCTCCGCCCCTCGCCACCTGTGACGGGCGGGAGAGCTGTCCTGGGGGGGGGGGCATGAAAATGGAAGAGCTGGCCCTGCCCCTCACCAAGCACAGCAGTCTGGAGAGCGGGCCCTGCACGTCACCTCACCTGTAGAGCTGGCGAGTTGGGGTGAGTGGGCGAGTTGGACCTGAGAGTGTGAGAGCCGAAGACCTGGACCCCACGCCCTGCTGCCTGCTGCATTGGGCGAGTTAGCCGGGACAGTGCCAGACAGCTCACTTGTGACGATGAGGGAAAGCTGGCAGGCTGACCAACCCAGCTGCCACCCAGGCCCGGAACCAGGACTGTGACGTAGCCCACCCCAATACCCACCTCATCTGTGATCCGCTGGAGCGTGTGAAGGGGCTGGACCCGAGACCCAAAGCTACAGGATCTCAGTGACACAAGACAGGATACCCAAGAGGAGTCCCAGTGAGGGCCCAGTGTCTAGCGATAGAGTAGCAGAAGCCAAAGGCCTCCAACTAGACCAATGGCTGTAGCAATGAACACTTAAAGATGTATGGAGTAGAGGGTATACTGTGTGGCTCACATACAGTTTCCGTGACAAGATTTTTTTTTAAAGATTTTATTTATTATATATACAGTCTTCTGCCTGCAGGCCAGAAGAGGGCGCCAGATCTCATTACAGATGGTTGGGAGCCACCATGTGGTTGCTGGGAATTGAACTCAGGACCTCTGGAAGAACAGTCAGTGCTCTTCACCTCTGAGCCATCTCTCCAGTCCCGACAAGATTTTTATTTATTTATTTATATTTATTTATTTTTGGTTTTGGTTCTGTTTTTTACTTTAAAATTTTGATTTTGGGGGAAGGTTGCAAGGGCAGAAACGGGGGGAGGGGGACTGGGAGAGGAATGAGATTGAGATGCATGTTTTAAAATCCACAAAGAATAAAAAAGTTTAAAAAAACAAAAAACAAAAACAAAAAACAGAAACCACTGGCTTTGCTTTGCCAGAGGACCTGAGTTCAGTTCCCAGCACCCACATGGAGGGAGGCTCACAACCGTCTGCAACTCCAGACCCAGGAGGCCTGGCGCCTTTTCTGCGCTCCAGGATCCAGTGCACACATGGGACACAAAAACTTACACCAACACGAGAAAAATAAAATTATTTTTTTAAAAAGTAGAGTGCAGTGGCATCCCATCATCTGGAGGCAGCGGTTGGTGGATCTCTGTGAGTTCAAGGCCAGCCTGGGCTACATAGTTCCGAGGCAGTCAGGGCCACACGGTGAGGCATACGTAGTCTGTGCGTGCAGGAGCAGTACGTTGAATGTTCACACGTGTGACACCTGGGCATGAAAACCACCTCTTGGGAATTCAGGTGACAAACCACACCCCCAACTTGTCACAAAGGGAGGTGGTGGCTTAATCCACTTGTTCACCTCCCTGCTTGAGGCTTGAGCTTCTGAGTGACCTCACAATGGCCAGGCTGGTGGCCCGTGCCCAGCCACCTTTCTAGTCCACCATGATCACCATCCTGTGGACGCTGCTTGGCTTTGCTCTCCCAGGGTTCGGTTTCCACCACACCATCAGATGCCCCCAGGCCAAGGAGTGCCAGCTGGCCCTTCTCTCCCATAATGATGTTGTCTTGGAATGCCGCAGCTACAAGGCCGACTGGTTCTTCCTTGGGATGGACATGGAAGAAAAGCACATTGTCTTCTCCGGGATTCCCAATATAAAAGAAAATCCAGAGGGTGGTCTCTTTATCCAAAACCCATCATTCTTCAACACGGGCCTCTACCAGTGCCGGGGCTGGAATGGAACCCAAGTGACCGGGTATAAGATTGATTTTCAGGACGCCAGCAAGCTGCATATCACACACACAGGCCTGAATCAGAAGCCCCTAAAGAATGAGACACTGAATATGGGCCACGGAGAGATAGTGTTTACCAAGTGGGAACCTTGGCAGAAATGCAGCAACTGTGAGACCCTAGGCGAGCGCAAACGCCTGGGTTTCTGCTATGTTAAGGAGCCGCTGGAGGAGCCTATACCCTGTGGATTGTACTTAGGAGAGGAGGAGGAACTTTTCCCCCGAGTAAGGCCTGAAATGCAGGTGGAAGCCTGCTATGAGTTGTGCCAAAGAAATGGGATTGGTGTAGACTTCGTCATCTTTGATAGCTTCAGGATCCAGGAGCAGACAGAGTATGCGTGGCTCACCTGTCCCTTGGCATCCATCTACAGGTGATGGGGCCCTTTCTCCAGTTCTGCACCAGTCTCTAGTCCCAGGGTTCTTCATGGTGAATCTGTGCCAGGCTAGTAGAGGTGTCTTGGTTAGGTCAGCCCCATTGGTAGCCATCAGGGGTCGTGAGAGCATGGGGGCGGGGCGGGGCGGGGGCAGGGCGGGGCGGGGGAGCCAGGGATGCAGGAACACGCCTTCTCTAAAACACACAGCAAGAATTTGTGTCCAAAAGTATACTGAGTGTGTGTGTGTGTGGGGGGGTGTTGTTTTATTTAAGAGTCTCACAGTCATTGATTTCTCTGTTTATTGTTGGAAATAAGACTCTTCAAAGATTCAAGGAACTGTGTTGCTCGCTGGCTACACGGCTCTCCAAACCCATCAGTGAACTTTTCTCTGGAATGTGAATACAACTGGTGTTGGTCATGGTGTGTGTCTGAACAAAGGAAGAGCAGGCTTGGGCCAGGGCTTTCGTGGCCGAGTGGAGGCCTTCCTGTTAAGTGGCACTTTCCCTTCAACTCTAGTAGCTCATTCACTCAGGCTGTAGGAGTCACACAGAGGAATCTATAGAGTTAATCTTGGTTAAAAACCATTTTTAATGGAGCATTACTTAGGCGGCAGTCTGTGGCTGTAGGTAAAGTCTCTAGGGATGGGGAGAGCATTTTGTGAGTGGAGATTGTGACTATCTTAAAAGCAGTGGGAATATTTTAAATTTACTACTGTATCCTCTTCTTTTTCATTGTATGCTGTAACTATTAAGCATTTTATTAGAATGCTTAGAAAGCCATTGTACTCCACAGAAGAAAGGCAGTCTCACAATTGTATAAAATTGTGTTAAAATTTGTTCTAAATGGTAAAGAAAAATTTTTGTTATTGGCTAATGTACTTTTGTGATATTTAAATATTCAGAATTAAGGGCAATACTTAAAAGTGTGTGTGTGTGTGTGTGTACTTTTTCAGAGTTAAGTACAGTGTTACAACTAAAGGCTGATCACAAGGGGTTGAAAGCAGAGTGAGGGATGTGGGGTGGTATGCCCCTCTAATCCCAGCACTGGGGGTGCACATTCAGGCAGATCTCTCAGTTTGAGGCCATCCTGATCTACATATTTAGTTCTAAGCCAGCTAGGGCTACATAGTGAGACCCGGTCTCAACAAAAGGAGGAGGGATTGACAGCTCCTTTAGAAAGACTCACTGCTGCTGTTTAGCTGGGTTCCTGTCATTCAGCATAAACACCTCCTTGGTATGTGAGAATGATCAGAAAGACTCCCAAGTTAATGGAATCCCAGAAGAAACCCTTTCTTTCTTTCTTTCTTTCTTTCTTTCTTTCTTTCTTTCTTTCTTCCTTCCTTCCTTCCTTCCTTCCTTCCTTCCTTCCTTTCTTTTTAGAGGTTTATTTTGTATGTTGAGTGCTTTGCCAGCATTTGCGTATGTTCAGTGCCCTTGTGGGTCAGATCTCCTAGAACTGGAATTACGGATGGTTGTAAGCTGCCATGTGGCTGCTAGAATCTACCCTCAGTCCTCTGAAAGAGCAGTCAGTGGTCTTAACCACTGAGCCATCTGTCCAGCTCTGATGCCCCCTTCTTTAAAGAGTGAGAACAGATACCGGCAAAATACAGCAAACTGTTAGGTCATAGTGATTTTCCAGTAGGCCAACTTGTAAAATTATTTTCATTTCATGTGTGTCTGTGTTTTGCCTGCATGTATGTACATGCACCACGCGCATGCCTCGGGCCTAAAAAGGCCAGACAGGGCATTGGGTCCCTGAAACTGGAGTGACAGATGCTTGCGAGCCACTGTGTGGATGTTGGGAACTAAATCCAGGTCCTCTGGAAGAGCAGCCGGTGCTTTTAACCACTGAGCCATCTCTCCAGCTCAATCAAGTCCCCTGAGTCTGATATACATGAAGTGTTTCTTACTTCTCCCTAACCTTGAGTCGTCTGTCACCAACCTTTTTATCACTCATTTGGCTTTCATTCCTCAGGTGTAGATCAGAGGGCTGAGTGAGGGTGTCACTATAGAATAGAACAGGAATAAGGATTTCCCATGATTCTCTGTGAACTTGTTTTTCGGTTAAGTTAGACAGACATTAGATCGCCCTAACAAAAAAACAAAAACAAACAAACAAAAAACCACAGCAGTCAGGTGAGACCCACAAGTCCCCAAAGGCTTCCCCCCATGCCTTCTCCTCGGCACACCCTTAAGAGTGCAGGCATAAGAGACCAAAGCAAGTCCCACGGGTGTGACCCTCAGAAGACAGGAACCATGGAGAGTTCATTTTCCAGGAAAGTTGTGTTCACACAAGGATTTTAATCAGGCTTCCACATAAAACCATCCACCCTGGGATGGTTACAGAGAGGCAATTGGAAGATCAAGGTGGACTGAACTGTAGACCCCACAAAACCACAGATCTGAGCCATGGTAGCCGGCTGCCAGAGGACCTTTGGGTGCACGATGACCCCCATAAAGGGGTTGGGAAGTATCTTCAAAACCGTCACAGTGCCTGCAAGACACACACACTCTGTGGAACTCAGTCCTAAAGTCACGTGAAACCAGGTCACACACAAGTGTGGCTAACCTTCTTCTCTGGGCCCTTGAGATTCTGGAGCTCTGGAGGAAGGTGCTTGGAGCACAATGGAGGTCCAGAAGGAGAGACTGATGCAGGTGTATGGAGTTTGAGAATAATACAAATATAATTGCTGTGTTTCCCATCGGAATGCAGGTGATTGAAATGGCTAGAACAACTGTCTCCAGCTGGGTCAGAGGAGCCCATAAGACAAAACCTCCTGGGTTCCTAATACTGATTCTCTTCATTGTTTACTTTAGCCTCTCATTGAGGGGGTCAGGGCAGGAACCACGGAGGAATGCTGCTTGCTGGCGCACAGGTTCATGGTTATCTAGCTTTCTCATTGGAAAGGATCTTGTCTGGCAAAACTTCAGTGTTCTCCAGGGGCCTTGTGACAGCACTGACTTCCCCTCTGTCACCCAGTTTCTTTGGCCATGAGGACCTGATTCATTCATTGTCTCAGTAACGTTCTAGGTACCCAGGAAATGGTGAAAACCACAGCCTCCTGCCTGCTCAGAAAAATTAACTACTTTTATTTCAGGACGAATAAGAACATGGCATTTTAAACTGATGAGTTGTCTTTTTGAGAATGGGGGCGGGGAGTGTCTCTCTATATAGCCCAGGCTAGCCCCAAACTTGCCATCGTCATGCTTCAGTCTTCTGAGTGCTGGGATCCCTGGTGTGTACTGTCATATCTAGCTTGAAATGCAGTATTTTAAATGTTGCTAAGGGCTGATGGCAGTTGGGGAAAATTAAAATTCTAAGTGGGGAGTCGATCAGGGATGGCCCTTGTGAGAACTGGTCACTCCTGCCAAGACAGAAACAGATGAGAGAGCCATGGGCTTTGAGGAACATCGTTCCAGGCAGATGGAACAACAAAGATGAAGGCCCCGAGGCAGCATGGCTGAGAAATCCCTAGGACACTAGTGTGGCTGGGCGTTAATTATAGGTGGAGGTAACAGAGAGGAGGCAATACAGATCGGCGGGGGGGGGGGGGGCAATGGTTTTCCAAAAATTATTTCAAATTACCTCAAGGCAGGTGCTGCCCTGTTCTCAGATGAGGAAACAGACACTGGTGGCCTTGACTCGGGCCATCCAGCCAGTCAGAGGTAGAAGTCTGGAAGCTTCGAGAGCCGTAGCTCCCAGCACCTCCTGGTAACATTTACAGTGCTCCATGGCGGGAACATGGAGCGGTTGTCCCCAGCTGCCTTCAGTCCTCCCTTCTCTCAGGACCCTGAAGTCTGACCCTGTGCTTCTTCCATCCAGGCCTGTCCACTGGGAAGCCAACAATACCGCTCTGACATGGCAGAAACAACTCTCTGAAAAGTATGTCAGCACCTTCATGGACCCATTGAGCGGTGGCCAGCAGCTGAGGGTCGTCCAGCCAGCCATCTACAGATGTTTCGTGGAACAGGAGCTCATAGCCCAGTTCAACCCCGCAAACCCTGACAATATAATGGAGTTTGAGAGACGATCCAAAGGCAAGGAGTGGTCCAGGAAGCAGCCAGGCAAGGCAGATTCGGTCCTCAGAGGCTTGAAGCTAATGCTGCTGATGCTGTCTGTACTGGTTGTGGGGGCATTTCTCTGTAAGGTGGTCTTCCGTCCTTCCCAAGGCAAGAAGAGGAACCAGGTCCTCCTGGTGAAATAAACCAAGGCCCCCGTACCAAAGGGGACCTGGTCTCTCTCCACTGTCTTAGCTACTAGTCCCTGGAGGTGTGTGAGCCAACACAGACCTGTATTCAAATCCAATGGCCACTCCTTGTTTTACTCTCTACTCGGCTAATCTATGGGTCACCCCATTGCACAGATAAGGCAACGAGGTAACGCCGTCTTGTCATTGGAGAACTGGGACTCCAGGGTTCCTCAGAGGGAGGGAGGGAACCTTCTCAGGGTGTGTGGTATGGCTTTCTCTGGGGAGGTGTGAACACACATCTATTCATCCCAGACACTAATGACAGACTAAAAGAAATGAATCCACCCAAGCCTGGCTTGGTGAACTAGTGAGTTTACTGGGATTCCTTACAGGACAATAAATGAGGGGGTGCTTATATTAGTGAAGGTGACTCTAAAGAGGGTGCATCACCCAAAAGTCTAGCATGGATGATGTCACTCATGAGGCCCGGCACAGGTGATGGAATGTCTGAGAGCCGCTTTCTTAAACTTTCCATACAACTGTAGACAGCTCCGCCAGAGCCTCCTCTTCCCCAGAGAATGGTTACTGCTGTGCAATCAGGGAGGACTTTGTGAATCATGGAACTTCCCAAGCTTCCCGAGCCTTGTCTATCCATGTAAGACCCCTGGAAGCTCAGGCCTCCGGGATCTTTTCCCAGGACCGCAGTCACCCCAATCACCAGGCAGAGTCAAAAGCTTGATGCAAACTGCGTGAGGTTTTATTGTCGTTTAACGAGCTAACCCCATGTTAGCTCGGGTCTTTCACCCACCCGCCATGGCGGATGGCTAGAAAAGACAACTCGAACTGACTGCAGAGAGATCTTGTAGGGCAGCATAAGGGGAGTGTCTAGAGGTTTGCACAGGCTCAGGCTTGGTGTGCCTCCAGGCTTGGAGGGCTTGCCCTGTGTTGATTGGTCAACTGGTTGTTATGGCCCATAGGCCCTCCCAGGGTGGCTGCTATGCTCTGCCTGTCATTGCTGTGCACTTGTCTGTAAAGCACACCCAGAGCCGTAAAGCATAGCGCCACCAGCTAACTTCTGATTGGTTCCTTGTCACGAGGCAGGCATCTGACCTCCTAGACAAGGTCAATCAAGCACGTGTTCAGCTGTTATGGCTGCGGAAATGGGGAGCTGGTCCTTTCATCTGCTCCGATTCCTGAGTCTCTTGGGCCTCCTTTCACTCTCCCAAAAGGAACACGTCAGCCAGAAAGGAATCTCAGTCGATTCACAACAGGCTATGTCTCTATTGTGGGATACTTCAGCCTCTTCATTCAACACCATGTCCCAAGGACAAGATGCAGGACACACAGGGGCATCTCTCAGGCCACCCAGGTCTGCACTGGTCCCCTGATGCCTTTGTCATCTTGTCCCTAAAGGACATCAGCCACAGATGCAATCACACCTCTCTGCGTTCTTGTTCTGGGCTCTTGTGGTGGGGGGAGAGCCCTCCGGTACCACACTGGGACAAGATACTTGTCCCTGCTCAGCTGACAAGCAGGAACAGCTGGGCCTGCCTGTTCCCAGAAACAACACACAACGATTTAGCAGGACAGCAGAGCAAGACATGAAATATTAATGCCTCTTACAACTCATTGCCCTAAATTTGCACAGTGACGTCCTGGCAGGGCCTATAAGAAGGGCTCCCAGGGTAGGACGAGGGCCCAGGAAGACGGAGCAGAGCTCCTCCCATGAAAGGCACCGTGTGATAACCCGCAGATGCAAAGGTTCCCACAGAGTCAGGAATGGCTGGGAGGCAGAAGCTGACGCTAACAATGATAAAAATAGTCAATGTCTTTGGCCCTCTTTCATGTGTCAAAATGTAGACTCTTCCATAAACATCATGTCTGGGCCTGCTCCTTCATGCTCTTCCTCGGGAGGATACATGGGCACTTGGGTGGGGAGCTTCCAGCCCCCTACCTTCCCAACTGGTCATATTCACAAGGTCATGACAAGTGACCAAGACAGTAATCAGACACTGCAAAGTTTCCCACAGCTCAAACTTGAATCCCACGCAATGTCTCTCTCACCGCAGTCTGTTGGCCACACCAGTTATCAAGTCAGACACAGCCATGGGGAAATGGATCCCACCTCGTGATGGACAAATGGTCAGAGTCACATGGTGAGGCTGTGTCTTGGGAGGGAGGCTCTGGGCCTTCCTCGGGCTCTTTCTGTAGGGAGTGGCCCAGCTGGAGCCCCCAAACCCAGAGATCACTGCCTCTCCATCCTGTCGTTCTTAAACTGGGACCCTTCTCTGCCCGCCCCCTGCCTCCCCTGTGGTCCTTATCTGTGTCCTGAGGCCCTCAGTGTGTTCTATACGGGTCAGGGTGCATGTGCTCTGTGGAACAGAGATCCAAGCAAAAACGGCTTAAGCTAAGAAGGAGCTCACAGAGGAGTCAGGAAAGGATGCTGCTTCAGGCACAGTCAGATCCAGACGTTCATATAATGCTCTTCTGGATGTCTCCCTCTGTCGACTGCATGTTTTCCTGCATGCCTTAGCATTAACCAGACACTTCCCAAGAGAAGATAAGACACCCTTTCTCCTCTCCAGCTACATCATAGCCTGGCAATCTCAACAGACACAGCACACACCCCTCCCTTGATCAGTATGACCAAGTGTCTGTAACCAAGTGTCTGGGTGTTTACTGAGTGCTGAGTACTGTTTTAAGTAAAGAGTGTTCTAGTTTCTGCCTCTGTAACGAAACACTCTTGACTGAAAGCAACTTAGGGGAGGAAAGGGGATGCTTGGCTTACACTTCCAGGTCACAGTCTGTCACTGGGGGAAGTCGAGGTAGGAACTCAAAACAAGAGCTTGCTTTTTTTTTTTTTTTTAAGATCTTATTTATTATGTATACAATGTTCTACCTACACGCCAGAAGAGGGCACCAGATCTCATTGTAGATGGTTGTGAGCCATCATGTGGGTGCTGGGAATTGAACTCAGGACCTCTGGAAGAGCAGCCAGTGCTCTTAACCTCTGAGCCATCTCTCCAGTCCCCTGCTTTTTTTTTTTAAACGATTTTATTGTTTCTTTCAAAGAGCTAGGGCTTTTATTTATTTTTATTTGTATTAGTGTTTTGCCTGCATGTACATTTGTGTGAAGCTGTCAGGTCTTGGAGTTATAGACAGTTGTGAGCTGCCATGTGGGTGCTGGGAATTGAACCAGGGTCCTCTGGAAGAACAGTGCCACTGAACCGTCTCTCCAGCCCCCAGCCTTTTTTTTTTATATATACAACTCAGCATTGCCTGCCTAGGAATGGTGCTGCCCACAGTGGGCTGCTTCCTCCCATATTAAGTAACAATCAAGACAACCCCCCAGAGACATGCCTACAGGCCCATCTGATCTGGGCATGCTTCTCCTTGCAGATGACTCTAGGCTTAATTGACAATTAAGGGTAACTAGTACAAGAGTGTTAATTAATTCTCATAACACATCAGAAATGGCCAGCACACACATTTTACAGATGATTAATAGAAACATGAAGGAATTAAATCCACATCTAAGGGTGCAGTGTTTGGGAGTGGTGTGTCTGGGTACTGAACCCAATTTGGTGGCTTCTGACCCTTGTCTTCATTTATTTTGTTTGTTTGTTTTTTGCTTCGGAGAACGTGGAAGATAGCCCGGGCTCCATGGGCTAGGATGACAGTTTGAATCCCCGACCTTCCTGCCTTCACCTTATAAACACGTACCAGCTCATCTATGTTACAGTACTTGTTTTTTGAGTACCATATAGCAACAGCTGAAAAACAGTCGTGCCAATCTAAGCAGAGTGACACACACCTAAATTCCCAGTACCTGGGAGGGTCAGGATTGCAGGGTCAAGACGAACCTGGGCTACGGGAAGACTCTGTCTTAAAATAACTGGAGAGATGGCTCAGTGGTTAAGAACAGTTCTTCTCTTTCCAAAGACCCAAACTTAATTCCCAGCACCCACAAGGCAACTCAGATCTATAACTCCAGTTCCAGGGAATCCAACCCCATCTTCTAGGGTGCCATGACACTGTATGCATGTGGTACCTGGGCATAGAGACAAGCAGATAGATGCACACACTCACCTACACATCAATAAAAATAAATGAATAACAATAATAATAATAACAGAGCATGGTGGTGAGTGCCTTGAATCTCAGCAGCACTCAGGTGGATCTCATGGCTTTGAGACCAGCCTGAACTACACTGAATTCCATGCCAGCAAGGGGCTACATTTAAGATACTGTCTCAAAATTAAAACAAAACAATGCTGTGGAATAATCCTTTTGTACGCTGTGTGGATATATATTGCTATGATTGGTTTAGTAAGCAAGCGGCCTGGCCAATAGCTGAGCAAAATGAAGTCAGGCGGGAAAGCCAAACGGAGAATGATGGGATGAGGAAGGGTCACCAATAGACACAGGGAGCAGGAGATGAACGTGCCATCTAATAAAAGGACCTCCAGAAGGGAGGTTGGTCAGCTTACAATGTAAGAGCTAGCTAGAAATAAGCCTGAGCTATTGGCAGAGCACTTGTAATTGATATTAAGCCTCCGAGAGCTTCTTTGAGAGTGGCTGTGGGACAGGAAAACTCCACCTACAAAACAAACAATAGTGGCACACCTCTCTCCTATCCGGAGCAGACCCCTCTGCTCCAACTCTACGCTGAGAGCTAGGAAATCCCCTCACCCTGTATGGGATGTACTATTATTTTCTGCCCTCCACAGATGGAGAAACTGAAGCAGCTGGGACTTGAACCTGGGCACTGGGGACCCACCAGTGCCATCTCCAAAACATACTTCTGAGTATCAGGGTACCAGAGTGGAGGTCTACTTCTGAGCTCTTCCTGGAGTCAGATGGGAGGGGACCTCAGGATAGCTCAGACTCTCCTAGAGCGGGGTGCTGCCTGCCTCCTGTTCCTCTCCCCTACCCCAGGGCTTGTCTCAGGACTTATTTGCAGACAGACTGACCTAATGCAGGCTGGGCCAGAGGGGTGAGTTCAGGCAACTGGGCCAGTGGCCCAGCCTGAGTCACTGGGCAGGGCTCAGAGTGCTGGTGGCAGCCTGGGTCTAGAATGGACATCACCTGCTCTTAGCTCCAGTCCCCACCTTCTCCACTGCTGGTGACCCCTGCAGAGAACAGTCCTCGCCCACTGCCCTAACAGGAAGCCTGGGCAGGAGGCCAAGTCATATTTAACCCATTTATGAGAACTGAGACATGTCTATTTATAGTCTTTTGATTTGTCTGCCAAGCTCGAGCTGGGTGGACGCAGTGGCATCTCTGTGTGGAAAGCCGCCCGCTGCTCCACAGAGGCAAGAGCGTGCTTGGCTGCACGGACTCAGATTCTCCAGCCACCCTGCAAACAGGAGACTGTGGCTATTTTCCGGTGGAGAAACTGAGTCTCAGAGAGGCATGGCTACTTCCCCGTAGCCACGTGGTGACCGGTTGGTGAAACAGAAACCATGTAGCCAGCAAATGGCCTCTGATCACCAGATAACCATCAGCTCTTTGGGGGACTGAAGTCTTTCTCCCAGAATTCTTTGGGAACAGTCAGAGCCAAGGTCCCACTATATAGTTCAGGCTAGCTTTGACTTTAGATTGCTCTGGCCTTAGCCTCTGGAATGTTGGGGTTACAGGTGGGTTTTTACATCTAGATTTTTCCCTTTTCCTTGATTGTTTAAATAGGGTTTAGTTATATTGTCCATGGTGGTCACCCACCTTCTGGCCCAAGTGATGCCCCCACCTCAACCTCCAGAATAGTAGCTACAACTACATACAGGTGGGGGGCTGCTCTGCCCGGCTTACTTATTTTATTGAGGCCCACATCCTGTTTGTCACACATCTGGTATTCCAGGGGCTCACGGTTCTCAGCTCCTCCCCTGGAGGAAGTTCAGCTGGCTTTGGTGGATTCTGCAGCAAAAACAGCACTGGTAACCAACCCCACTTTATACATGGAGGCCGGGCACACACACAGCAATCAGGCGGCTGTGTGGTTCATCCTTGCTGTCTCTGGTGCCCTCAGAATTGCAATTGCAGCGTGGTTTCTTTTACCAGTGCCAGGTCAAGAGAGGGCGTAAGAAATGAGTCAGCGGTCCCCAACACGGGAGGGGGGATCTGATGCTGAGCGATCCGCCGTGGCAGGGTACCTGGAGGGGTCCCTGATACGATGGCTTTTTGTAGCATCGTCTACTTTCTTTGTCTCTGAGTTTCGGGTGTGAAGGAAGGTTAGCGCCTGGACTTGCTTCATCCTCTCGTGTGGGAGGAGGGAAGGAAGGACTCACGGGTCAAGTGAAGATGCCTCTGATGCTGGGCACTGGCTTCATAAATCTTTCCTGTAGCTGCAGGTATTCAGCCTGGCTCCGGAGAGCCTGCCGGGACACTCGAGAAGGCGCTGCCTAGCTGGATATACAAGGAATATTCCGGACTTTTGGGGGCTGTGGTCTGAGCTTTCCAGGCTGGTCCTCAAGCCTCAGTCCTCACCCCTGATTTTAATGTCCCTGGGTTCAGCCATCATCAGGAGGACGTGATGCCCAAGGAGTGAGGCCAAGGCCAAACAAGGCTTGCAGGTTCCAGGCCTCATGACCTAGGCCTCCCGTTGTTATCACAGGGCATGCCACCCCGTCTCTTTTCTAACCACCCCTTCCTTCCTCCCAGGCCAGGTTCTGCGGTGAAGAGATTTTCGTAGCAAGATGTTTACACCATTGGTGTGTGATTCATCTGTTACCCACAAAGCCTTTCTTTGTTGACTTCCTGTTTCCAAAGGCAGGTTTCCATTCACTGCCCAGCCCTTCCCATGTACCCCGCTGGGGCACAGTGTCTGCCCCTGTGGAAGACCCACACTAGCCTCTCAGGTTAGACGTGAGGAGAAATGAGTTAGCTCTCACGAACCGTCTTGTCCACAGCCGTGCTCCATCAGGCTAGTGGGTTGGCTCTGACTCTTCAAAGATGATCATACTTATGTTCCCTTGTAATTTTCAAGAATGGAATTGGACTGGGGCTCACTGGGTCATGGATCAGTGGTAGAGCCTCTGCCTAGAATCCCCCAGTGAGGGGCTGGGGGTGTGACTCAGTGGTAGAGCCCCTGCCTAGAATCCCCCAGTGAGGGGCTGGGGGCGTGGCTCAGCGGTAGAGCCCCTGCCTAGAATCTCCCAATGAGGGGCTGGGGGTGTGGCTCAGTGGTAGAGCCCCTGCCTAGAATCTCCCAATGAGGGGCTGGGGGTGTGGCTCAGGGGTAGAGCCCCTGCCTAGAATCCCCCAGTGAGAGGCTGGGGGTGTGGCTCAGTGATTGAGTCCTAGCCTCATATGTGCAAAGCTCTGTATTTAATCCCTAGCACCACAACAATAAAACAATGTAAAAGCAGTCATTGGCTGAGTTCTGACCTAGCAACCTAAACCCTGTTATGATAACATGCCAGTGGTAAAGCCAGTGTGTCATTTCATCCGAGACAATCCCCAGCCCTAGTGCACCCCAAAGGTTCTTCATGGTTCCCCTACTTCTATAACTTCACTGTTGAATTCTTAGGGTTGACAACAAAGGTGTTCCGGGAACGATCATAATTGGACTTTGTGGTTGGCGATTTATCTGATTGTTTTTATAGTCAACTTGAGAAAAATGCCTCCATCACATTGGCCTGGATAGAATCCTGCAGGCATTTTCTTGGTTAATGGTTGATGGGGGAGGGTCCAGCCCACTGTGAGTGCAGCCATCCCTGGGCTGGTGGTCCTGGGTTCTATGGGAAAGCAGACTGAGCAAGCCATGAGAGCAAGCCAGCCAGCAGCTCCCCTCCGTGGCCTGGAGTTCCCACCCTGATTTCTCTAAGTGAGGGACGGTAATCCGCAGGGTGAAATTTATGCCCTTTCCAAGTTGCTTTGGTCACGGTGTTTATCACAACAATGGAAAGCAAACTGTGACGGTGTTACAAAAAATAAAAACAAAAACATCTACAGTTCCCTTCTCCATGGAGCTCCGCTTTGTCACCCACAACCGTGACTGGGCTTAGAGGGCAGCGAGGAGAGTGCTCAGAGAGGCCACTGGCCTGGGCCTCGTGTGTAATTGCTTTCACTCTCCCAGTTTATCCACACCTTGTGGGCATCTCCGACCTGCCCTCACCACATGAGAAACTCTCGTCTGCGTGTGAGGGAGGAACAAACTTCAACCGTCTCTAAGAGCTAAGGAGCTTTTTATTATACAGGGAGTTTCACAGAGGAAAGAAAACACCCCACACATACCCCCAGTGCTGAGGGCACCAAGTACCATCCTCAGGGACTCAGTCTCTTTGGCATGTTGGCTTGTCGTCCCCTGTGGTGGCAAAATGTCTGCCATGGTGCCAAGTCATCATTTTTTATAGATGCAAAACACTATAACCATTTATTATTTATTATTTATTTTGCTCAGTTCTACTCTGTCCATCTCCCTTCTTCTTCTTCTTCTTCTTCTTCTTCTTCTTCTTCTTCTTCTTCTTCTTTTCTTCTTCTTCTTCTTCTTCTTCTTTCTTCTTTTTAGTTTTTCGAGACAGTGTTTCTCTGTGGCTTTGGAGGCTGTCCTGGAACTCACTCTTGTAGACCAGGTCTTGAACTCACAGTGATCGGCCTGCCTCTGCCTCCCGAGTGCTGGGATGAAAGACGTGCGCCCCCACTGCCTGGCTCCCTACTTCTTTTAAGCACTTAGTTTCTTGGATCTTGTTCCTCATGGTAGGTAATTAAGTGGGGGCGGGGAGAGGGGAACCTAACAAACAGTCCAGAAAAGGAACCCCACACAGACCAAAGTAACTGTCACACCGAAGTCCAGCTTGGTGAAGTAGTGAGCTGATTGGGGTCACTTACAGGCACGGGTGACTCCGAGGCCTCCCTAGATGATGACTACAAAAGCTGCAACCCCAGAGCTCTCTGCATGACCTACAGAGGACTCAGCAGGTCAGAGAGCCCCCTCCCCCCAGCATTCTTAGCTCTTATGGCCCCGGGGAGTGGGGCGGGGACTTTTGTATCTGGTCGCATTCAGGAACTTCCTAAGACTTTTGAGTTGTTGCCTTTCTGAATCTTAAGGAGTTTCCTTCCAGCATGAAATGTTTCAATTCAGAGGAAATCACTACACAACATGATGGGGCCGATGAGAGGAAGCTTGCAGATGTCCACCATCACTCCCAGTTCAGAGAGACCCTGTCTCAAGGGAATAAGGTGGAGTCCGAGAAAGAATGCTTAGCGCCCTCCTCCGGTCTCTGCACACGTACCCACCCACAACCCACACAACCATGTTCTTTGTAGGCCAAGGGAGCTTCAGAGGGTTCAGTGCATCTTGTGAAGGGAGACTCAGACTTTTCCAGAGCTGTAATGGGGGCAACTGTCTTTCTTCATAGATATTGCCCTGAACATAACACTGAAGTTGATGTGTAGACTCAGAAGGGAAAATATTAGTGGGTTTTTATTTGCTGAATATTATTGCTATCTCCTCATTCCCCACACAGATGGGAGAAAAGCAGAAAGGTAGAGGAGGAGCTGCAGAGAGCTCCACGGCCGCTATTGATCCACACAGGGCTCCATGGTTGCAGGGAGGGAGGGAGGGAGGAAGGAATTTCTTTCTTTATGGTACTGAAGCTTGAACCTAGGGCCTGATCAGTGCTAGGCAGGGGCTCTACCACTGAGCCACTCCCCCAGCCCCTCACTGGGGGATTCTAGGGAGGGGCTCTACCACGGAGTCATGCTTTCAATCCTGTTTTTACTTTTTCTTTTGAGAGTCTCACTGAGTTGCCCAGGCTGTTTCTGAGCTTGTCTTAGACTTGAAAGTGCTGGAGTCACAGGCGTATGTCACCATACCTGAATCTCTTATACTACTTTTTTTTTAGATTTCTCTCTCTCTCTCTCTCTCTCTCTCTCTCTCTCTCTCTCTCTCTCTCTCTCTGTGTGTGTGTGTGTGTGTGTGTATGTGTATGTGTATGTGTATGTGTGTACAGGCACCTGCAGAGTTCAGAAGATGGAATCTCCTGGAGCTAAATAAAGTAATAAGTACTCAGTTGTGAGCCACCCGATGTGGGTGCTGAGCACTGATGGAAACTGAACTCAGATCCTCTGCAGTTGGCACTCTTAACTGTAGAGCCCTCTCTCTCTAGTTATACTACTTTTTAAAAGGTGAGATTTATTTATTTATATTTTATGCATATGTCTACATGCATGCCTGGTGCTTGCAGAGGCCAGAAGAAGGCATCAGATTCCCTGGAGCTGGAGTTACTGGTGGTTTTGCGCCACCATACAGGTGCTGGAAACCAAGCTTGGTCCTCTGGAAGAGCAGCCAGTGCTCTTAAAGGCTTAAGTTTAAGGCTCTTAAGTCACCTCTCTACCCCCCACCCCCGTCACCCCAGTGCCATCACTTTTTGCAAACAAAAACATCTTTTCCTAAAGCTTCCCACCCACCAGCCCCCAGTGGAATTCCCTCTCATTTTCCTGACGAGCACGAATGACAGTCTTTTCCAGAAGCAATCCCCACCAAAGAGAGAGCGGTGTGAGGTGGTGATTGTGAACCACAAAGGGATGGAAACGACCTTTCCTGAATGGTGGCCAGAACTAATAAGCAGGCTAATGAATTTAGGGCCATCCCTGCAAAGAAGACTCAAGGAAGATGGATGTTGACATTAACAATGCAAACCCAGCCCCAACCCGCCCTGCTCCCTGCAGTTTCTGCCGGCTTTGGCCTCTGACCTTGCTTGCACTGCAATCCTGCCTTGCAGCCCCAGGCTCAGGTCTCAGAGAACTGTAGTCCCTGGAGTAGGAGTGGTTTCGGAGAGAAGGAAGCCTCTGCCCACATCCCTCCAGGGTAGAGTACCTCAGCTACATGTGCAGATCTCTGAGGCTGTATCAGACCTTCTCTCAGGAGCGACGGAAACCAGGCACAAAAGGGAATGTATTGGTTCTTCTGGAAAACTCGGGGGAGCATGGGTCTCAGAGATGGCTGGATCCCAGTGTTTAAGTAATTCACTGAGCTCTCTCTCCTTCCCCTCTCCTCTTTCCTCCTCAGCCCCCTGTTCCCTCTCTAATATTGATTTCCTGTGTTTGTGTATTCTCTCCTCCTCAGGGCAAACATGACGCCCAGCAGCCCCAGCCTTACTTAAGCAGCAGCAGCAGGAGAACTCCACTTTCCAGATCTTTCCTGCAGTTCTCTCTCCCATTGGCTTGACTTGAACAACCACGCTCATTTGGACAGCTAGGGCTTGGGGTTGGTCATGTCCAAGTTACACAGGGGAGGAGGGCTGGGAGAAGCATGTGCATGAGGCAGGCAGCTTTCTCACAGAGACAGCACAGGATGTGAACTGCGTGAGCATGGAGAGCTGGCAGGCACATGGGACTAAGGTAGCTGCGGTGGTCAGCGAAGGGTTCCCAGAGGAGGCATCACAGGGAGTGGAATGGAGAGGCTTTCTGACAAAAGCACCCCAGGCAAAAGACCTGTGGAAAATCAGTAGGGGGTGATCCATGGGAAATCATGGTGGGTGGTGCATATGGATGGATGGATGGATGGATGGATGGATGGATGGATGGATGATGGGTGGATGATGGATGATGGATGATGGATGGATGATGGGTAGATGATGGATGGATGATGGGTAGATGATGGATGGATGATGGATGATGGATGGATGATGGATGGATGATGGATGATGGATGGATGGATTGATGGATGATGGATGGATGATGGGTGGATGATGGATGATGGATGGATGGATGATGGATGGATAATGGGTGGATGATGGATGATGGATGGATGGATGGATGATGGATGGATGATGGATGGATGATGGATGGATGATGGGTTGATGGATGATGGGTGGATGATGGATGATGGATGGATGATGGGTGGATGGATTGATGGATGATGGATGGATGGATGGATGGATGATGGATGGATGGATGGATGGATGGATGGATGGATGATGGATGCCATGGCCTGGGACTGTGCAGAGATCCTTGACTACTCCGAAGGAGCTTTTGAACTGAGAATAAAGAGAAGCTAAAGGGGAAGTGGTGAGAGCAGACAAAATTGTCTGCAAGGACAGGAAGGAGAGGGGGTGTTCTTCATTCTCTGCCCTCCCTCTCTTCCTGTCCCTTCCCTGTCTTCTCCCTTTCTTCTCTTTCTCCTCCCCTTCCCTTTTTTGAGACAGGGTCTCGCCATGCTGTCCAGACTGGGGTCAGACTCACACTCCCCCGCCCCAGCATCTCAAGTGCTAGGATCACAAGTGTGTATCACACCTAGAGGCAGCTGAGTTACCTGGAGAACATCCTTTGTAAGTTCTCCTCCCCTCCCCTCTCCTCCCCTCCCCCCTCATCTCCTCTCTCCCTGCCCACCTCATGCTCATTTCCTTTTTTTTTTTTTTTCTGTTTAGACTCACCAAGCTCCTTCCTTGTCTGGCCTCTGTGCTACTGTGGTTGCTGCTCCCTCTGCCTGCAACCCCCCCCCCAAATGTATTCGTCCGTCCGGCTCTGTCCTGCCCCCCATCCCCTCCTCAGAGCCACACCCTTGCCCCTGCAGCAGCTCTTCCTTTGCAGATCACAGCACCCTGCTTAACTTCCTCTTCACATTGTGTGGGGACCTGCTGTTGTCAGAGCTGTCCCCCCAGGATCTGGAAGAGCCCTGGAGCAGAGAATCCAGCAGCGCAGAGAGCTCTTCCAATGCAGATTCCTGACCCTGCACTGCTTCCCAAGTGACTACTTGCCCTTTGTGCCCGTTTCTCCTCTCTGAATGTATTTATTATTTTTAGTTATACCTATTCTCACACGTGTGCCGCTGCACTCACGTGTGGGGTAGAGGACGACCTGCAGGAGTTGGGTCTCTCCTTCCGCAGAGATGTGTGGGATCCCGGGGATTGAACTCAGGTCATCGGTTTTGTTAGCAAGCACCTTTCCCCACTGAGCCATCTCACCAGCCCTCCTGCTCTCTATAGCAGGCATTTAGAAGCTGTTTTTTGGTTGTTTTGTTTTGTTTTATAGGAGGTGTTAGACCCACAAAGGCCACTGAAGCAAAGTGGGGTCAGTCACTCTCTCCTGTGACCCAGTCTCTGTCTTTCTGTCTCCGTCTCTTTCACTTACACAGGCTGTGGTGCAGACTTAATGACATCCTACAGACACCAGTCTGCTGCAAGATTCTGGGTGGAATATAAAAACGATTTATGATGTAATTAGTTCAGCTAAATACAATCTACAGAGAGTTCCCGGCAGGCCATGTGACTTCGCTCACAGCCTGAGCCTACCTTCACTTCTAGCCAAGTCCAACTTCTGTGGTCAAGGGTCAGCTGCAGGTTGTCCCCTGCCTGCTCCCCAGTCCACCACAACGTCCTCGAGTGAGGACAGCTCTAGGCTGGACCCTCCGCTCAGGGAGTCAGGCTGGGGATGTGGCCTGCTGGTAGCCTGGGAAGCACCATAGGCTCCTCACCAGCCTCTCCGGGAACCTTCCTTCCCGAAACTTGGAATCTCAGCCGCCTCCCCTGCCAAAAGAATGAGAGGCTTGGACCTACCAAATGGACTCCCAAACTTGGGTTTTTTGCCCCCAATATGTAGCCCAGGCTATCCTCAGCCTTCTAGGTGCTGGGACTATCTATGAGTGAGCCCATACATGCCACACACAGTGTACATAGGGACATCAGAGAACAAGCTTCAGGAGTCGTCGGTTCTCTGCTTCCACCACGTGGGACCCAGGGATTGAACTCACGTTGTCAGGCTTGGTGGTAAGCCCTTTTACCTTTTGAGTCCTCGCAGTCTCCCAGGTGGGGATTACCCATCAGCCCATGACTTCATTAGCCCCTGGGTGATCTGTCTGCTTCTTTGACTATTATCTCCTCCTCCCATCAGCCTCCTCTGTTCTTGCTTCTACCAGTTACAGGAGGGACTAAAATGCACCATGTTTCGTCTGAGGCCATTGAAGCCACAGCATCTACCTCACGATAAATATGTATTACTTGTTGGAGATGCTGTATCTTTGCTTTGGAAAATCCGGTTTCATCCAGGCATGGTGGCTCATGACTTTAATCCCGGCCTTTGGGAGGCAAAGGCTGGTAGATCTTGGTAGATCTCTGAGTTCAAGATTAGGCTGGTCTTTCAGATAGACTTTCAGGACAGCCAGGGCCACATAGCGAAACCTGTCGAAAAAAAATAAAACCTAAATAAATAAATAATAAATAAAACAGTTTCAGATAGTAAATATACTTGGGAAGAGGAGACTCCATTGTGAGGAATCCATTTCCTTCCTTCCTTCCTTCCTTCCTTCCTTCCTTCCTTCCTTCCTTCCAACTCAGTAAAGTTGTATCAGGTCCTGGGAAACCCCAAGATGGCTTCCCCAGGACAGTGAATTCACTTGAGACTTGAGGATGAGGAGATTTAATGAGGTAAAGAACATAGGGAAGCCAGGTGTGGTGACTCACACCTGTCATCCCAACACTCAGGAAGTAGAGACAGGGGGATCAGGAGTTCAAGTTCATCCTTGACGATATAGCTGGACTAGCCTGGGCTACATGAGACCTTACCGAAAATAACAAAGGGACTGAGGAGATGGGTCAGTCAATGCAGCATTTGCCATACAAGCCTGAGGAAGTGAGCCCAAACCCTCAGCCCAGCATGGAAGAAACACAAGGCACCGCGGCACCCACAACTCCAGCACTGGGAAGGTGGGAACAGGTGGGGTTCCTTGAGCTCATTAGCCAACAACCGGGTAGCCAAATAGATGAGTTCCAGGTTCAGTGAGAGGCCTAATCTAAAAGTTAATTAATTAAGATAAGGTGTGGGGCTGGAGAGATGGCTCAGCGGTTAAGAGTCCTGAGCTGGAGAGAGTAAGGGCCCCACACCTAGCATGGCTGACTCCATGACAGAAGTACCATCCGGCCTATAAAACTCAGCACATAGACAGCACCACCCGCCAAAACTAAAACAAAGGCCTAATCCATCGCAGTCCTGGGAACGTCTCTAACTTCCTTTTTGACTTCTATGGTTCCACTTCTGGCTAACTGCTCATGTTAACGGAAGTATGTCAACCCAGAACATGGTTTTTGTGCTTACAAGCTCACCCTGGGAAAGGCTCGGGGCTACACTGGAGTCCTGAGCACCCAGTGTAGTTGCTGGCTGGTTAACAAAGGCTTGGACCCAGGTCCAAGCATTCTTCTCTGGGGGATACCCCTCAATATTTCAGGAGGTCTTACTGAGATCACAGAACAAGACCTTGAGACACTGGGGTTCTAGAGGCCCTCGGAACAAGGAAGAGTGAAGTCGCCAGGGGACACAACCTGAAACCCAGGTCCCGGAGATTCCCTTTAGTCAACTGCTGCCTAATACTTTAGAGGAATCGGACACCTCCACCCCAAAATGAAACAAATTAGAAAGCCACCAGGCCTGTCCATTTGATGTGAGTCTGGTTAAGGCGCCTGCTGTCTGAGCGTGTCATTGGATCCCTCTGTCTGTCCGGGTGCGTGACTGTGTGCTGGCCTCCCTGGTTGTTTTTGCTTGTGTCTGTGTCTCTTTCTATGTGTCCGTTTTGTTTCCCTGTATTGACCAGTGACTTTCTCTGGTGGGAGACCCTACTCCAACCGGGCTTATGACCTGTGTCCCCTCAGGTTGGGAACCCAAATCCTATCCCACTCTGGGAGATGAGTGATTCCTGTTTCCTTTGTTCAGTTGCTTAGCTCCTGCTCAGGGTCAAGGTTGGTCCCAGTGTGGAGGTGGGGGAGGAGCCAGGCCTCTCATGGAATGGGGTTGGGGGGGCGGCGGCTGCCATCTAAGCTGACTGCACACAGGGAGGGGAAACAGTCCCCCAGGTGAGCATTCGCTCTGCTCCCTGCCAGCCAACGTTCCCCTGGGCTGTTTCTGAAAGGAGAAAGTTCTACTTTTTTTCCTCTCATGATTTGTCTCCTGATTAACCATTGATCCCTATAATTAAACAGCTCAAAACACATCATTCTCTGAACTAAGGTAGAAAAATCAGGATTGCTTCCAGACAACAAAGCCAGGATAGAACAGATTTTTCCCTTATAGCCAACACTGACCAGGTAGACTTTAAAATTTTTTCACCAGGTCCTTCTTAAAGGATTAAAGACAACTGCTAAAAAAGATGTCCTTTGTCACCCAATTGGCCCCAGATATTAGAAAAAAGTTATAAAGCTAAAAGAAAAATAATTTAAAGGCAGAAGTAGGTTGCAGTGGCTGGAGGTAGCTCGAAGGTGTTCAATGACAGAGACCTGAATTCTCGAGACCTTTGCGTAAACCGAAAGCCACCATCACCTTCTCTGACCATGACACCCAGTTGGACTTGCAGATACCCAGAAAAAGTTTGGTGTCTCACCTCTTTCAGAAGAATATCTCCGAGTTGGAAGCTCTGTCTCCAATCAAAGTGTACAGTTGGACTATCTCTCAGACTGACAATGAAGATTCAAAGGGGTGTGGACAGAAACCAGCCCCCTACCCCCACCCCCGAATGGCCCAACACCAAGCTCCTAAAATTGTTCAATCAACCAGTTCAACCATACCCATCCAGATTAAACAATGCTCAGTGACCCTGGACACAAAGGGGAAATTGCAGTCCATATTGCCTGGCTTGAAGAGACAGGCGTCCTGGCGCCCTGCCAGTCACCCTGGAATACAGCTCTCCCACCTATGATGAAACCTGGGACCTCTGATTCTCATGCATCTGATTCCTCGAGAGAATCAGGTCCTGTCTTGGACCTGAAAGATGCATTCTTAGGCCTCCCATTGGCAGGGGTGAGTTCACCCATCCTTGCTTTTAAAAGGACAGACAGGGCGGGGGGGGGGAGGGGCGTTACAATGGGTATCATACCTAGACCAGGTTGGCCCAAAGATTTAAAAATTTGCCTAGCCTGTTAAATGGGACACTAAGACTTCCTACCCTTCTGTCAGAGGTTTCCTGGGCAAATAAATTCTAAAAGAGCCACTGAGGGACTGTTGAAAGTTACAGACCTTGGGCTATATGGTATCAGCTAGAAATTTCCAACTTTGTACATCAGAGGCTACCTATTCTGGCTACCAACTGAAGGGAGGTAAAAAACGAGCCTCTCTGAAAGTAGGATTGCTGCCATCCTTTAGATCCCAACTCCAAAGACTAAGAGACAGGATCCAGAGTCCCTAGGTGCAGCTAGATATTGCTGCGTCTGGATACCAGAGTTTGTGGACATAGCAAGGCCTCTATACACCAGCACAAGGGGGGAGGGCACTGAGCCCCTAATCTGGACTGAGAATAAACAAAAAATATTACAAAAGGGGTTTTAATCTCAACTTTGGGGCCATGGAAATGCCTTGTGACATACCTGTCCAAATGATTGGAGGTGGTCCACCTGTATAAGAGCTTCGGTGGCCACTGCTAGTCTAAAGAAACTCTGGGTCAGGAGCTTATAACTCACTGCACATGGTGACACCATTTTCAAAGGAACACCAGAATGCTAACTGTCCTACTCCTGGCCTGCCCTCAAGTCCAGTTTGAGAATCCTGCCACCCTCTTGCATGGTGACAACCTACAAGTCTTCATCCATGGCTGTCATGAGATGAAAGATGAAACCAAGTTCATGGGAACCGCCGTAGTTACTATAACTGAAATGATCTGGGCCCAAGCCGGGTACCTCACTCAACCCAGAGCATAGAACTGATCGATCTGACCCAGGCTCTCGGGTGGGCGCAAGGGAAGTCTGCCACCATATACGCAGACCGTCCGTCGGTGTGCTTTTACTACCGGGCAGGTCCACAGTATGATTTGTAGTGAAAGAGGCCTTCTCACCAAAGGGGAAAAAGACATTAGAGGCTATTTGGCTTCCCTTACAAATGGCTTTCCTCCGTTGCTGGTCTGCTAACCTGGCTGCCTGACAAATGACACTAAGACCAGTGGAGCCTCTTGATAGTCTGATATACCCCAACCTAGTGCTGCCTGAGGCTCCTGGGTAAAGAAGAAATGGACAGTTCAAACCCACGGGTTGATGGAAGACACCAGGGGAAAAGACCATTCTCTCAGAAACAACCTGTAGGACTCTCGTATCTGACCTTCTCCAAGCTACTCCTCTGGGGTCCACAAAACTCTTCAGTGGCTCAGACAAAGGTGTGCTACACCTCGACAGGACAGCCTACCACAGGATGTCGCAGCCAGATGCCAGGTGTCTGTGCAAATGAATCAAAACAGAGAGAGCTCTTACCCAGGAAGCGATCCAAAGAGAGACCAGCATCCCCAGTGAACTCTGGGAAACTGACTTCACTAAGATCCGGCCTGCTGGGGAAGGTTAAAAGTGCATGCTGGTTTTTTATAGATGCTTTTTCCAGTAGTTTCACCGGGACTGAAACTACTCAGATAGTAGCTTAAAAACCACTCCAGGAACTTTGGCCTCCTCGTAGCCAATGGGGTCTGATAGTGGCCCAGGTTCTTAGTTAAAACCTCTCAACTAATAACTAAAGCTTTAAAACTTCATTGTGCATATAAACCTCAGAGTTCTGGCCAGAAGGGGGAGGGGCCAGCCTGGTCTGCAGCGAGGGCTACAGAGAGAAATCCTGTCTCAAAAAGCAAAGCAAAACAAAACAAAAACCAGCAAAACTCTCACTAGAGTCCGGTGAAGGATGGATAGGCCCTCTCCTTCACTTTGTTTTGGCCTACTGCACCCCATATAAGGCAGCATCTTAGTCGGGGTTTATATTACTGGCAAGAGACACCGTGACCATGGCAACTTTGATAAGGAAAACATTTAACTGGGGCTGGCTTATAGTTTCAGAGGTTTAATCCATTCTCATCATGGCAGGAAGAATGGCGGCATGCAGGCAGGTGTGCTGGAGAAGGAGCTGAGATTTCTATATCTTTTTTTTTTTCATTTTTTATCTGAATTAGAAGCAAGATTGTTGTACATGTCAATCCCAGTTCCCTCTCCCTCCCCTCCTCCCCTACCTCCCTCCCAACTAAAACCCTACCTATCACATATCCTTTCTGCTCCCCAGGGAGGGTGAGGCCTTCCGTGGGGGGGGGGGTCATCAGAGTCTGTCATATCCTTTGGAATAGGGCCTAGGCCCACCCCTGTGTGACTTGATTCAGAGAGTATTCCTCTATGTGGAATGGACTCCCAAGGTCCACACCTATGCTAGGGATAAGAACTGAACTACTACAGGAGGTCCTGTAGATTTCCGAGATTTCCTCACTGAAAGAGTATTCTATATCTTGATCATCAGACAACAGGAAGTGAACTGTCACACTGGGCATGGCTTGAGCATTTATGAGACCTCAAAGCCCGCCTCCACAGTGACACACTTCCTCCAACAAGGCCACACCTACTCTGACAAGACCACACCTCCTAATAGTGCCACTCCCTATGGGCCAAGCATTCAAACTCATGAGCCTATGGGGGCCATTCTTATTCAAATGACCACAGGAACGATTTACCCACTGTGAGATTATATGCGGAAGACCTCCCCCACTGCTTCCCAGGCTCAGAGACCAGCCGTTGACAGGCAGGCAGAAGTCTCTAACCATTCCTTTCTCAATTCACTACAGGCCCCCCGGTTCTCCATACAGGCTATTTATTAAACTTTCTGAGAGACACAGCCGACTCTGATTCCGCCACCAGTTTGCCTTTGTTCTAGGCCAGTGATACTGTCTGGGTCAGGCAGGTAGCCAAAGGGACGCTGGAACTAACCCCGAAAGGGTGCTACAAGCTGACTCTCTCCACTCCTATGGCTGTGAAGGTAGCTGGCATTTCACCACGGATCCACCATACCCAAGTCAAGAAAGTGGAAGTCACAGACGTTGCTGCCAAATGGACTGTCTCGGACGATGGAAAATTAAGGTTTCGTCTGGCCCTGGCCCTTCCACTTCCTGCCCCTCTCCCTCCTCCTGACTGTTACGTTTAGTGTGATCATGGTCCAACATTCACCATCCTCAGGCCTTCACGGGAAACCGAGGAAGACAGATACAGGGACAGTATTGGCTAGTGTGACTGCAGACCAGCTGCCTCCCATATCGACCTTTGCTCGTTGGTGCCCACTTTATGGGTCTGGTTGATTTAGAGGAAGAAAGGATGAGGGAATGTGTCTTCTGAGGTAGGAATACAGTTTACAGTCCTATGCATGCCTGTGGCTGGGCCCCTACCTGCTGGGAACAAGAGAGTTTCCGTTGCAAAACTGGGGTTGTGAAGCCGAGGCTTCCTGGAAACACTCAGTGGAATACATATCTGTAGAAAGAAAGCCTCCCTCCCAAGAAACACAATAAAAAATGGAATCCAATGGTGATGAAATTAAATGTCTGGAAGGAAAATTCTGGCCTTTGGGAAACAGGAAAAACAAGGGAATTAGACTTTGTGCCATGGGAGTGGACCCTTACTATAAAAAACAAACAAAAAACAAACAAACAAACAAACCCTGCCCTTCCAGATCTCCAGATTTTCAGTCCTAATAGAATTCTCTCACCCATGCCAAAGCCCCAACCAACTGTTCCCTCCACACCTAGGGCCAGAGTTCCACCTCCTGTCCAGGAAGCTGAGGGGATCCTCTTGCTTGTTTTTCACTCTTAACAAAGTCCACCTTTTAGTTAATCATTCCCACCAGAAACCAGCCAGGATTGCTGGTCATGCTTAGACCTGCCGCCCCTGTGTTACACAGGGATAGGAGCTAACCAGACTGCCAGTCAATTGACCAACAAAACTCACTGTGACGGAGGCAGCTCAAATCAACATTAGAAGACTTCCAAGGGAGCCGGGCGATGGTGGTGCACGCCTTTAACCTCAGCACTTGGGAGGCAGAGACAGGTGGATCTCTGTGAGTTCAAGGCCAGCCTGGTCTCCAGAGAGAGTGCCAGGAAACCCTGTCTCGAAAAAACCAAAAAAAAAAAAAAAAAAAAAAAAAAAAAGACTTCCAAGGCGGGGACTAAAAGTGTCTGATATCCAAAACCTTTAACCCAGACACATGCCTTATTGTGATACCTGCTGCTCTGCATTAAGGGTTAATCCAAATGAACAACAGCGATAGCACTGGGCCCCGGAGACTCCTTGGTGGGCATGTACTAATGGTTTGACTAAATGTGCCTCTTCTCATGCTTCCCAAACTAAGTAGACAGGTTGACCAGGACCTAGAGGTATTAAAAGATTCTGTGCCTTCATTAAAACAACAGTTAGATTCCCTTGCAGAAATGTCCTACAAAATCAGAGAGGCTTGGACTTCTCAGGAGATAAAGGAAACTATGTATGGCTTTGGGAGAAACCTGCTGTTTCTAAGCTAACTGATCAGGAGTAATTAGAAAACTATCTCACCACAGTGGGGGAAATAATTGGTACCAGTTTTAGTTCTCTTGGTCCCCCCCCCCCATCCCCGACTAACTACTCTGCCATCAGGACTATCTGGCACCTTAATTCTCATTCTGATTGGATTAACATCAAGGCCCTGAATCTTAAACTAAAACAGGATGAGTCCATGATTTGACTCAGTCACTAAGACCAATGGGGGAATATAACAGGGCCTTAGACCTCAGCACAACTGACTCCATAATGAAAGTGCCAATTGAGCAGTAAAAACTCAGCACATAGACAGCACCACCTGCCAAAATGAAAGCAAAGACCTAATCCATTAAAGTCCACAGTTCTGGGAAAATCTCAAAATGTACTAACCTTGCTTTTTGGCGTCTGCAGTTCTGGTTCTGGCTCACAGTTCTTGTTAACTGAAGTATGTCAATGCAGGGCATGATTTTTGTGCTTAAAAGCTTACCCTGAGAAAGGCTCGGTGCTCCACTGGGATCCTGAGCACCCAGTATAGTCACTGGCCAGCTAATAAAGGGTTTCTGTTGGCTTAAACTCATGTCCAAGCAGTCTTCTCTGGTAAATGCCCCACAACAGATAGTTTTATGTCTGCCTGACACAAGCTAAAGCCATCTTAGAGGAGGGACTCTCAATTAAGGAAATGCCTCCATAAATTCAGGTTGTACACAAGCCTGTAAGGCATTTTATTAACTAGTGTTTAATGGGGGAGGGCCCAGATCATTGTGGGTGGGGCCACCCCTGGGCTGCTGGTCCTGAGTTCTATAAGAAAGCAGGCTGAGCAAGCCATAGGGAGCAAGCCAGTCAGCAGCATCCACCATGGCGTCTGCATCAGCTCCGCCTCCAGGATCCTGCCCTGCCTGAGCTCCTGTCCTTCAATGATGGACAATGGTATGGAAGTGTAAGCCAAATAAACTCTTTCTTTCCTAAGTTGCTTTGCTCATGGTTTCATCACAGCAATAGTAACCCTAACTAAATCAAGCTTAGAAGATTAATTGGTACCAGGCATGGGATATGGCTGTGACAGTCCTGACCATGTTTTTTGGAGGATTGTGGAAGGACTTGGGAACTTTGGGCTAAAAGAGCCATTGAATTTAATTTCTTTTTTATTTCTTTTCTTCTCTTCTCCTCTCCTCCTCTCCTCTCTCTCTCTCTCTCTCTCTCTCTCTCTCTCTCTCTGTTGGGGGATGTCCTTCTGTAAGCTGTGACTATATGTTTCTCTTATTGGATGATGAATAATGCTGTTTTGGCCAATGGACAGGCAGGAAGTATAGGTGGGGCTACCAGACTAGGAGAAGGTTGGGAAGAGAAACACAGAGAGAGTCACTAGTGAGACACCATGTAGCCCACCAAAGGAGTAACATGCCAGAACATTGCAGGTTAGCCACAGCCTCGTAGCAATGCATAGTTTAATAGAAATGGGTTAATAATTAAGAGAGAGCTAGACAATAAGAAGCCTGAGTCATTGGCCAAACAGTTTATAATTTATATAAGCCTCTGTGTGTTTATTTAGGACTAAACAGCTGCAGGACCAGGCAGGACAGAAAACTAACTCTCTCTCTCTCTCTCTCTCTCTCTCTCTCTCTCTCTCTCTCTCTCTGATGTTGTTATTTTCAAGACAGGGTTTCTCTGTGTATCCTTGACTGTCCTGGAATTCATTCTGTAGACCAGGTTGACATCTAACTCACAGAAATCCAGCTGCCTCTGCCTCCTGAGTGCTGGGATTAAAGGCGTGCGCCACCACTGCAAGGCTAGAAGAACCATAGAGTATTGAGAGTTCAGTGGGCTGTTCTGTCAGAGGTCTGAAGATAAGAATGTTAAGAGCAGTGCAACAATAGAGACCTAGCTTGTGAGGTTTCAGAGGGCAGCAAAGAATCTACAGGGTCTTTTGTGTGAAGACTGTGCAGGACTTGGTCAGCTGAAGCTGTGATTAACAGGAGATCAGAACCACTATAGTAAAATCTTTGCTTTGCTGGGACAATAGATCCTGGTCAGCTGGGGCTGAAGGATCATCTTAAGAAGATTAAGAGAGCAGCATTGCTGAGGTAAAGTCTTCTATGAGTGTTTCCTCAGGGTCACCACACAGAAGCTGTGTTCCAGAAACAGGCAAGCTAAAACTTTGTAGTGTGAGAGTCACCCAGGAGGTGCTGGTTTTAAAGACATGAAGAGCAGCTGAGGCTTGGCACTGTGTGGCAGGGCTGGAGTCCCTGAAGAGAGCCTAGAAGAGGCTATTAGTAAAAGTGCAGTCCATCTCAGGTGCTGGTGGTGCACACCTTTAATCCCAGCATTCAGGAGACAGAGGCAGGTAGATCTCTGTGAGTTCGAAGCCAGCCTCAAAGCAAGTTCAGGACAGCTAGGACACAGAGAAACCCTGTCTCAAAAAAGTAATAGTTTTAAAAAAGTGCAGTCCAGTTTCAGCAAGGGACCCCAGCATCTTTTGGAGATGCCAGTACCACGGAATGACCACCAATAATAGCAGCAACAGTGGAGAGGAGTCAGCCAGAGACTAAAATACAAGCTGTGTGTGCTGCAGAGGCCAGAGTGGGAGAAGTGACCCACGCCCTTTGGAGGAATGCTGAAGTTTGTGGACCCACAGTTGAGAGATTTTGAACTTTTAAGAAATTTTGGATCTTTAAAGCGACTGGATATTTTAAAGGGGATGAACTCTTATTGTGTTTGATTTTGTAAAGACTGTGGGACTTTTATTTATGCTTCTAATGTGAGATCTTGGGGGTGAATGAGGAAGGAAATGGCGTGGCTTAACAGTGATGTGTTTGTGTGTCAAGGTGACAGGGGGTCAATTGTGTTGGATAGTTTTATGTCAGCTTGACACAAGCTAGAGATACCTGAGAGGGGGGAGCCTGAATTGAGAAAGTGCCTTTGTAAGATCAGGCTGCACCTGTTTCCTTAATTAGTAATTAATGGGGTAATTAGTGATTGATGCAGGAGGGTCCAGCTCATAGCGGGTGGTTCCAGCCCTGGGCTGGTGGTCCTGGGTTCTATAAGAAAGCAGGCTGAGCCAGGTGGTGGTGGCGCATGTCTTTAATCCCAGCACTCGGGAGGCAGAGGCAGGTGGATCTCTGTGAGTTTGAAGCGAGTATGGTCTACAGAGCGAGTGCCAGGACAGCCTCCAAAGCTACACGGAGAAACCCTGTCTCGAAAAACCAAAAAACCAAAAAAAAAAAAAAAAAGAAAGATAGATAGATAGATAGAAAAAGAAAGAAAGGAAGGAAGGAAGGAAGGAAGGAGCAAAGGAAGGAAGGAAGCAGGCTGAGCCAGCCAGTGAGCAGCTCCCCTCCATGGCGTCTGCATCAGCTCCTGCCTCCAGGTTCCTGCCCTGCTTCAGTTCCTGTCCTGACTTCCTCAGTGATGGACTACACCTTTCCCTCCCCAACTTGCTTTTTGGTTATTCGTGGTGTTCCATCAAAGCAATGGAAATTCACACTAAGACAAATACTGGCTGCTCTTTCAAAGGATTGGAGTTGGGTTCCCAGCCCCCACATTTGGAGATGCATAGCCACCTGTAACTCCAGCTCCAGGGGAACTGGCGCCCTCTTCTGGCCTCCACGGGCATCTGCGTGCTTGTGGTGCACAGACAAATACTCACATACATACGTACATACATGCATACATACATACGTAAGTATAATATTTAACATGAAATAAATAAATCCTTTATGAAAATGTGTAGAATGATTGAACAAGACATCTGACATTGATCTCTGTCTCCCACATGTGTGCGAACATACCCACATGAACACACAGTTACAGACCCCTCACACACACATGTACACACATGACAACAGGATTCAGGGGAATGCAGGAGTAGTGACATACATCTGTCATTCCAATGCTTGAACTGCTAAGGCAGGAGGATCACAAGTCTGGCCCAAATTGCTATACTCTGTCTCTAAAAAGTAGAAAGAGAGAGAGAGAGAGAGAGAGAGAGAGAGAGAGAGAGAGGGAGGGAGGGAGGGAGGGAGGGAGGAAGGAAGGAAGGAAGGAAGGAAGGAAGGAAGGAAGGAAGGAAGGAAGGAAGACAAGGAACAGTATATAGGAGAAGGAATAGCATCTGCAAAATTCCCCTGCCAAGAGGGAGAAGGCAGACCAAACCGGCAAGGTAGCTGCAGGGAACAGGGTGAGAGAGGAGAGACCAGACTGGAGATGTCAACATGACGGCCACACTTGGTTATTTATGCTGAGCCGGTCACACAAGGTGATTTCCAGGGTTGTTCTTGTCAGTCTCCGCTGTTAGAGCGCTTGCTCTCTCGCTTGGAAGAGCTGCTAACTGAGGCTGCCGGGAGAGCGGCTGGCCTTCAAACTTCAGAGGCGCCCCAGGAAGGTACTTCAGCCTCGGGTGGCGATGTGGATCCCAATCGTGCTGAAGGACCCTCTGCCAACAGACAGCAGAAGCTTGCTGAGCCCCGGGCAGCACCGTTTCTCCCACCCGCTTCCAAGTTATTTTCCTATTTTTCTTTTCAATTTCTTTCCCAATTTTCCTTCAATCACTGTTTCCACCGCCTGGCCAAGCTTTCCCTGACACTCTGGGCTTCCTCACCTTTCTCTGAAGCATTTGGGCTTTCTCTCTTCCTCTTTTCCTCCTTCCAGGCTTTGTTTCTAAACTCAAATGAAATCGTCTCCAAGCTTCCATTCAAGTCCATTTTAAAATTCTAATATGAACGAGATTAAGAGCCACAGAAACAAACCCCAGTTTCCCCAGTAATTATGGCACCCAGGGGAGACTTCTCAGAGTTTTTTTGGTAATATGTGGCCACCCAGATGGGTTGCTAATGAAGCTCCTGGGAGGACAGAAGAGGTGGCCCATCCTTCAGGACCTAAGGACTCCCCCCTGGGGGACCTCATGCAGTGAGTCTAGCCACTCCAACAGCTATCAAAGTGCCTGGATGCAAGTCAGGGATCCATGGCTCTCCAATAAAACTTAGGGGGAGAAAGCCCAGGGAGGAATGCAATAATAAGCCAGTAAATTTAGATTCACACGTTTCAGAATGTCCTTTGTTCTGGCGTCTCCTGGTCCTCTGCCAGGCCGGGTAGTGCTGAGCTGTTTTATAAACTCCTGCCTGCCCCTGGGGAGAGAAAGGGAACCCTGGGCCCTTTAGTAACCAGCTCATCGGATAGTCCTGAGGATTTAAGAGACTATGTTTGAAGAGTGCTGATATGCAAGACATGCTCAACAGAGTCAGCCACTGTTGCCAGCCTCTCCACAGCCCCAGGCTTTGGCTAAAATCACACCGGCTCCGTCTATGGGACACGCATTGCTTCTTTTACTGAAGGGGTTATTTATTCATTTTAGCTGGATGGCAACAGTTAGAAACCTCAATTCAAACAGACTTAAATGATGAAGATGGAACTTGTTGGTATGTGTAATTTTTGTTTGTTTGTTTGTTTTGTTTTTCGAGACAGGGTTTCTCTGTAAGTTTTGGAGACTGTCCTGGAACTCTCTTTGAAGACCAGGCTGGCCTCGAACTCACAGAGATCCACCTACCTCTGCCTCCCGAGTGCTGGGATTTAAGGCGAGGGCCACCACCACCTGGGTTGGTTTGTGTAATTTATTAAGTCCCGAGATAATTCGATTCCTGTATGTATGGTTGTATCCAGGCGTTGAAAGGATGGTACACTCTTGGCCTGAGAAATGGTCACTGGTCACTTCAGCGTTGTGTGACAACAGCACCATAAATTGAGGGCCTGGAGCAAGGGACCAAAATTCAAAATTTAGAGTACAGTTTATACCGATCATTTTCAAATCATCAAATAAATAAATAAAATTGTAAGTTGACCCACCATATCTGGAATGTGTCTTATGTAGACAGAAGTTTCCATCCTGCCTTATCCCACAGGTGTTTAGTCCCAAATAAACACACAGAAGCTTATATTAATTGTAAACTGGTTTATTGCTCATTGGCTTCTTATTGGCTAGCTCTCTCAATTGTTAACCCATTTCTATTAATCTGTGTATCTCCATATGGTCTTGGCTTACCAGTGATGCCCAGATCTCTTGCTTCCTAGTCAGCTACATGGTTTCTGCCTGACTCTGCCTATTTCCTTTCTCTCTGTGTGTTTGGATTCCTGCCTGGCCAACCCCTGCCTGTCCATTGGATGAAACAGCTTTATTCACCAACCAATAAGGGAAACACATATTCACGGCATACAGAATTCCCATCATGTCTATGTGGAAAAATACCCTTGGGATGGACAGTAAGGGCTGTGTGTGCCCTTTAGAGACAAACTCCTGCATTAACTCACCGTCAAAGTTATATTTTTGTGTCTGTTAAAACTCTTTGGAGAAGGGCTGGAGTTATCAGTTAAGGGCCTTGGCTACTCTTTTCAGAGGACTTGGGATTCAAATACACATCAGAATGCCCACTGACTGATTCGTGGAAACAGACAATCTGCTTCCAGGCTTTCATGGTGGCAGCAGTCTTCACAGTCCCACCAGGAAAGTGGCTTTGCTTTTGGGTTACTGTGTTCATGGATGGAGAACTTCGTAATGACGTCACTGGCCTTTTCCTATCCTAACATGTCTCACCGCATGAGTCAGGGAACTGGTGTTGGCAGTCTTCCTGTGTTTATTTACTTATTATTTATTCCTGTGCGTGTGTGTGTGTGTGTGTGTGTGTGTGTATGTGTGTGTGTGTGTATGTGTGTGTTAGCTTTCTATTGCTATGATAAATCACCAGGATCAAGGAAACTTACACATGTATAAACTGACAGCTCCATCGTATGGCTCGGGTACGCTTTCATTGTAGATTTGAGAGGGAGAACAGTTAGAGGCATCTGGAAGAGTCCAGAGCAGAGAGGGAGAGTAGACTGAGCATGTCCCGCAGACCAGATGTGGTCAGGGTTACTTGTGGGAGAAGGGAGAACAGCAGGGGATAGAGAACAGAGAAAATGGGCAGTGAAGTAGGGAAAGTGTAGGCTTCTGGTCTGTGGACCTGAAATGGAGGCCACACCCTTTGGGTGTGGCTTCAGGCAGAAAGAGGGGAGCTTGAGGTGCATTTTGAGCCCTTTCTCGTAGGTCCGCAGATCCCGTAGGAAGAGCATGGAAACACTCTGGAGGTTCTTTGTATTTTTCTGTGTTGTCTCCAATAAACACCCATTTATCATTTATCTTGTGTCTGGTGATATACTTACATGCTCACCTTCAAGAGAGAGAGAGAGAGAGAGAGAGAGAGAGAGAGAGAGAGAGAGAGAGAAACATATTGAGACTAGCAGTAGCTGGGGAAGAGAAGCCTTTGAGCCTTGAGTTTAGGGTTGAGGAGGAGGTGAGAAGGGCTAGGACGGTGAACTTTGAAATGTATCACAGCATCACAGAAATGTGATCTTGAGGGACCCTGAAGGCTAGCATGAGCTCTGATGTCCTAATAGGCACCACAAGTTGACCTAAGCCCAGAAATAAGAGAGATGACTCCTTTTGGTAGAGGGGAACCAGTTTCACAAGTTCCTGAGGAAGGCTGCCTTTTATATGGCTACCAGAAATCCCCCTACAGTCCTGGTTGAGTTTATTTCTGGATATTTGAACTGCATTTTGCAGTTTAGAGAATTGGAGTTTCCTTTGGAACGAACAATAGAAGGAGGAGTTTATTTAGGCTTATGGTTCCAGAGGGTAAGAGTCCATGGTGGTGGGACTGTGAAAGCCAAAGTTACATTTTAAGTTTTAATTACTATGCCTTAGTGATCTATATAACAAAATGCCTCTCATCTGCAAACCCCTTGGCCAGAGAAAGATAGTTCCCCAAATGCTGGAGGCTATTATTTATGGGTGATAGCAAGCCACATGTTTTCATTTACCTAAACAAGTCTATTTGACCCATCTGTACCAGATGTTGTAAACAGAGGTGGCATTTTTCTTTCCTGACAGCCCAGTCCCAAATAAGCACATAGAAGCTTATATTAATTACGCAATGGTCTGTCTATAGCTCAGGCTTATTATTAACTAGCTCTTACAACCTGAGTTAACCCATTTCGATTAATCTACATTCTGCCACACGGCTCATGGCTTTACCTGCCCTCTAGCATATCTGGTTCCTCTGGGGGCTGGCTCGAATCTCTCCTCCCTGACTCCACTCTTCCTCCTCTCTGTATTTTGTATGGCTTTCCCAACTAGCCTTCTTCTGTCTTGCTATAGGTCAAATCAGCTTTATTATCAACCAGTGAGAGTAATACATATTCACAGGAAATACGTCAGGATGTAGGCTTGCTCCTGATTGGACCTGATGAAAAATGCAATGAATTTGCCTTTTTAAGCTCTTGCCATACTTGATTCTGGGCCATTTCCTAGGAACCTGGGTGGACCTGGCCAGAGCCCACCCACCTGGCCAGCATTTAATTAAAACTTGCTTCAAATTTGGCTTTAAACTGTGGCAGCATTCTTACTCTCTATGGGTGGGATTAGCAGGACAGAGCAGCAGGAGGAGGAGACTGGGGCTCACATCCTGAACTGCCAAGCATGAAGCTGAGAGAGCAAACTGGAAAGGGCCTGAGTCTTTAAACTCTCAAAGGCTGCCTCCAGTGACACATTTCCTCCAACGGGGTCACACCTCCTAAGCCATCCCCAAACAGCACCACCAACTGGGGACAAAGTATTCAAATGTCTGAGATTATGGTGGACATCTCATTCAAAACACTACACAGTGTGAGCGCGTGCGTGCGTGCGTGCATGTGTGCACAGTGGGGATGAGAGCGTGTGTGTGTGTGTGTGTGTGTGTGTGTGTGTGTGTGTGTGTGTGTAAATAGCCACAGAGTGGATTCAGGGGTCCCTTAGGTCCTCTGTAAAATAGGCTTTCTCTAAACCCCCCACCCATTGCTCCCTAGTGCTCCCACAGTGCCCCCACAGCTGACCACAGTGTCACTTGGCTCTCTGGGAATAGGAGGCATTCTGATCCCGAGTCCGGTAATCTTTGGATAGCGGAATCATTTCCCTCTCTCTACTGCACAGCCCAGCTGGAGATGCCTGCAGCTCTATCTGGGGAAGTAGCATGTGAGAGAGAGATGATCAGCATGACGTTTTGGCAGCAAAGCAAATTTCCCCAGCGTCTCCTCCACTCACAGATCCAACTGTGGGAAATGATTGAAAGCTCTGATTCTGGTGTTGCTGTTTGGGTCGTATTCTGAGACTCTAGACCCAGAATGCACCCACTTAGATGAATGAGACTCAGTAAGCTCGCATGGGTTTCATTTCTAGGAATTCCTTATAAGCCCACGAATGCCAAGCGCACCTGTGAGTCAGAGTTCTCTTGTTGCTATTTTGGCTTCACTCCCCACTGTAGAAACCTTGCTCACCCATCTCTGTAATGAAGCACCAGGCGCCTAGCATAGCGTGCACGCCTTTAATCCCAGAACTCAGGAGGCAGGGGGGGGGCGAGATATGTGCATTCCAGGCCAGCCTGGTCAACAGGGCGAGTTCCAGGACAGCCAGGGCTACACAGAGAAATCCTGACTCTATAATTAAGTAAACAAATCAGTAAGTAGACAGCCACCAGCGCCTTTGGCATCTCAGACTCCTATCTTGGTTTTTGCATAAAAAAAAAAATCTCGGGTCAAAGTGTTAGATTTTTGCTTAAATTAGATTTAAAGAAAAGGCGCAGGATGAGACACGAGACATATGAACCAGTTTATTATAGGCCCGGCAGAGTAGAGAGACTAAGAGAGAAGAGAAACAGGGCTAATGGCTGACCGCTGTGGCTGGTCACCAGAGGGAGAGGGAGAGAGAGAGAGAGAGAGAGAGAGAGTAGGTGGGAGAAGAGGAGAGGAGTAGAGAGACGAAGAAGAAGAAGAAGAAGAAGAAGAAGAAGAAGAAGAAGAAGAAGAAGAAGAAGAAGAAGAAGAAGAAGAAGAAGAAGAGGGCAGGGTCTGTCTTTTAAAGGGGTCCTTTGCACCTGCGTGCAGACTTAGTTCCCATGGAACCCTGGGCTGACCGGGTTACTGCCTGAGTGGATTCCGCCAGGTAACAGAGGTAGGCCAGCGTAATGCTTGAACCTTTCACAAAGGACTGGAGAAATGGTTTGGTGGGTCGATTGCCGTGTTAGCCTGATGGCGTGAGTTTGACCTCTAGAACCCATGAGAAGGTGGAAAGAGAGCACCAACTCCACAGAGCGGTCCTCTGACCCACAGAGGACAGACAGACAGACAGACAGACAGACAGACAGACAGACAGACACACACACACACACACACACCCATAACCCCACCGCCACCACAGTCACAATGACACTCGACTCTTTGGGAATAAGAGGCATTCAGACCCTGAGTACAACAAACTTTGGAAAGCCTCCATACTCACACACTTTGTTAGAATTTTTGACCTACAAAGACTACCTCAGAGCTATGAAGGACGCCTATGACTCACCTTCACACATTTATTTCTGAGCCCCCAGTGGAAACTGGCCCCTTAGCCATTCTGGTGTGTGTGGATAAGCGAATCTAACACGACAGAGTTACCATCATCCATTCCAGTCTCCCTCAGCCTTTGAGTTCAGTTGAGCCTGAAGTCTAGTAGCAGGTTTAAGGAAAAGGGGGAGTATGAGGCGGTCCCCAGAGCATCAGCTGCACCCCACAAGGCAACTACCTCAGGAAAACCATGCCGCAGCACCAGGCAATGGACTACACATCTACATACAGGGAGGAAAAGGTTTCTTTTATCAAAAAGGAGGTGGCATGCTGTGGAATATCATTGGAGATGTGTTATATTCATTTATGCTGTGGAACATTTGTTTCATGATACTGAAGGGACCAGCTCCCCATTTCGGCAGCCATAACAGCCGAACACGTATTTGTCTGACCTTGTCTTAGTCACTAAGGTCAGACGCCTTTCGGCAGCCATGACAGTAACACCTGCTTTTCTGACCTTGCCTTGGTCACTAGGAGGTTAGACGCCTGCCTCGTGACAAGGAACCAATCAGAAGTTAGCTGGTGGCGCTATGCTCTGGGTGTGCTTTACAGACAAGTGCACAGCAATGACGCTCAGAGCATAGCAACCACCCTGGGAGGGCCTATGGGCCATAACAACCAGTTGACCAATCAACACAGGGCAAGCCCTCCAAGCCTGGGGGCACACCAATCCTGAGCCTGTGCGTACCCCTAGACACTCCCCTTACACTGCCCTACAAGATCTCTATGCAGCCCCTTCGAGCTGTCTTTGCTAGCCATCCGCCATGGTGGGTGGGTGAAAGACTCGAGCTAACATGGGGTTAGCTCGTTAAACAACAATAAAGCCTCATGTAGTTTGCATCAAGCTTTTGACTCTGCCTGGTGATTGGGGTGACCTCGGTCCTGGCCTGAGACCCCGGAGGCCTGAGCTTTCCGGGGGTCTAACAATACAAAGATGTTGCATTTGTTTAACTCTCTGAAGCTGTGTTACTTTGCCTGTCTAAAATGTGATGGCCCGGCATGTCTCAGTCCCAAACCACGGAAGCCATGAGGTCCGGCTTGAGTTTGGCTTGAGTTTGGTCTTTATCGACGTTGGGCTGCTGGGAGTTTCCAAATCCACATCCCCCATCTCAGGCCGAACCTCATGGCTTCCATGGTTTGGGGCTGAGACATGCCGGGCCACGACAGGCTTTGAAGTTTCAAAAAGCTTTCAAAAGTTTCAGAAGATACTAGTGACTGAGTAACTCGTCACTTGGATGCCAAGCTCCGCCTTCTCACCTCGGCCTTGTTTCTCTTTTCCTTCTCTCCCACTCTCTGCCTTCAACATTTTCGGTTCAGGGTGTGAGCTCTTAGAGACTACTCCAGCATCACCCCTGTCCATCTGCCTGCCACCAAATGATGATAGACCGACCCTCTGAAACCGTAAGCAAGGCCCCAGTTAAATGTTTTCTTTTTTTTTAAAGATTTTATTTATTTATTATGTATACAACATTCTGCTTCCATTTTTTATCTGCACACCAGCAGAGGGCACCAGATCTCATAACGGATGGTTTCGAGCCACCATGTGGTTGCTGGGAATTGAACTCAGGACCTCTGGAAGAGCAGTCGGTGCTCTTAACCTCTGAGCCAATGTTTTCTTTTTTAAGTTGCCTCTGTCATGGTGTCTCTTCACAGCAATAGTACAGCAGCTGAGCATAACTCCAGGTATGTTGGAATACGTCCCAAGCCTTCAGGCAGGGTCGCATACCCTCCCAACCCCTGCCAGGACCTTTTAACATTTTTTTGAGACAGGGTTTCCCTGTGGCTTTGGAGGCTGTCCTGGAACTAGCTCTTGTAGACCAGGCTGCTCTTGAACTCACAGAGATCCACCTGCCTCTGCCTCCCAAGTGCTGGGATTAAAGGGGTGTGCCACCCACCTCCTGGTGCCCGCCCAGACTTTTAGCAAACAACATAGCATGCTTGGAAGTTCAGGTTTTGGTGTAAGAGAATTATCCTCAATTCAGACTTGGCATTTTCGTTTCAGAACTGTCTTAGTGTTCTAGTGCTGTGAAGAGACACCACAACCATGGCGACTCATAAAAGAAAGCATTTAATTGGGGCTGGCTTACAGTTTTAGAGGGTCACTCCATCATGGTGAAGGAACCAGCTTCCCTTTTGGCAACCATAACAGCCGAACATGTGCTTCTATGACCTTGTCCCAGACACTAGAAAGTCAGATGCCTATCTCGTGACAAGGAACCAATCAGAAGTTAGCTGGTGGCGCTATGCTTTACGACCCTGGGTGTGCTTTACGGACAAGCGCACAGCAATGATGTAGAGAGCATAGCAACCACCCTGGGAGGGCCTATGGGCCATAACAACCAGTTGACCAATCAACCCAGGGCAAGCCCTCCAAACCTGGAGGCACACCAATCGTGAGCCTGTGCGTACCCCTAGACACTCCCCTTACGCTGCCCTATAAGATCTTTTGGGAGCCCCTAGGAGCCGTCTTTGCTAGCCATCCGCCATGGCGGGTGGGTGAAAGGCCCGAGCTAACATGGGGTTAGCTCGTTAAATTACAATAAAGCCTCGTGCAGTTTGCAGCAAGCTCTCGAATCCGCCTGGTGATTGGGATGACCGAGAACGTGGCCCAGGACCCCGGATACTTGAGTTTTCGGGGGTCTAACAATGGCAGCAAGCATGGTGCTGGAACGGTAGCTGAGAGCTACATCCTGATCCATGAGCAGAGAAAGAGAGAGACTGGGCCTGGCAATGGCTTTTGAAACCTCAAAGCCCACAGCAGCTTCCTCCCACAAGGCCACACCTCTTGGTCTGTAGCAATTCTACCTCAGCAAAGCTTAATCCTTCTAATTCCACAAAGAGTTCCACCCCCTGGTGACTAAGCATTCAAATATATGAGCTTAGGGGTCCATTCTTAGTCAAACAACTGTGGAAACCACAGCCATGTGACTCTAGGAAACACAATTCATGTACTGCCAGAAGCTTCAGGTCCCTCATGGAGCTCCTGAGCTGGGTGTCTGGGCATACGACCCTGACCTCTTCTGGTCTCCAAAGCTAAGCAGCCTTGGGCCTGGCTGGTACTTGGATGGGAGAACTTGAGCAGGAGCCCGAGAGCTCTGAGCTCAACACCATCGTCATTCCTCAGCTCTTCCGAGCGAGGACGCAGCCCCCATACGTCACCACTTATCCTTGCCCCAGTGTTCTGTGGGAGCAAAACTGTCACATAAAGCGTTGTGGTCTACAGGAACTCGATAGAGGAAGCTACTGGTGACTCAGGAACAATTAGTCACACTCATGCCACGGGCTATCGCTGTCCCTCTTCTCACTGGAAACAGGGTAATGAACCAATGCTTTTAGATCTAATTAGGTCAGAGAAAAATTCCAGAAAACCCAAAACTCGTTTGTGAGTTTCTCCTCCTCCACTTTTCTCCCCCCTCCTGTTTCCTCTTCCTTCTTCTCTTCTTCCCCCTCCTATTTCCTCTTCCTCCTCTTCTTCCTCCGGTGATGCTAGAGATAGAACCTAAGCAAGCATGTTAGGTGAACTTTGTACCACCAAGCTCCACTCCCAGTAAAATTCTGTTCTTCGCCACTCTCAGTACCCAATTCTGTATCAGCAAAGCTTAATCTCAACTCACTCACAGACACAAACACACACACACACACACACACACACACACACACACACACACACACAGATACACTGTACACAGACATAAACACATATTTCTGCATACATACATATATACACAAATATTTACACACCACACACACACACACACACACACACACACACATATACCATACACAGACACATACACACATGTATATTTATACACATTTACACACTGTGCACACACATATACACATTAGACACACAGTTCAACCTTGAACAAGTGTCGAAGCTAGTGAGACTCTCTTTAAAGCCATGGTCCCTGGGCCCAACGCTGGAATTCAAAGCCCACAGGGCAGATCAGGGCAGGTATGTATATGAAGCTGGGGTCAAGGACAGTGAAGAATGGCCCAGAACCACCCACACATGCAAGCTAGAGCAGGATGCACTCAGCCTGACACTTGGGTGAGTTTGTGTGGCCTTTGACCTTAGAGTGTTGTAACAGGTCTTAGAGGCAGCTGCTGCTAACGTGCCACTTTTTCCTAGGATCGGAGGAGATGTATCTTTCTCAGACATTCTCTCTGAGGAACAGGTCTGATGGGTCCACATCCTGTGACTGGAGTCAAAATCCCCCCAGGCAGTGATGACTTTCTTACATTAAAAAACCCATGCCTGAGCAATTCCACTCCTAGACATATACCCAAAAGAAGCACATTCATACAACAAAGACATCTGTTCAACGATGTTCATAGCAGCACTGTTTGTAATAGCCAGAAACTGGAAGCAGCCTAGATGCCCCTCAACCGAAGAATGGATGGAGAAATTGTGGTACATTTACACAATGGAGTACTACTCAGCAGAAAAAACAATGGAATCTTGAAATTTGCAGCAAAATGGATGGAACTCGAAGAAACCATTCTGAGCGAGGTAACCCAGTCACAAAAAGACAAACATGATATGTACTCACTCATATGTGGTTTTTAGACATAGAGTAAGGGATTATCATCCTACAGTCCACACTGCCAGAGAAACTAGTAAACAAGGAAGACCCTAAGAGAGACAAACTTTGTCCCCTGGAGAAGGGGAAAGGGTCACCTTCCCCTGAGCAAAGTGAGAGCATGGGAAGAGGGGGGAGGGAGCTACGAGAATGAGAAGGGAAGAAGAAGAAGGTCATGAGGGAGCAGAAATTTTGATTCAGGTGTAGATTAGAAGAAAGGACATATGACAGGTAGGATTTTAGTTGGGGGGGTGGTAGAGGAGGAAGGGGGGAGAAGGGAACTGGGATCGTCATGTAATTCAACCTTGTTTGATATATATATATATATCTCATGCCTGACCAACCTCAGACAGTGCCCAGGCTTGCCATGTGACTGCAGTACTCTAGGACTGAGGACACCCTGTGCCTGTGAGTACTCTTTTCCCGGACCATTATCTTTTCCTGTCTGGTTTTCAGAGTCAGAAGCCAGGCCTAATTCGTCTGGACCACAGCCAGACCTCTAGCCTAGCTCACTGACAACAGTGTAGGTGTCTTGATGAAGCCAGGGTGCCTCATCAGAAGGCCTAGCACACAAGCTACACTCAAGAGCTGGAGAGGCTGAAGGAGAAGCAAGGAAAGAACACCATTTGGGTGGAAGGAATTCTGGGGTATGTAGTTTAAGATAGCCAAGTTAACACTGCAGAAGTGAAGGGAATTCTGGAGAATGTAGTTCAAAATAGCCACGTCACCACTATGAAGACATCTCAGATGGGTTTCATTTGCTTGCTTGCTTGTTTTTTGGGGATGTGTTTGTATATGCATGCACACACACGTATATATACACATTTGGACATGTGTACAAACAGAAGTCAGAGGACTTGGTTTTTTTATTCTTCAGGAACCATCTACATATTTTTGTTTTGTTATACTCTGTGTTGTGATGTGAAAACCTTCCCCTTAACCATATCATATAATATATATATATATATATATGTGTGTGTGTGTGTGTGTGTGTGTGTATGTATACATATGTGTGTGTGTGTATGTATACATATATGTGTGTGTGTGTGTATACATATGTGTGTGTGTGTGTATACATATGTGTGTGTGTGTGTGTGTATATACATATAAATGTGTGTGTGTGTACCTGTGGTTTTACTACTTTTCTGTTGTCATGATAAAACAACACCATGGCCAAGGCAACTTACAGAAGCAAAGGTTTATTTGGGCTTACAGTTCCAGAGGGTTAGATTCCATCACATGACAACTGGGACGCATGGCCCCAGTCAGGCATGGTGACTTGAGCAGCAGGCTGAGAGTTAACATCTTAAACCCCCAACAGGAAACAGAGAGAACAACTTGAAATGATGTGTGGCTTTTGAAATATCAAACCCCTCCAGTCACTTACTCCCCCGGCAAGGCCATACCTCCTTTACTTACCCAAACAGAGCTATCAACTGGGGACAAAGTCTTCACATGCTCAAGAATATGGGACATGTCATTTCAAACCACTACCCTCACCTGCCCAGCTGCCAGTGGTGGCCAGAGGTAGGCTTTGACTATCTGACTCTATTGAGGGTCTCTCAATTATTTCAGCTACACTGGCTGGCCAGGAGCCCCAGGAGCCTCCAGCCTCTGCCTGTTGGGTGCTAGGTTTGCAAACACACCACGGCTACACCCAGATTTTTCACGTGGATTCTAGGAATTGAACTCCTGTCCTCACACTTTCATAGTAAGCACTTCACAAACTGAGCTGTCTTCCAGCCTACGTGTGAGCCACCACACCCAGCTTACAGTTAATCCTGTTTAACCCATCTCCCATCCCTGAGAGCCAGAGCCATCCCTGAAGCGGGCATGGCAGGCGCATGCATACATACCCCACTGACTGCGACATCAAGGCTCTTGTACCTGAGCCTTGACAGTCCCCAGAGCCCACAGTGTCAAGAGCTACCTCTCCCTTTAAACAGATTATCTCCAGCTAATGCGATTTGGCCTTGATTCTTCCAAAGCAAAAGCCTTGACAACTGTACGCAGGAGGTTGGCTGCATGACAAGACCAACTCCATTAACTTTTGGCACAGGTCCCACTCAACATGCCTCATCTCAGCGTAGGGGAGAGGCTGACCACAGGGCAACAGAAAACAAGAAGGTGTCTTATGTCCAGAAGCATTTGGGAAGCTGGTGAGCACAGGAGAGATTTCTGGAAGTTTTCCAAGTTGGAGAATCCATGTGGCTGAGCCTTGAAAGTCCCAAGAGCCCACGGTATCGAGTTACCTTTTCCTTTTGCATTTAATAAACGGTAGTTCCTATCTTTTACACATGCCATACAGACGAACACACACACACACACACACACACACACACACACACACACACGGAAAGGGGGGGAGAAGGAGGGAGGGAGAGAGAGAAAGGTTTCTGCAGATCTGGACACCACACAATGACAGAGAAATAAATGACCTCTCTAAGTCTCTGTTATTTCTGCCTGCAAAGTCCTCACAACATGGCATGGCTAGGATGTCTCACGGTGTGCTGTACTATTGTCTATCGTCTCTGTACAAGAAAGTCATATTTTCCTGCTGTTAGGGTTTGGATCTGAGACCTCCCCTACGGGCTCACCATTTGAAATGGTGGTTGTGCTATTTTGGGAGACTTTGGAAGCTTCAGAAGGCGGAGCCTAGCTGGGTCACTAGAGGTAAGACCTGGAGGATTATAGCCTGTGGAACATTTGCCTGGAGTTCCCCAGTGAGGGGCTAGGGTGGCTAAGCAGTGGAGTTCTTGCCTAGCATGTGCAAGGCCCGAGTTCCATCCGAGCACCACACACACTCAAAGATTCTAGCCCAGCTGCTGCTTCTACAGTTGCTCTCTGATTTGCTCCTGTGTCAACAGTCACCGCCACAGACAGAGCCACACTCCATACTGTTCTGCCATGTGGACCGACATCCTCTGAAACCATGAGCCACAGTAAAGCCCCCTGAAGTCACTTCTGTCAGGACTTTTTGTCACAGCCGAGCAGAAGTAGCTAATATTGCGAGCTTTAAAAGAGAACCAGCTGCCAGAGCTGCACCGAGGCCAAAAGATTGTTTTATTTCCAGCATGAACTGTAGAACAGTCCTACCAAAAAAGGGGAGTTTGTGTTTTATCGGGTGGTTTAAGCTGGGTAGAGTGAGGGAGCCTGTCAAGGAAAAAGGAACTGTGGCAGACAAAAGGGACTACCCCCAGGATGACTTGGGGGGGGGGGGCTCTGACTGTTAGGTAGCAGGAGGTTATGGTCAAGTTCTTCTCCTGAGATGAGGCATCGGCACACTTCTGAGATGGGCGGAAGATTCAGCTGCCGTTCCCCCCGAAAGGGGCTGGGTCCCCCACGGGTCACCATCTTGATGTCTCGGGTGATCCATCTTTGGGGCAGCCTGACGAATGTACCTGCCCTGTTGAACTTGCGTGCAGCCCTGTGACTTGTAGCCAATGAAAGGGTGAGAAGAGATGAGCCGTGTCTCTTCTTGGCGGAGGCTGTCCACTTGCTCTCGTTTTTCTCCATCACAGTCATAAACGTCTCTAACAATGGGTTCCCTCTCAGCTCTGGTTCCATCATAGCTCCAGGCTGGCCGTAATGGACATGCAAGGTGGGTGGAAAACCAGCCTTGAGCATAAGTCACCAAGATTGTGAGGTGAGAACTGTCCAGCCTAATAGTGGAAACTGGAGGTTGATAAGATCATTTTTGGGGGGTGGATTATGGGAGTGGTACCATGCTGCAATGATACCCCGGGACATGACCAAACCAACCCACTAAAGAAATCCTCCCTCCTCTAATACAGTGAAAAACTGATACGAAATCCGTAAGGTTAGGATAACTTTAATAGATAAACGCCAGCCAACAGCAAGCCAGAGCGTGCCAAAAGCAGCAAGGCCAGAGAGGCAAGAGAGCGAGCCATGTGCCTCGTCTGTCCCTTTAAAACCTCTCCCAAGAGTCACCCTGACATCACCTTGACCATGGGCGTGGTCGGGCACATCTGTAGCCAATTCTTAGGAGCCATGGTTATGGTGTCTCCCTACACTCCAACCCATGCAGGAGTACACAAGTCACCTTCAGAATCCCCTTGTTCTGTCTGCGAGCCAGGGTCTGAGAACTGTCCCCACCTAGAGAACTGCCTTTTGAATTTCAGCTGTGGTGTGGTTTGCATGAGGATACAACATAGACACAATAAACTTTAATGATTTTAAATGCATACCTCCATCTCTTCTAGGCAACACAAATAGACAGCAACATGTCCTGTTTCTTAGTTAATTCCTCTGAAATATCATCTCTTGGAGGGAAGTTCATGAGTGTTCAGAAAGTGAAAAACAACTCAGAAGTCTCAGGAAGCCCCTGGAACTTATAAGATTCACAGGGCCCTCCCCAAGGTTAGACCACCTGAAACAACAGCTAGAGAGGGGTTTCTCCCAGCAGCCTGAGCTGCCTATAAGTAAAGCAGGCAGCTTCAAGGATACAGGAGTTGCCTCATAGACTAGTGTGAGCTTGTCAGTGATGTAACTACTTTTAAATCATCCATGTTCCTATTCATAACCCTTACTCTACTCCTGTGAGCAAGCCGAGTAAACTCACAGTGTCACTAAACCAGACTCAGGTGGAGTCATTGCTTTGGTCTGTCATCAGTGCCCTATTTGGGTGAATAGATGTTTGTTTACATTTCACCAGGAAAATGTCTTATATATGCCCTGTTATCAGGGTACAGAACATTCAAGAGAGCTGCTTTATGGGTGGGTATGGTGTCGCAATGTCTGTAATCCCAGCATTCGGGAGGCAGAGGCAGGTGGATCACTGAGTTCGAGGCCAGCCTTTTCTGCAGAGCGAGTTCCAGGACAGCTAGGGCTGTTACACAGAGAAACCCTGTCTCAAAAAACAACAAAAGAGTGTCCATGTCATCTGGGCATGGTGGTCCACACTTCTAATCCTAGCACTTTGGAGGCAAAGGCAGGTGGATTTCTTTGAGTTCAAGGACAGCCTGGTCTAGAGAGAGTTCCAGGATGGCCAGGGCTACACAGAGAAACCCTGTCTTGAAAAAAAAAAAAAGAATGTCCATTGATGGGGAATGTACTTCTTTGTATGTTTATCTTATTGATTATTGAATAAAATACTGTTTGGCCAATGAGACAGCAAGTTAGATAGGAGTAGGAGTCAAAGAGGATTCTGGGAAATGTAGTAGAGAAGTGGTGATCCAGGCAGGAAGTGACATAGCAAGGAGACTCATATTTAAGCAAAGGGAACAGGAAGTGTCCCCTTTTCCCCTCTGCTCTTCCTCCATCGGAGCAATGTGATCCACCGGCAAGGAGGGACACCAATAAGGCATCTGACAAGTCTTATAAAATATATAGATTTACGATAATTGAGACTGAGCTAACAGATGAGAATCCTAGTCATTGGCCAAGCAGCTTTGAACCTAATACAAGTTTCTGTGTATTCATTTGGGCCCTAACTCAGGCGGGTGGCTGGCATAAAGCACACACGTGGCGGTGGGGCTCAGCAGCTTTTGATGGAAAGATTTATCTTAACAGTCCATGCTTCTGGTCATACTAGAGGGTGTATAACTATGTAATTTGTGGTGAGTGTCACACAGTCTTAGTCCCATCTCCTTAGCAGCTGGAAGCTAATGCCGCCACCATGGTGGTATCAACCATCAGGTGTAAGGCAGCCCCAGTAAAAACCTCAGACACCAAGATAACTGTGGGTACCCCCGGTTGGTTGTTCTGCTGCAAAACTGAGAAGATGCTTAAGGGAGGAAGAATCACTTGGGATCCTGATTTCAGAGAGTTCAGTCTATGGTTACTTGGCCATGGACTCGGGCGTCCTGGTAGTGGCAGTGTGTGTGAGAGGCTGTTCACTTCAGGAAGCGGAGAGATCCGGGAGGGATAAGAGAGCACGTATCCTATAACCCTTAAAGGAATACCCCCTGGAACCAATGTCCTCTGATGAGGCCCCATGTTTCTAAGGCCATCTAAAGTTACGCCATCACTGGCTAGACCACCAGAATGATCCTGTGGGGACATTTGACACTGGGATCATGACAGCAGGCACGTGCCCTGTCCCAAGCTGTTGCTTGAAGAAGTTAACACTGTCCACACATCAGGAGCGACCATTTGGAAGCGTTGTGCAGGAGTCTTCCCCCAGACCTCTGTTTCTCTAGTGGATTTTAATACCTTTCTTTCTTTCTTTCTTTCTTTCTTTCTTTCTTTCTTTCTTTCTTTCTTTCTTTCTTTTCTGTAAGAAGCTGTGACCAGGGTCTGGAGCGATGACTCAGAGGTTAAAAACACTGGCTGTTCTTCCAGAGGACCAGGCTGAAATCCCAAATGGTGACTCACAACTTCCAGACCCAGGAGATATGATGCTGTCTTCTGGCCTCCAGGACACTGCACACATGTGTCACACAGACATATATGTAGGCAAAATGCCCATACATGTAACATAACGAAATAAAAACCTCTGTGCCAACAAGATTCACAGCACCCAGGGGTTGTGTGAGTCCTTCCGAGGAATGATCAGACCCGAGGATGTCAGCGTTCTGCTGCTGGGACAAACTACCCAAGGGTAACAACCTGTAGGAGAAATACTGATTTTGAGTCACAATTTCAGAGGGTTCAGTTCGGCATCCTCAGCTGTGGATCCTCAGCATCCTCCGTTGCTGTGAATCTGTGGCAAGGCAGAAAACCATGAAAACCCCAATACAGAGTGCTCACATCCCAGAAAGCCAGGAAGCAGAGAGTAAACAGGGAGGATCCAAAGGCAAGCCACACTCCCGGTCATCTACTTTCTCCAATCAGACCCCACCTCCTAACAACCCCATCCAGCCCTGAGTACACCAATGGGTTAATCCATCGATGACGTCACCACCCCCGTGGCCCAATTACCTCTCAGCGGCATAACTAGCTGAGACCCAGTCTTCAACCCAAGAGCCTTTTTGGGGGACACTCAGACCCAAACCACAGGACCAAGGGTCACCTTAGGCACCTTCACCCTTGCAGCTGGTACCAGAAATGTGGGTGTTCTCGAGCCTCCAGAACCCCGCCGTCCCCTTGGGTGCCAGGGAGACAATCGTGTCCCTGATATTTGATGGTTCTCATCCAACAGAGGAGACTGGTCCCTGGCTCAAAGCCCTTGGTCAGCAACTTGATACTCAGCTAGAAGGCAATATAATACTTTGCCCTTATGCGTTCTTACTACAGTTATCTTAATGGCTATCTGCTATTTATATCGAACAGTATTGACTTCCCACAGGACTGGCTTTTAGAGTAAATTTATTAAGTTAAAAGAAGTTGGTCCTTAGATGAGGGCAGTGTAACTGTACAGGTGGAGGAAAGTGAGGCAAAGGTTGGGAGACGCCATCATGGATGCCTGGGAAATACCATCCTAGGAGCATCACAGAACATCTATGCGTGATTGCCCAGCCAGGGACAAAAACGTGGCTGTCTTCTATTCTAAAGGGCACTGTCGCTCCCTGTCACAGTCTTGTTGCTCCTTTCCCAGGGCTGGGCAACGATTTTTAAAAAGTGACCCACAGTTGTTCACACCTTTAATCCCAGTACTGCGGAGGCAGAGGTCAGTGGATCTCCGTGAGTTCAAGGACAGCCCAATCTACTTAGTGAGTTACGGGATAGGCGGGGCTACAGTTTGAGACCCTGTCTCAAAAATAAAATCAAATCAAGTGACCCACAGTTGGGAATAAACCTCATATCTTTTAAAGTCTGTCTCAGAACTTTAAAAAAAGACAACAATAGTCAGGCTTTGATGGCACACGCCTTTAATCCCAGCACTCGGGAGGCAGAGGCAGGCGGATCTCTGTGAGTTCAAAGCCAGCCTGGTCTACAGAGCGAGTTCCAGGATAGGCTCCAAAACCACAGGGAAACCCTGTCTCGAAAAAAAAAAAAAAGATAATAATAAAAACAATGATAAGTAGGATTCAGTTGGTAAAGTGCTTGCCCCAAATGTGGGGGACACTGGTTCAATCCCCGGCACCATATAAAAGTGAGTGTAGTAAGAGCATGTCTGTAATCACTCAGGAGGTGGAAACAGGGGGACTGCCACAAGTGGCCAGCCTGGGCTACAGAGAGAGACTCTCCTTAAAAAAAAATAGAATAGTGACATTTTTAGATGATTTGATTTCGTGTGTGTGTGTGTGTGTGTGTGTGTGTGTGTGTGTGTGTGTGTTGTGTGTGTGTGTGTGTGTGTGTGAGAGAGAGAGAGAGAGAGAGAGACTCTGTGTGTGTGTGTGTGTGAGAGAGAGAGAGAGAGAGAGAGAGAGACTGTGTGTGTGTGTGTGTGTGTGTGTGTGTGTGTGTGTGTGTGTTGTGTGTGTGTGTCTTGGGTTCAGTGACTACAGACTGCAGAAGGAGGCACCAAATGCTCCAGGAGCTGGAGTTGTGAGTCACCAGACATTGGTCCTGGAAATCAGTATCCCTCTTAACACCTAAGCCACCTTCCCAGCCCCTTCTCTTTAGTTTTTGAGCCAGGATCTCTCACTGAACTTGGCCTGTTTTTCCAGTAGACTAGCTTGTCATTGTACCTCTTCCTCCAATGCTGGGCCTACAGGTGTGAGCGGCCACAACTGGCTCTTCTGTTTGTGTGTGTGTGTTTTGAGACAGGGTTTCTCTGTGCCGCCCTGGCTGTCCTGGCACACTCTCTGTAGACCAGGCTGGCCTTGAACTCACAGAGATCCATCTGTCTCTGCCTCCCGAATGCTGGGATTAAAGACGTGTGCCACCACTGCTGGCTCCTGCATGGCTTCTTATGTGAGCACTGGAGGATTGGAACACAGGTCTTTCTGTGAGCGCACCTTCCCCATTGGGCCATCTGCCTGGAGCAATTTATTTCTTACATGAAACACTGACATTTTCTTCCTTATATTTATTTAGGTTTCTTTGTTTTCCTTTTTACTTGTTTTTGAGACAGGGTCTCACTATGTAGTTCTAATTAGCCTAGAATTTATTATGTAGACCAGGCTGAACTTGAACTCACAGAGATTCTCTTGTCTTTGCCCACCCCCCCCCCCCCCGGGCTCTGGGATTACAGGTGTGCAATACTACATCAAGCCTAGTTAGTTTTTTGTTTTTGTTTTTCGCTTTTTTAGTTTTTTGAGACAAGATTTCTCTGTGTAGCCCTGTAGACCAGGCTGGCCTCAAACTCACAGAGATCTGCCTGCCTCTGCCTCCCGAGTGCTGGGATTAAAGGCGTGCACCACCACTGCCCGGCCTAGTTAGTTATTTTTAAGACAGAGATTCATGTAGACCAGGCTAGACTTGAACTTGAGATATGCAGCCAAGGGCATTGAACTTCTGGCCCTTCGAAGTGCAGAGATTCCAGGCATGTTCTACCATGACTGGTTTTCTGGGGCACTGGGGTTCAAAGTGGAACTTCTGGCCATATTGGGCATACACTCAGCTCATCTGCACACCCAGCCTAAGGCTTTCTCTTCTTATGCCTTCATTTCTTCTTATTTTCACGTGGCCGGGACCTGCTGGAACGATTTCATAACCCAGCTCGCTCTGACTTGAAATGTCCACAGCAGCATTGTGCAAACCCCTGCCTGGGACCAGCTCTCTTGACTGTGGTGTGACCCTGACCAAAACCCTGGAGAAACCACTACTCCCGCCTCCCTCCAATGCCCTGAGCCTGAAAGGGCCAGCCTGGCCAGATTTGCCTGAGCCCTTCCCATAAGGTAGAGTCCAAGGATCCCCAGAAGTGTCTACCGGAGCCCACCCCTCTGTGCTCACACCTACCCTCAGCTCAGAGCCCACCCCAGAGCCCCACAGCCTCCCTGGCTGACATGGCCTAAGCCATATCCTGAGGCCCCGCCCGTGGGTTGGTGGGAGACAAAGCTTGGGGGTGCAGGCTGCATATTTAAGCCTATGCATGGGGTATCCCTAGGGGCAGAAGGACTGTGAAGGTAAGGGGGGTGTGGACAGGGGCCCCCTCTTCATCCTGACTCGTGCTCTGATAACCAGGTGTGCAGGTCCTCGCGCAAGTTCTGAAAGTGGGCTGGACCCGGGTTCTGCCTCTGGCCCCCAAGGACCCTGGCCACATGCTCCTTCCCTGCACACACCAGGCCTCCCTTTCTCATTCGCTTTCTTTTTGTCCCCCACCGTGGAGTGTGTGGCACCCTGGCCTACTCTCAAGGGCCCCAAGCCCAGCCCTGACTCCTCCCCCCACTCCTGTGTCACAAACTCACAGAAGACAGAAGCCATGGGAGAAAGACCACGTGGATTTATCTTAATGGGTTAGATACGGGGCAGGGCAGTGCCTGGGGAACCAGGCACCCTCAGGGTGGGGAGGCCACCAGCCTTAGGCCTGGCCTCCTCCAGAGGCTTCTTCCTTGGAGAGTCCTTTTGTGTTGACCACTCTGTAGGCTCTGTAGGAGGGAGGAGGCTAAGGGTGGTGAGCTGGTGTGCTATGGAGGCTCCCAGCTGGGATGTCCAGCAGGGTGTCGGCCGCCACTCACCTTTGGCGATTCAGGCACATTCGGGACAAGTGTCTACACTTCCCACCTGGAAGAAAAGGGACCAGTTCTCCCATGAGTTGGGAACGGTATTGATTATCACAGGCACTCTGGGGACCAACTAGGTGACAGGCAGTCCAATCTAGGCCCTCGGGAAGCTCCCGGTCCGTTTCATAAACAAGTGCATAGGGCCAGTGAGACGGCTCAGCCACTGAAGGTGCTTGGGGCTGAGCCAGACAACCTGAGTTCTAGTCCTGGAACCTACATAGTAGAAAGACAAAAACCAGGGGCTGAAGAGATGGCTCGACAGTTAAGAGCACTGGCTGCTCTTCCCATTGGTCCTGTTTTCACTTCCCAGCACCCACAGGATGGCTCACAACCATCCATGCCTGTAGTCCCATGGGATCCGATGCCCTCTTCTGGGGTGCAGACACAGTACAGGCAAAACACCTATACACATAAAATAAACAAATCTTTGTAGTTTTTGTTGTTGTTGTTTTAGGCAGGGTTTTTCTGTGTAGCCCTGGCTGTCCTGGAACTCAATTTGTAAACCAGGATGACCTCGAACTCACAGAGATCCACCTGGATCTGCTTCCAGAGTGCTGGGATTAAAGGTGTGCGCCACCCGGCTAAACTTGGTTTTAAGAGAGAGAACCAACTCATGAAAATTGTCCTGTGATCTCTACTTACTACATGCACACACACACACACACACACACACACACACACACACACACACACGTAAATAAATGCAGGTAGGAACAGAACAGCTTGTGCAAAGGCCTGGGGTAAAAGGGCAGACATGAGTTCAAAGAACAGGAGAGGCCGGGGCCTGGATCGGTTAACTGGGTATAGGGTGGAGATTTTTTTTTTTTTTTTTTTTTTTTTTTGTTTTTTTTTTTTGAGACAGGGTTTCTCTGTGGCTTTGGAGCCTATCCTGGAACTAGCTCTTGTAGACCAGGCTGGTCTCGAACTCACAGAGATCCGCCTGCCTCTGCCTCCCAAGTGCTGGGATTAAAGGCGTGCGCCACCAACACCCGGCTAGGGTGGAGATTTTAAGAAGCCCCAGGGACGTGAGAATACAGCAGCCCAGCTGCCTCTCTGGTCTCCTGTCCTACCTTCCCTGCGTGTGCCACCCTGGCCTCCTCTCACGGTTACTATCAGTGCCCTGCTGAGTTCTGCCCCTGGACCTCCGAAGATGCTGCTCCCTCCACCCGGGAAGCTTTCGTCACCTGGTCCTTAGGACATTCTGATTTCACCCCCACCTCTTGCTTGATCGACGAGGTCTTGCCTCTCACCATCTTGGCCACGTTCTGAAGCCCCCAGAGCAAGGCAGCCTTGTCAAGGCCTCGTACCACGAGCCTCCTGTGGCTTGGGTGTGTCCCTCCAAATGCCCATCTTAGAGGGGCATTATCAGTACTCGGCCGAGGAACTTTGGGAGTCGGGGTCTGGGGCGCCCGGGAAGTCATAGGTCTGTTCTCTGTCAGTTAACCCTCAGGAGGAGGCGCTGTCCTAGAAAGATCAGCCAGGCTCCTCTCTGCTCTCTCTTGCTTCCTGTGTTGTCATGTGACCTCCTCTGCTACAACCCTTCCCCAGCAGAGGCGGACGTGGGGTGACAGAGTGTCGTCCCCACCCCCACCCCACCCCCGACGAACCTGGCTCTCTCTCTTCAGCATGGGGTGGGAGATGTCACAGACACGAGTTGCCACCGGGCCTCAGGTCCTCACGCAAACACTTTACCCACTGGTAGCCCCGTGGATCCCTCCTGAAGCCCGAAGCCAGGACAAACACTGCCTTAAGTGGCTCCTTGCTGAGTATTTGGTAACAACAATGAGAAAAGCACCCAGCATGAATGAAGCCAGGGCGGGGATGTGGCGCTGGTGGTACAATGCTCGCCCAGCTCGCACAAAGCGATGGGTTTGATTCCCAGGGCGGCATTAACCAAGCGTGCCCACAATCTAAGCACGTGGGAGGTAGAGGCGGGGAGTTAGTAGGTTAGTCACTCCCTACCTTTGGAGAGGATCCGAGTTTGTTTTCCCAGCATCCATACCCATGCAGGGAGGATTACATCTCCTGCAACTCCAGCTGCAGCGGATCCAACACTCTAACAACTGCCATGGGCATCTGTACTCACAAGCACACACCCACACAGACACACGCCTATACACATAATTTAAAAATAGAAATAAGGGCTGGAGAGATGGCTCAGAGGTTAAGAGCACCGGCTGCTCTTCCAGAGGTCCTGAGTTCAGTTCCCAGCAACCACACGGTGGCTCACAACCATCCGTGATGAGATCTGGTGCCCTCTTCTGGTGTACAGATATATATGGAAGCAGAATGTTGTATACATAATAAATAAATAAAATCTTTAAAAAAAATAGAAATAAATCTTAAAAAAAAAAAGATGTTCAAGATCATCTTTGGTTACATGGAAAGTTCCAAGCCAGCCTGGGCTACGTGAGACCCTGTCTCAAAACAAACAAACAAACACTGCCGAGTGGTGTGGCACACACCTATAATCTCAACCCTCAGGAGGCTGAGGCGGAAGGTTTGTGAGTTCGAGGCCAGCCTGGGCTGCACAGTGAGCCAGCCACTGTCTCAAAAAGGAAAAAAGAAAAAAAAAATGAAGTCCGTTTTCTCATCTCACAAATGAAACTGGCCCTTGGCTTGCAGTGCAGCAGAATGTGGTGGACATATTAGCAGCCGTCTGAGCCTGCGTGTCTTCCCTGTGTCTCCTTGTCTCTGTTACCTAGGCACCACGACATGAACAAACCCAGAAGACTAAGATGACCAGGGAAGCGGCGAGCGCCCTGGGAACAGCGCCCCCTGCTGACTCAGAACAGCTACAACCCGAAGAACTGCCCAGCGGGGCCTGAATTTGCACAGCCTTGCCCAGGGCGGTCAGGACCTCGATGCTCAGTCACGGGGCAGCCCAGTCCACCCCACCCCGAGTCTGCCCAAGCCCGGCTCTCACTGGTGAGGATGATGATCCCGGTGATGAACAGCACAGCGGCCACCAGCAGCCCCCGTTTCCGGAGAGTGAAATCATCTGTGGAGGCAGAAATAGGGGTGCCAGGTCAGGGGGCTCATGTCCCTCCTCCCGGCTTGTTCCAGCTTGTTCCAGCGGTGGGGGAGAGGAGGGCGGTGACTTACCGTAGTAGAAGGGGCTGTTCTCCTTCGAGTCTAGAGGGGACAGAGACACGAGTCAGCTGGACAGAGGTTTGTGCGTGCATGAGTGAAGGGCAGAACAAGGGAGTGAGGACGCTGTGACGCCCTCAGTGTGGCTGCCATCGACCTTCTCTGTGCAATCTGTGTCACTCTTGGCTCCCACTGGCCTTCCCGCTCCCAAGTCCAAGAAGACATGCGCTCCCCTTGGGTCTGTGGTGTAAACAGCCTTTCCCAGACACCCACAAGGCCCCTCTGACACTTCGTTCACCAGAACCCCCTCCTTGACCAGAACCCCTTCCTTGACCAGAACCCCTTCCTTGACCAGAACCCCTTCCTTGACCAGAACCCCTTCCTTGACCAGAACCCCTTCCTTGACCAGAACCCCTTCCTTGGTTCTGAGTATGCGACACTCCCTGACTATTCTGGAATGCCCAGTTTCGCTCAGTTTTTTCTTGATAACGAATTAGAAATCACCCGATGCGTAAGTACTCCAATTATTATATGCTGTCTGACCCTACTAACGCGGGAGGCAGCTCCAGAGGGTCTCACTAGACAGCCCAGGCTGTCAGGGAACTTGCTATATAATCCAGGCTGGCCTCAAACTTGCAGCCATCTGCCTTCTCTGCTTCCCTGGAAGAAGGACTGCAGGGATGCGCCACCATGTCCATTGCAGCAGAGATATTCGTCTGTCCTGGCCGTGGCCGCCTGGCACACACATGAATCTGGGCTGCACACCCAGATGACCTGCGCACACGGCTTCTGTGTCGGGAAGAATCAAGATGACCAAATGGAGCCCCTGTTGGTCCACAACGGATCTTAGGTGTGTGAGCCAGTCTCTAGTGGCCGCAAGGGCCACCCAGCTGAGCGCAGCTTGAATTTCAATTTGCAGAATTCAGAGCTCAGGAAACAGCCACCTAAACACGCCGCGTGGTGACCTGACTCCTTCAGGCACACACTGCCATCTAATCTGTCTGACATCACAGCGCCCCTACCTTCCCTCAGCCTCCTCCATGGCATGAGCCCTGCAGACTTAACTACCTACCGGTGCCTGTTTCTGGTCAGGAAAAGGAGGAGCTAACCTTGTGGCTCGTGGAAGAAGAACCTTTCCCAGTAGTCTTCGGTTGGGCTTGGAGACCGGATCCCAGGGAGTGCCGGGGTCCCTTTAGGTGAAAGGCAGAGAAAGTAATCAGAAGACGGGGGTGGGGGGGTGGGGGGGTGGGGGGTGGGGGGGTGGGGGGGCAGGAGGGGCCCAGGGGGCAGACCAGGCGATGTGGATGTATTAACGGGGCTACATCTGCGCACCTGGGGGGCAGCACCCAGGTACCTCCCACCAACATTCTGGCAGCAAGCCCCTGCCTGCACCCCCAGGGAGGCCCCTCTCCTGGAACTCCATTCGTAACCCAAGTGCAGAAGCCAGGATTTCACTGACTTGGTCCCCACCTGCCTGGAGATATTTAATGACGATATTGTGAGCATCCCTGCTGCTTTGGGACCAAAAATAGCAGGATATTCTATTTTAAATTTAAATTTAATTTAAAAAAATTGGAGACAGGGTCTGCCATGTAACCCACATTGGCCTCATGCTCTCTCTTCCACCTCTGTCTCCAGAGTTCTGATGCCAAGTGAGGACAGGGGGGGATAAGGCGTCATCTGCTGCCTTAGCTCAGCCCCTTTCCTCCAACCTGCTGTCACCATCAACCTGTCAATCTAGAGGAAACTACTTCTTTCCTGATTCTAGGCTGTGTGGACTTTTCCAACCTAAGGTGGGAACAAGGCTCCATTGACCAATCGGGATGGCCCACTTTTCAGGCTTCCATTGGCTTCACATTCCATTCCAAGGACGTGTGACCTCAACTGGGCCAATGAGAATCCATTTCATGCTTATGGGAAAGAGTTATGTTTCTCCTAGCTGCTCAAGTATGGGACATCTTTGTTACCAAGAAGGAAAGGGCCCAGCGTTGGTGGCGCACGCCTTTAATCCTAGCACTCGGGAGGCAGAGGCAGGCGGATTTCTGTGAGTTCGAGGCCAGCCTGGTCTCCAGAGCGAGTGCCAGGAGAGGCTCCAAAGCCACAGAGAGACCCTGTCTCAAAAAACCAAAAAAAAAAAAAAAAAAAAAAAAAAAAAAAAAAAAAAAAAGAAGGAAAGAGAATGAAGACAACAGAGGCATGAGGGAGAATTCAGACATAACGGACAATTCCCTTGGTCCAGCTATGCTTGCTACCTTCTCTTCAGATTTTACAGAATTGAGCCAATACATCTTTTTAAAAAGGTATATTTTGCAACTGAACAGCTCCTGCTGTAACAGAAAGAAGACACAAAGGAAACCCACAGCTCCACTTCTCAGGGCCAGCCAGCCCAGAAATAGGGAAACAGCCAGTCAGCTTGTCTATTGCATTAGGGTCAGACATGCTAGAATGTTCCAGCATGGAGTTGCTTGCTCTGGAGTGGCTTCATCAAGGATCTGAGAAGGTCTTCCATAAGAGGCATTGAACTTTAACTCAGAATCCTCCAAATAGCTTCACACACACACACACACACACACACACACACACACACACACACGCGCGCGCGCGCGCGCGCGCGCATGCTCTCTCTCTCTCTCTCTCTCTCTCTCTCTCTCTCTCTCTCTCACAGACACACAGACAAACTCACAAAGACACAGACACTCTTTCTCACATACAGACACACTCATACACACTCTCACACAGACACACGCGCATGCACACAAACTCACATACTGAGCCACACACAGACTCTCTCTCTCTCTCTCTCTCTCTCTCTCTCTCTCTCTCTCTCTCCTCTCTCTCTCTCTCTCACACACACAGAGAGAGAGAGAGAGAGAGGAGAGAGAGAGAGGAGAGAGAGAGAGGAGAGAGAGAGAGAGAGAGAGAGAGAGAGAGAGAGAGAGAGAGAGAGAGAGAGAGAGAGAGAAGTTATTAGCAGTTCCCCAGGCAAGTGCTTTAAGAAAAGCACTTGGGGGAATGCTGACCCAGGAGGAAGTTAAACAAAAACTAGAGACTGCTGCTGTCAGTCAAGGCTAACCTTCCTCGCTGCTCTTGTGTGTCCCTGGATCTGTCACCGGATTGGTGGTGTCCATTTCTGTCAGTTGCTGGAACTCAGTTTTGGCTGCTGTCGGTATTTGCGTGGTCTCTATTCCAGTCAGAAAAAAAAAGGGGGGGCGTGGGAAGTGAGGGGATGAAATGTGTTCGGCCACAGAGCTGCTAGGCAGGGCTCCCTTCACATGGAGGTATGCACAGTCTAAAATACCAGGTGTCACTTTGTTGGGAGGGGGTGAGGCCTCTGTTTTTTGCTTGCTTGTTTGTTTTTGTTTTTGTTTTTGTTTTGAGACAGGGTTTCTCTGTGTAGCTCTGGAGCCTGTCCTGGCACTCGCTCTGTAGACCAGGCTGGCCTCGAACTCACAGAGATCCTCCCGCCTCTGCCTCTGCCTCTGCACCACCACCGCCTGGCAAGGGGTGGGGACTCTTTGAACACTGCAGGGGAATTGATAATGTGTGTCTGTGTCCACTACTAGGACAATTTTCTTTAAAAACAAAACAGCACAGGCTCTTGCCATGTAGCCCAGGCTGACCTTAAGTTTCTCACCCTCTTGCTGGGGCTTCCTGCGTGCTGGCATAAAACAATTTATATTTAATTTGGGTACTACTAAGGATTGAACTCAGAGCATCGTACATGATAGGCATGCAATTACTGAGTCCCCAGCCCCTCACTGGGGGATTCTAGGCAGGGGCTCTACCACTGAGCCACACCCCCAGCCCCTCACTGGGGGATTCTAGGCAGGGGCTCTACCACTGAGCCACACCCCCAGCCCCTCACTGGGGGATTCTAGGCAGGGGCTCTACCACTGAGCCACACCCCCAGCCCCTCACTGGGGAATTCTAGGCAGGGGCTCTACCACTGAGCCACACCCCCAGCCCCTCACTGGGGGATTCTAGGCAGGGGCTCCACCAATGAGTCATGTCTCCAGCGCCATTAATCATTAACTGAAGAAATGCTAAGGAGCACTCTATGTTATACTCCACGAAAAAGTACAATAATTAATTGAAAAACAACTTGTAAGGAGATACGGACCTGAGCAGAAGCCACAGCTGAGCAGGCACTGGGAGTGTCTAAAGATCGAGTGTTCAACTTTTGAAAGTGTGTCAATTTAAAAAGATTATTTTGTTTTTAAGTCAAGGGAATCAGATGCCAGATAGACTCAGGCAGCTTTCAGAGGCTGAGGCAGGAGGACTGCCCTGAGTTCAAGGCCACCCTGGACTACAAAGCAGTGCTGTCTGGGCAAAATAAATATAGAGTGGGGCTGGCAAGGGTCCAGAGCTGTGGTGGGCTGGAGTGAATGAGGAAACACCAGCTGTCAGAGGAGGGAGTGCATGCGTGGGTCCCCCCCAACTCTGCCCCACTCCACTCACCGTGGACTTCCCAGGTCGGGGTGGGAGTGGTAGGCTGAACTTCTGGGTTGGTTTTATCTGGAACTGGGGTAAAAGCAGGGTCTGAGACAGAAGTGAGAAGGGAACAGCTGAGAGCTTCCGCAGGTGGAGACCGGAGAGTTTCCATAGCAACTGCATCTTTTTTTCAATGCCTATAAGAGTGCAAGGCGGCCAAGGCAATCCTAGGCAATCTCCACTGTCTTTCCTTTAAAGCCCTCCACCTTCTTTGAGACAGGCTCTCTCATTGGCTTGGAACCCTTCAGTAAACTTGGCTGGCAAGCCCTAGGGGTCCATCTGCCTCGACTCCCCACCTTGGGATTTGCAATCTTATGCCTGGCCTTGTATATGCATTCTGGGGATTGAACTTGAGTCCTGATGCTTGTGAGGCAAGCCCTTTACCGGATGCCTTCAGCTCCATTTTGAGGTGATGAGAGGCATTCAGGCCCTTTGATAGCAGGGTCTCCCCTGCCTCCAGACCTAAATTAGCAAGACTCAGAAGCTCTCCCTGAAAAAGGGGGTTTGACTCAGTTTCCCAAACCTCCCTACCACAAACCAGTGTCACCTGCTCTAATTAGAGCCTCTGGCTGGGCACTCAGGAGGTGAACAGGCCTTGGTGCATCCTCCTCCCAGGACATCAAATGGGGCAACTGAGATTTCCTTTCCCCCGGCTTTAGATTCCTCTCCACAAGAAGCACAGAGGACCCAGAGTCAGCGTTAGGTCCCTGACAGTAGTGTTTAAACACCTAGATCAAGCCATGCCTGCAACTCACTCCCTGATCTGTTTTTTCAGTTACACACACGTCAATTTCCCTGTTTGGTCCAAGTGTGGTGGTGTTGCTACCGGAAGTGAGAGTCGTACAGGCCTGCTTTGCTTTCCTTACCTGGGGCATGCGTATTCACAGAAGTCCCGCCCACTGTAGAACTGGACGTGGCCGTTTCTGGTGTCTGCCCTGCAGGAACCAAAGCGGAGTCGTCAGAAGGAGCCTCGCCTGTCTGTCCCAACGTGCCTGGCCTTCTGAAGTCTCCTGGCAGTTCTGAAGGTCCTGACTCCTAGGGGAACCAGCCTCAGCTGGGTCACTCCATGGTCCTGAAGATGCTTTTAGCCTGACAACTGCTCCAGGACCTTTGCACATCCTTGCAGGACAGCCTCATCGAGAGGCCAGGTGCTAGGGTCAGCCAGGGCCGTGGTTTCACATGCCCTCTCCCAAACACTTCCTCCTTGCTGTGTGTCCTGAGTCACTGACACCCTTTCTGTGTCTCCTTTGCCTCATCTGAAAAGTGGGGGATAATAACCCTCTGTGGTCCCCTGCCCTGAAGGCAATTCCTCACTGCTTCCTCAGCCAGACCCTGTCTCTTCTCTCTGGCCTCCTGCAGCCAGAAGGAACCTGTGAGGACACCCAAGTCAGGACAGACCCTGAAGCTCAGAGCCCGGGGCAGCTGCACCTCACTCTAGGGAAAGCCAAAATTTTCACCCCAAGTTCCCCGCCCCCAAGCCCCATCACTGCCTCCTACCTCATCTCACCCATCACACCCCAACCCAGCCTTCCACCGTGTCTCAGATCCACACAGGCAGCTTATTTCCTCTCTCTGTGTCCCCACGTTTGCTCACCGAGCATCAGTCTCCCAACCATACAATGGGCAAGACACCACCTAGAATGGAACTAACTAAGCCTAAGTGTGCTAACGTGCAAGACACACTAACAAGTGCCACCCGGCCTGTCCCTTTTGAGAAGGGCTTTCCTCATGAGGGTCTCCTACTGTGTATGTACACTAACCCCACCTGGACCCCTTTGCCTGACTGTATTCTCAGAAAACGCAACAGTTCTGCTTTGCTGGGAGCCTGGGGTTTCCTGGCTGCCGAGTAGAAAACCGACACCAATCTCCCAGCCAAGTCAAACTCAACAAGTCCTTCTCAGAGGTGAAAGGGAGGGTGCCCAGCAGGACAGGCTCCAGCCAGACCCTCTGGAAACAGCCACCCGAAGTTTGAAGTGTCCAAAGAGGGTGCAACCTAGAGCCTGCCTCGCCATCCCCACTTCCTGGTGCCAGCTCACTGCGGGGAAGGGGCGTGAGAAGATGGAACAGAGCGTTCAATCTTCAGTTATCCACCTAGCGGCCCACTGAGGCTTGGGGAGCGGGGAGGGGTCGTCTTACCTCTGCTGAGCAGAATCAGGGCGACAAAGGTGAGGAGACACAGGCGCCAGGACGGTGACATCTGTGCGACCGAGTGGAGGAAAAGGTGAGTGACGCTTGACACCTCGGCAGTCCCACAGCGTCCCTGGAGCAGGTCCCTGGCTTCAAGGAGCCTCTGGTACCCGCCTCTGGGAAGGGATGCTTTTTAGAAACCAGAGTCTTGAGCCACCATCCCCTTCTTCCGTGAGCTGATTCCCAAAGAAAACCCGAACCATCAGCTGAGCCTGGCCTCCTGACACCCCTGAGGAGGAGAAGCCGCTCACTGCTCCTGAAGCCAGAGCTGACTCTCCTCTCGATGGTTCCCTGGCAGAGGAAGTCAGGGGCCCCCGCGGTGTCTGCTCCCTCGGGGACTGGAGGCCAGAGCAGTGGGGCCCGGAGGGGAAGAGGAAGGGTGACTAATGCGGACTGCACTCAGAGGAAAAAGTGAGTTGCTGTCCGGCTGCCCTGCAAGCACCGCACCCGTACTGGGACCATCTCAGAGGGACAGTCTGCCCGGGATGGAGAGACTCCGCTCTGGGGGAGACTGAGGCAGGAGGTATACCCACAGAGGAACCAGGATGAACGCGAGGCCAGGCAGAGAGGCTTCGAGGTCCCCCCCTCCCAAGCTGCTTCCCACCTGCATGCCTGGTCCTCAGTAAGAGGGTAAAGCAAAGGAGGGACTTACATCGGAGCCCAGGGTCTCTAGCCTGGAGTGTGAGAGTACCGCGTGGGAGCTGCCTCGGGGCGGAGGGTGTGGCCAGGGGCGCGGGCGCGGGCGGGCGGGGACCAGAGCGGCTCAGTCATTTCCTCTCCGACTTCCAGGCCCCACAGGCAGGGGTGGGAGCAGGAGCGGTGGAGGACGATGGGGGACTGAGGGCCGTGGCCTCCACTCGAGGGTCTGGGGACACAGATGGGGACAAGGGTACGGAGAACGGAAGGCCCCTTGGGGAGGTTTGGAGGGAAGGATGTGGTGAGAGGAGGAGGCCCTGAAAGAGAAGGAGGAGGAGGAGGAGGAGGAGGAGGAGGAGGAGGAGGAGGAGGAGGAGGAGGAAGGGACAGGACAGCCCCCCTCAGCCTCCCACCCAGTCCTTGGGTGCCCACAGATGACAGCACACAGACAGAACGGGGGAAAAAACGAATGCACATTTATTAAGCTCAAGACGTGGACCCCGAGGGGACAGCCAGAAGGGTCCTGGAGGAGACCAGGAGATGCAGGAGGGAGGGACACGAGGATCCCAGGGGACTGGGGATGGACTCCTGGATCCCAGGAGCTGGAGGCCTGAGTCTCTAGGTCTGGGGTGCAAATGGGCTCTTTGGGGGATCGTCGTTGCCAAGGCCTGGGGAGGGACAGCGGGATGCAGTAGCTCCGGCCGTGGGGTGGGTGTGGCGGCTTATTGGGGGCACACTCCCCGGCTCCAGGCTGGGTCCCCACCGCCTTCACCCGGTCCTCGGGCTCCTGCGCTCCGGCCAGGGACAGCAGTGGAGATCTGCAGAGGGTCCTACACGCCACCACCTCCAGGTGCTGGGAACAGAAGACAACCCAGGTTAGTGACCCGAGTTGAGGAGAGAAGCCAGAGTCCAGGGGTGGTCTCCCTCTGGCTAGCCCTGGGGAGTCCTCATGTCTTCCCACCCCTGATATCTGATCACCATGGGGACATCTTCGTTGCCGCTGTCTGCTCCATCTCGGGCCACGCAGTAAGGGAACCTAGCTGTGGTGGACACTTAAGGCTGACCTGGGTGTTGTGGGCTTAGAGTCTCCTTGGCAGAAAGGGTCCCCGCCTGATGCTACATACACCCCAGGCTCTGGACAACCCGCACATTCAGTGGGCATCCTCCAGACCTCCACTTTCCTTCCAGGACAGGCCACCTTTGTTCTCGTGCCCCAGCTAAAGCTGGGCCAAACACCTGCCTCACCCTTCCCCAGCCCCACAAAGACACCTCTGATGTTCCTAACTCTCATTAGGAAGACATGGCAACAAGATATAATTTCTCACCTCCCAGCCTTCCCCGTATAACCTAACTCCTCAGAGCACCACCCTCTGTTGTGAGAGTTTAACGGGAAGCCAGCCTAGTGGCTCACACCCGTAACCCCAGCACCTGGAAGTCTGAGGCAGGGGGATGGCTGTGAGTTTGAGGTTGGCCTGGGCTACACAGTTCTTGGACAGCTAGGACGAAAGAGAGATGGTGTAAGAGGAAGAGAGTCCCACCTCTGAATGTCCCCCCTCCCCACCTGAAATCCCTAGGAAGGAGGTAATTCTGCTAATAGTCACCCCAAAGTTTGCTATGTACAACCTCTCCTCACAATTTCATCCTTCCTCCCCCCACCCCACCCCATCACCTTCCAGAGTATCTTTGTCACCTTCCTGTCCCTCTGAGCCTTCCATTCTCTCTGTCTTACACCAGCTTCCTCTTCCTCACTTCCTTCCCGCTGGAATCCTTTTCTTGTTTTTTAGACACAGTCTTGTGTAGCCCAGGCTGCCCTCGAACTCTCTCTATAGCTAGGAATGGCCTCAGACCCCTGATTCTCCTGCCTCCACCTCCCGAGTGCTGAGATGCTGGTCAGGCACTGTGCCCAGTTTAGGCAGCGCTCGGGATTAGGACGCAGGGACGCATGCGCGGAGGCAAGCGTCCCCAGCAGCTTGTTCCTCCAAACCTCACCTTTGTCTTGTTTCGTTGTTATGCGGTTGTTTGTTTGTTTTGAGATCATGTCTCACTATGCAGCCCTGGCTGGCCTGGAACTTCACAGAGATGCACCCCTTCCTCGCCTCATTCCAGCTCCCAAGTGCCAGCATTAGAGGTATATCTCACCCTTCTTGCCCTCCTCCATCTTTAGGTCCTGTACTCTACCCTTCTGATTGCCCTTATTTGGAAGCCCAGCCCCTCTTTCTCCCTCTCGCTCTTCCTCTTCCCTGTGGGCTCAACGGAACACAGAGGCACAGAGGGGAAGCCTGTGTGGGGTTCCCAGGTGCTAGATGGCGGCTTCCGTCATCGAAGACTTCCCCAGGCACACCCCCCCACCACCACCACCACCTCCAAGCTTTCTGACACTTGCATTTCTTTGGGACCTGAGATACTGCTGGAATCTCCCCCAAAGAGCCTTGAATCAGCTGCAGCCTGGTGGGGTCCCTCCCGTCCGTGCCCCCCCCCCCCCTCCCCCACCCCCACCCCCCCCCCCACCCCGCCCCAAGACCATGCTCACCTGAGGAGGGCAGTTCCGACTTACAGGATTTGCATGTTGGGCTGTGCAGAGAAAGAGAAAGAGGAGGAAGCTTAGCAAGGGTGGCTGGGCTCCCTGGGCCCAAAGTTAGGGGTCTCCCTCCCAGTTCCCCAGGCTGCCCCACCTCTCAGACCTGGAGTCGGCCTTTCTGCACTTCACCTTCTTGCCTGTTAGAAAAGAGACGGCAGGGAGCGAGCCAGCAGGTGAGGTAGGAAGAGACAGGGCAGGTTTCCCAGGAGACCTTCACGGGTGAGCACAGGGTGGGTGGGGACACTTAGTTTGGGGACACACAAGTGGGGAGGGCACTTACTGAGGATGATGATAATTCCCAGCACGAACATGATAGTGGCCAGGGTCATCCCCACAGTCTGCACGGTGGCATAGTCTACGGGAGACAGGGGGACCTCAGGTCAGAGGCCCAACGGGACAGGAAAGCGGACAGCTGAGCCCCCAACTTCAGCAGGGACTCCGGGGCGGAGGAGGGGGACCCAAATTGCCTGGGCCAGCCTGAGACCTCTGTGCCTCTCTGCCCTCCACCCTCCTTCTCAGCGCTGCCCACCAATCGCACCGACTCAGGGCCTACTCTTGGCCCTGCCCTCCATAATCAGGCCTAGACTGCCCCAGCAGGCCTCTCTATGGTCTGGCTGCCCAGCCCCCCACCCCCCCCACCCCCGTTCTCCCACAGCCACCAGAACCCTATTACTCCCAGTCAGATCAGGGGCCTGCTGAGGCCTCCCAAATGACCCCCCCACAGTATTCCAAGCAAAAACCAAGGGAAACCAAGATTCGAACCTCAGAGTTGTTTTACGACTCTTCCCAAGGTGTTTCTCTGATTATTTCAGGACACAAGCCCATAGTCCTGGTCATAATCCATGGAGGCGTTGAGTGCTATTTGTTACTGAGTCAGGCAGCAGCCTCGCCTGACTGATACAGTCTATCTAGCCCTCATATAATGAAGGAAAGTCCTTCGGAGGATGGCCTAGTCCTGGTCCTACTCAGGCTCCGCACACCTTCTCCTCAGTCCTCTGCTTAGCTATATAACCCCTAATTCTAGAGCATGCCAGCCATCCTGCCTCGGGACCTTTGCACCAGCCACTTGACTTCCTCACCAACCTGTGGGTTTAACTGAGATGTCCCATTTAAAAGTCTCTCGGTCCCAGCTCTCTCTCTAACCCCATTCCCTCCTTTAAAGTTTCTTCCATGAGAATTTATTGCTTTGACACACGATCTCAGTGCACAATGCAGACTGATCTCAAACTCACAATCCCCCTGCCTCGGCCTCCTGAATGCTGGGAAGAATTATTCTTGCCTGCTGTACATGTGTGGTCAGTAGGAGAACATGAGGAGGTTGACAGGGCAGAAAGGCTGGCTTAGAAAATTTCCCATAGTGTCCCCAGAGAGGGAAGGGGGAGGGGGCGGGGCTAGCACCCAGCACACAAGCTCCACGGGGCAGGGGGAGGGACCCGTGGAGCACCTGCTGGGTACACCCTACATCTGCCCTTCAATACCTGGCTCCGACGCTATGATCAAACATTCATCAAGAATCGGAAGTCCCTAACAGAAACAAAGCCACACGCACAAATCCCCAAGTCACTGGCAGGGTGTGGTGTGGCTGCTCCTGCTGGACACTCAGGAACAGCCTCCTAGCAAGCAGTCAATATCTGATCTGAGGCCAGCAGGAGAGGAGCCTGAGCTCACTGTTCAGAGAGCTGGAGGTAGGGGGATCGTGTTCCTGGCAGAAGGAACAGAAAGTCCAAAGGCCCTGAGGTAGTAAGGACCTTGGCCTATGAGAGGGTCTGTATTCATGAGGAAAGATGGAGGGGGTCAGAAAGTGGAGAGGATTCAGGCTAGCTCTCAGATCTGCCAGACCTAGGGCTGCAATGTCTTAGGGATGAGATAAAAGCATTGTTATGGTAACTCTTGCCATAGTCTGCTCCTAATTTATAGGAGGCTCCAGAGAGGCCACGCAGCTCGGGAGTGGATAAATTATGATTCAAACCTCTGAGTCACTTTACAACTCTTCCCAAGCTGCTTCTCTGATTACTTTGTGCGTGAGCCCATAGTCCTGGTCACAACCCTTGGAGGCCTTGAGTATTATTTATTATTGAGGCAGACAGCAGCCTTACCTGGCTGGTGTAGTTAGTTCCTCTACCACTGATATAATGAATGTATTTGCCCTTCCCAGCTCTCTTCCTGGTCTCCAAAGAGGAAGCCTTAGGTTGGTGCTTGCCAGCCCCGGTTAATCTCTACCCTGAACCCAAGAGAAAACAGGCTTTACAAGGCGCTCTGTCTCCATCAGGGGCTGGATCGGTAAGAGACCACCTCCCTTCCCCAGCCTGGCTCTGCCCTCCGCAGACCCCTTCAGTGAGCCATAGCCATATGGCCACATGGCTGGTGGCTCATGTCCTGTAGTCCCAGATGAAACTGCCCTTCCGTTCTAGCCCTAGGGCATCCCCGGCACAAGATCCGACACTCACCATAGTAAAACGGGTCTGTTTCTTCGGGAACTGTGGGAAAGAAGACAGAGAAGAGGGGAAAACATGTTTCAACACTGGTTTTCTGGGCATCTTCAAGGACCAAGATGGTCCAAGTGCTTCTTTATGGGACTTGGAGTAGGAAGCCCCCCGATGGTGGACGATACTGTGTCTCAGTAGAGCACAAAGGATGCTCTCCAGACCCATTCACACATCCGTCAGTGCCACGCCTAGTGTAGTGTATGACCCACACAGCGGTACATGGCAGTCCTGGTCCTAGACCCTCAGAATCATTGTATGAAACACACACGTGTGCATACACACACACACACACACACACACACACACACACACACACACACTCGCACACGCACGTGCACACATGCTGGACCTATCAAAGCCCAGTCTCACCAGAGGACCACCAGATGGATGCAATGACTTCCCTTGAAGACTCCTTCAACCCTCCCAGTCATCCCAGGGCCCTGAGGTCTCAAGGCTGCCCCCTGCAGGGCTCTTCCATCTGCTTAGGCTGTCACCATCTCCAGTATGGGCAACCTGTGATGACGCATATTCTCTGTCACCTAAGACACCAGCAGTTTTGAGAGCTGGGATCAATCTTGTGGCAACTCTGTGCTCCTCTGACAATGAATCTTCTCCTTTATGTGAAACAGAAGGCCCTTAGGTTTCTGAGGTTGGCTTTCTCTAACCTCAGAAAGTACGTGTATGTGCATGTGTGCCTGTGTGTGTGTGTGTGTGTGTGTGTGTGTGTGTGTGTTTGTGTGTGTATGTGTTTGTGTGTGTGATTGTGTGTGCCTGTGTGTGTTTGTGTGTGTGCGTGGGTGCTTGTGTGTGTGTTTGTGTGTGTGTGTGTGCCTGTGTGTGTCTGTGTGTGTGTGTGTGTGCCTGTGTGTGTGTCTGTGTGTGTGTGCCTGGGTGTATGTGTTTGTGTGTGTGCCTGTGTGTGTGTGTTTGTGTGTGTGTGTGTGTGTGTGTGTGTGTTTAGCCTTTTCCTATCTCTTGCCTTTGCCCTAAACCCTTTCCAGCAGGATAGGAGAGGCAGACACAGTGGCCCATACCCATACCATGGCTCTTGGAAGAATGAGACAGGGTAGAGCCATCAAGGATAGCCTGGGCTACAAGGAGACCCCCCCCAGGTAGAGGGAGAACTCAGAACATTCTTCCAGTGTAAGATGCCCACCCTGGCCAGTCATGGAGGCACACGCCTTTAATCCCAGTACTAGGGAAGCAGAGGCAGGTGGATCTCTGAAAGTTTGAGGCCAGCCTGGTCTCCAGAGTGAGTTCCAAACCAGCTGGGACCACAGAGTGAGACCCTGTCTTAAAAAGTTAAATTAAATTAAATTAAATTAAAAGGTGTACACCCTGTAGCTGTCAACATTCTGCCCTGACTACAGCAGATGTCTGTATCTTGTACCACTAGGAAGGGGGGTGAGTGATGACATTGTCGTTTCTCTCGCCCTTTCTGGGTTCTACTGGAACTGGGTGGGGCTGTGTCCTTAGATCTGACCAATAAGTGCTCAGGATTGTGAGTGCTTTGGTTGTCTTTGGGCCACAGAGACCTCCTGACTCCATCTACATGTCCATAAGTTAGCAATGCATCCCAGTGGCCTTCCTCCACTGAGACTTTTGATACTATTTGTTACTGATACTACCCGGAGCCTAAACTGACTGATACAGCTGGCTATGAGGCAAGGCCATAAATAGCGCTCATTTATCTTCTGTGTCCTTCCGAGGTCTCTGTCTAGACTCTAAAGAAGTGCTGATGTGTCTTTAACATTTGCCAATGGAATTGTTGTTTGGGGTATGTGATTTAGTTTTGGTTTTTGGAAAGGCTCTCGCTAAGTAGTCCAGGCTGGTCTTAAGCTCACAGTCCTCCTGCCTTAGCCTTCAGAGTGCTGAGATGTCCAGCTTGTACCGCTGCACCCGCCTCCTGTCTTTTAGGGAAAGAGAGGAAAACAAATACTAATTTTTTATTTGTGGTGGTGATAAAAAATAAATGCCACTAATGATTTTTAAAAAGAAGTTAATCCTCCAAAGAAAAAACATAAATATCAATAAAAGGAACATTCTAATAGGGCAACACTCAACCCGCACACAGCCAGGACGCGGTGTCTGAGAGTCACCTGGCCTGCATTTTAGCTTCACCAACAGAGGGTGGGCAAATTGGTCTCTGCAGTTCAGTCTGGCTCTCAAGAAGTTTTCTGGAATGAATGAATGAATGAGTGAATGAGTGAATGAATGAGTGAATGAGAGGGCCCGGAATCTGCAGGTGATTGTATTAAAGGCAGAGGTATTGGCCCATCGCTCAGGTCTCCTGGTTTCCCGTACACCCCTTCTCCGGGTGATTGCCTATCCCAGCATCCTCCAAAGATCTCCTGCGGGTCCCTGACCACCGCAGTCCCAGTCTTCAGGGTGTGGCTGGGTTAAGGGTGGAGTCAGGAGGCAGGAGAAGCAATGTACACCACTCTTGGCCAGTTGCCAGGGAGAGATCAGGAAGGAGGTGGTTGCTATGGTAACCAGGGCATCTTTCGAGGTGATTGGGGTCCTGGCACTTCAGGCTGGGTGGGGTCCTATGCGAGGTTTGGGGGTTGGGCTAATCTTATCTCCCATCTTTGCCCCTGCAGACCTGGCTTCTGGTCAAGCTGGGTGTCTTGGCTCCCAAAAATGGGGACCTAGACCCAGGTATGCCAGCATCCCCGTTCTGCTCACCCCGATTCTCCCTCTGGTTCTCTGGCAAGAACCGCATCTCCCTTCTCTCCCTCAGCAATTCATTAATTTGTTTCCGTATGCTGCCTGCGAAGAATGCACCAGAGCTTTTCCTCCCCCGGGGTTTCCCAAGTCCTGCGGTCCCTTATCAGGCTGTGACAGGAAAAAGGGGGATTGGCAGGGCATCTGCCCTCCCACCTCTACCCGTCTGCTGCCATCGATCCTGCTAACCACCACCTCTGCAAAAAGCAAGCCCTGGGCTCCCGCCAGACCTGCTGGCTCAGCCCTGCCCCCTCTCCCTGGGGTGGCTCCCAGCCTCTGCAGCCCCTCACCCCCCCCCCCGCCCTGCCTGGGATTCTGCAGCTAGGGCTCTGCACAGCAGGCCCCCCACCCCCCCGCCGCGCCTGCTGGGAAAGAGGAAAGAGAAGGTGCCATGAGAGTGGAATTGGGGTTCCCTCCACCGCTAGGGGCTCCGCAGAACCCCCAAGTCCTCTGCCTTGCCCCCATCCCCCCGCCACGTTCAAGCATCCTACCCCCAGCTCCTCTGCAGAGGACCAGGTGACAGAGGGGGAGATGAGGAAGCCACGGAGCCACAGGGTGTTTGAGCCGGTGCACGCAGATCTGGGTTAATGGGTGCTAAGTGTAAACCCAGTGCGGCTGGATGCGGGGAGACAAGTGTGTCTCCGAGAGGAAACCATAGTACATGTGGGCTGGGAAGAGGGGTCCCCGACATTCCATCACCACCGTGCGGGTTCGCTGCAGTGCTGCAGCCCCACCCCCACCCCCCTCCATAATTGCCTATTTCGGTGTCTCCACGTCTCTCTGTCTCTCTGTCTCTCTCTTCCCAATTGCATCTCTGAGAGACTGCCACCTAGGTTTTTGTGCCTCTGGCTCTCCTGTTTCTCTTGGTCTCTATCTCTTTCAGGGTTTCTTAGCCCATCTCTTGTCACACCACCACCACCAACCTCTCCTCCCTTCGACTGTCCCTCTGGTCCTTTAGCATCTGCCTGTCAGGGAGTTCAGTAAATATCCATACTACACTAGGCAATCATGGGATAATGATCCCTTTCACTGGCCCACCTCAGGGTGCTGAAGTCTTCCAGAACCTCTGTGGCTGCAGATCCGTCCGCTCCCACCCTTAAAAACCCCATCTCTTCCCGTTAGCTTCCACTGCTGTGCTGGACCAGGCAGGCACCCGGTTGCCATAGCAACCTGTCCGAGCATCCTTTCTCTTGGGACTGTCACTCTCTAATCATAGGTCCTGTACAGGGTGCCCAAGAAACCCCAAGGGGCGTCAAGGAATGTGCTCTTGGGCTTCCGCCCATGATAGGGGCAGAGGTTTCCCCTTCCTCTTCCTCCGGGGATGGGATTCTCCCCGCATCCTGTCCCCTAAGCTCTTAGATCCAGGGTCCCCCCACCTCCATGCCAGCACCCATTCCCCAGGTGACGCTCACCGTTTGTGGGGCTCTGGGTTGGGGTGGCCATAGTGAGCCCGAGCAGGGGGGGCTTGGCTGCTGAATGCTGAGGCAGCGAAGGCGCGGCTGCAGCAGCTGGAAGCAGGACAGACTGATGTGGGGAGGGCGAGGTGGGGGAGCCCTGGTAGGGCGGGGGGCCTGTAGCCAATGGGGGCCCGGAGAGCCCGCCCCCGTCCAGGCCATCCCCCCGCCCCCGCCCCCGCCCACTGCTGACGTCCCCGCCCCTTCCCCAAGGGTGGGGGCGCCCCCTGCCGGGGCCAAGGGGGCTCCCGGGTTTTCGCACAAGAGGCACTGAGATCAACCAAGCGCTATCGAGAGGGAAAACCGAGTTTTATTGGAGGTCTTAGCAGTAAGGGGTGTCTGTCTGTCCGGGAGGCAGGGCTGAGGCAAGGGACGCTGGAGGTGGCCACGGGCAGCTGGGTGAGGAAAGGCGTCAGGTGTCAAGGGGGTCCTGTGGGGGTGAAGGGAGTGAATGGCAAGCAGAGACCCCCCCCCCAAGCTCTCCTCGCCATGCTCCCACCCTGGCACTGTGCCCCTCGGCCTCCCTTCCTCCCAACTTTAGCCCATCAGCTGCAGGACCTGGCTGCGATTCCTGGAGCCAGGTGGAGGTCCTACCGCCGGCGGGTGGACAGACCTGCGGGGGACACAGAGAGTTCAGGGTGGGTGGGTGGGTGGGCATCAGCAACCCGGGTAACTGCTCGCCAAACCCATCGTGCTGCGCGCCCAGGAAGAGGGGCTCTCGGAAGCAGCTGCCCCACAACCCCTGCAGTGTCCACGAACTCACGGCGGATGGAGCTGCGGAAAGTTCCCTCCTCTTCATCGGGTTCCCCAGTTCTGGGAAGGGACAAACAGAGAGGGGAAGTCGGATGGTCCAGGAGAGGCAGCCGCTTCCGAGAAGCCCCCCCCCCCCCCAGTGCAGGTCTTATTTCCCGAGCGGCACCGGGGGCTTGGATATGAGGACGGTCCATCCAAAACGAGAAGCGCCCTGCTGCTGTTTCGGGGTGCGGCAGGAGGTGCTCGCAGTGAAGGCCTCCTCCGGGACTTTGGGGAAGGGACTTGATATTGTCACAGTCACAGGGTCTTGGGAGACTGCCCTGATGGGACTTGGGTCGGATGAGTGACCCTAAGTCACCTTACCTCCCCGTGCCTCAGTTTCCTAATCTGCAAGAGGGGATTGACGATGGTACCCACCCACCCACCTTCCGCAGGTGGGGTGAGAGGTGCATAACAGGGCAGGAAGCGGCGCCTGGCGCGTGATGCGCGCTCACGCACTCGGGAGGGTCGGTATGGAAGCATCTGGGATCGTCTTAGCGCGCAGAAGGCATGCCTACGTTGCGTGCGCTTTAAAGGGTTATTTCGAGAGGATGGGGACGGGAGCTAAACTGGGCCGCCCTGTGAGGTGATCTCATTTCAGCTGCTTCTGCCCAGCTTCACTTCACTACGCTTGGGTTGCCATCTGCGGGGCTGGTGGGAGCCCAGCGCCCCCACCGGCTGGGAGCTGGGCCAGGCAAGGCGGGAGCTTGACCATCGTCGCTGGGGCCAAGAGCTTGGCTTGGGGTTTGGCACACGCTAACAAGCGCTTCATACACGTTCGACTGCAGGGTGGGTGCGCTTGCACGCCTCTCCCCAACCGCCTCTCCACTGCGGGAGGAGCAAGGGAGGCCCGGAGGGAGCACTCACCTCTGCTGTTGGTTGAATTTGCACCGACATCTCTTGCCTGCGGGAGTGGGGGGGGGAGATAGGCTGAGCTCCCGCATCCCCAGGCTCGCCTCCAAACCGGGGAGGCCGCGGGGGTGGGTGGGGCGTGAGGCCGGACTGGAGGAAGGGTAGGGTGTGGGGGCGTGGTTGAATGTGGGGGCGTGGTCTGGGATGGGGTGGGAGGTGAGGGGCGGGGTTTAGGGTGGGTGTGGTCTTTGTGGGGCGAGGCTGGAGTCAGGGTAGGATGAGAGAGACGTGGTTGGAGGCTGAGCCTGTGCTGAGCGTGGGTAGGGCAAGCTGTGTGGGTTGTCAGGAGCCTGGCTTGGGCAGGGAAGGCTGGAGGCGGGGCCGGGAAGGCAGGTGCAGACACTCACTGAGGATGATAAGGATGCCCAGGATGAAGAGGATCCCAGCGATGGTGAGGCCACCGATCCTCAGGGTGTGGTAATCTGTGGGCAGCCCGAAGGAGCATAGGGGAAGAGGATGCAGGGCAAAGGGGAAAAAGAGGAGGAGAGGAGAAGGGGGGGGCGATGTGTGAGAATAGGGGGCAGGGCAGAGGAAAGAGGGAGGGAGGGGTGGAAAGAGAGAAAGGTTGGAGAGGAGGGTACCACAGAAAGTGGAGGCAGCAGGGAACGGGGCACCTGATCCTGAGAAACCAGCCCAAATGAGACAGGGGCCTCAAATAGACAGGTAAAGGGGTCTAAGACAAGCAGAGCGGGAGAGAGCGAAGAATGAGAGACACAAACAGACACACAGACATGTAGACAGACACACAGAGAGAGATACACACAGAGAGAGACAGAGAGAATATAAACACCCAGGCCTCTCTCCAAACCCCATAGTAGCTCCTCTCACCGTAGGTGAATGGATCGGGTTCCTGTGGACCTTCTAGAAGGAAAAGCAAAAATCAATATTTGACTATCTCTTGAGGTGTGTGATGGGGACATGAGTAAGAGGACCTTTGGGGGCTCTACCTACTTTCTCCGGCTGGGAGTTTGGGTGCTACTGGACCATAGACAGGCTGCCAGCCTATTCCGTATCCTGGCAACCTCCTGTGGTGACCCAGTACCCTGATATCTTACAGGTTGTTCGTGTTTCTATCAACCAGGGACCCAGCTTCTATCCACTCACGCTTCTGCCTGACCCAGGCATCCTCCTCTCTCCCGGCAAAGTCAGCGGTGGCCACAGCCGGTGCCGCGATGCCTGGTTTCCTGGTTTTCTCCGGGGCCTTCTACTCCCTCTGGCACCCACAGTCTTGAGATAGAGGACACTTCCTTTGGACTCACCTGCACTGGCCATGGTGAGGAGACACATGCAGAGGGCCAGGATGCGGCCTGGAGATGCCATTGCCCTAAGGAGTCAGCCAGGGTCAAGAAATGTCCTCTTCCCTGCTCCCCTCCCCTCCTAGAAAGGGCCTGAACCCACGGGGTTAAGTCAAGGGCAGCCTAAGGACTTAGTTGCCTGAGAAACAGGGGCTCCCCGTACTTTACAGGAACCATGTTACCAAAACAACTGCGTAATGCAGATCCCGAGACTACACAGCAGACACCACAGCAAGGCGAGGGGGGGGGGCACACAGCTCTCAGGGGGCCTCCCCATGGCCACCCCCTACCAACAGCTGGTCCCAGAGGCCCAAAACCTACCCTTGTAAGGGAAGCGAGCTGCCTGTGGACACAGGTGGAAATGCTGAGACAGACAGCAGGACACGCCCAGCCCCACCTGGCCCCTACACACCTCAGCCAGTGGTCTCTCTACAGCCCGCAGTCCAGTCCCGGCTCTCCTAGCCTCGGCTGCCTGCCCGCGCTCTCCCTGACCCTGGGTATAAATATCTCCCGATTCACCCCGGAGGAATTCGCGGCACACAGGCCACCATGGCAACAGCCCCCCCCCGACGACTCGGGGGGTCCTTATAACACTGCTGGGGTGAGGCTCAGCCAGGAGCCTCATCCCCACAGGCCACCCCACCTCCTTTCCCGGGAGCTGTGAGAAAAGGGGGACACGCTCCTCCCGTTGCCCTCCCTTGGTTGACATCTTTCATAACAAGACAACATTAGGCAAGGGGGTGACAAGAAGCCCATGCTGGCGGGCCTGAGAGAAGTTAGGTGTTTGGTTCAGGTTCACACATACGAGTGCAGACACACTTATATGTGGACACACACACACACACACACACACACACACACACACACACACCAAGGACGGGTGTGGCTGGAATGGGGACAGACAACACCCTCTCCCCAAACCGCTGATTGGAGGAACACAGGGTGTAGACATAAGCACAAACTTCTCCGGGCCTTCTGTACCCCCAAACAGTGACGGAAACAGACCTCTCCAAATGAACACCCAAGCCTCACCCCCAGCCAGGGGTCTCACAGCAGCCGCTGAAAAAGGGAGGAGCCACCAGCTCACCCGCCCCCGTGCAACTCCTGTGCCCACACTCTCCTCCCTCTTGGGTCAGGCCTGCCTGAGAAGCCACAGGCTGGCCACTCTTGTTCCCAAAATAGGCCTCCCAGCTAGGGGAGCAGAGAGGCCTGGAGGGAGGACTGGGGAACGCTCACCCCATTCACGCTGTCCCTGCTGACAGAAGACCCCCAAATGTCCAGCTGTGCACCCTGGGAGCTAAGCACTTTGGACCCCCTGGCCCAGAACTGGACGCTCCACCCCCGCAGGCTCCCCTCCTGGCCCCACCCTACTCTTGCCCTCCCCAACAAGCAACTGAAACTGGAGCCCAGGCTGGAGGGGGGCCAGGGGGCGGCCCCCAGCCCAGACCGCCCTGGCCCGCTAGATTAACTCTCTCAGCACAGCCCCAGGAGCAGCATGGGGCCAGCATGGGGCCCACATGTGAACTAGATTGTGAGATGACACAAGCCTGTGTGTGTGTGTGTGTGTGTGTGTGTGCTCGCTCGCCTGCCTCTAGACTAGGGTCAGAGAATGTTTTCTGCTAGGATTCCTGGGAATTGGCCCAGCTGGGGCCTAAGGTCACACAACCTAAGTACTTATGAGGTCACTGACCTCTGACACAGTGTTTTGACAGCCTTTAATAACTAGTTTTCTTGAATTTTTTTTTTATGTATGGTGCTTTGAATTTTCATGTATGGTGTGTTGCTGACTCAGTTTTACCAGGACACACACACACACACACACACACACACACACACACACACACACACACACGCAGAGATACAGCCAGGATGTAACCCCTGGATGAGTCTGGTGGTACACTCGGGAAGCAGAGGCAGGAGGATTGGGGGTTCAAGGTCAGACTGGCCTGCAGAGTGAGCTACATAGAGATAGAGACACATGACCTTTCTCATTAAAAAAAAAAAAAAGACTTTGCTGTACCTCTGTCTACTCTTAGTTAAACACTGTCACACACTACCCACAGGAACACATTCAGAGACAGACTCACACCCAGCACTCCCATCCCCATGCCGCAAGGAGGTGAACGCACAGCTGAGCCCGTAGGAATGTGGGCTCACCAGCAAGTTGATGGTGATCTCCAACCCACACACTCATGGCCATCTCCAACCCACACACTGTGTGTACACCCTGGGTGCAGACCAGCGGGCACATCACCGCCTATACAGTCATAGGCACGCAGGGCCACATGTTCCAAAGCCACAGATATGCACTCGATCAAGAACTTCCCGTTCCCTCTGCTCATGTCATCCTGAGGAGCCACGGGGAAAACACTTTTGACATTCTCACAGGCCAGACAGCTTCACAAGCCCGACAGACAGAGAAACCAGGGGGCAGGCGTGGGTTCAAGATTCCTTGCTATGTGACCTTGGGCAGCTATTGAGACCTCACTGTCCCTCAGCCATCCTGGGCTACAAAATGGAGAAACCTCTGATATTATATCTGCAACTGCTGGCCAGGCTCAGAGGTTCACGAACTTGACGGTTTTCTTGTCAGCTCCTTTTTAGAGACTGGTAAACTGAGGTCTAGACAACTGATTTTCCTTAAGTCTCTCGGCTGGTTGAAATGTCCCCAGCCTCAAGCAAACAGCAGCCCAAATAGTACGCTCTACACACAGGAGTTTAGCCCTGTCAGGGACACAAGCCTAGCCTCACATATCCCTGTGTCCCCAAATCCCTCTTCTACCCTTGCTGTCCCAGCACCCCTGGTTACAGATAACCCTAATGTTTACACAACACCACCGGGAGGGGACCGGAGCAGCCAGCCTGTCCAGCCTCCTTTTCTTACAGAGAGGCTCTGAAGTGGTCACTGTCCCAG